>NC_083227.1:19513485-19832445 GCF_032191835.1 Heteronotia binoei | reverse complement strand
GTCACACACTCTCACCCTAGCCTACCTCTGAGGGTTATTGTTGTTGTGAGGATAAAATGGAAGGACTAATTTTTTCCGCTTGTGTTCACTGTGCATGTCCATTGGGTTTTCTTTGTCATTCTGTATTGATTTTCCTCCTTTCAGCACTCCGTTCACTTTGTGGTTGCCGTTTCCCCCTGGGTTTTCTGAGAGTGATTTCATGAGGATTTTTCTCTTGCTTTGCTTCCAGGCCAAAGGTAAATCAAAAGCATACAGGTTCCCTCGGATTCCACCCCCCACAAACCTTTTTACTGCCCCCTGAAGGTCACCTCCCCCCACTGAGGTTGTTCCATCAACTCTGCACCTTCTGCCATCATCTCCCATACCTTGGTGCACAAACTCCATTTTCCATTTGTTTTTAAAGTTTGAATTTTTTTTTTGACAAGTGGCATGAGACTAGCTATGAAAGACTATCGCTAGTCTCAGATCACTGAACAAAAACATTAATATTAGGTAGTCTTTCAGATTATTTAATTATGTCTTGTGATCATGATTACTGGTTTCCCCCCTTGTTGTTAGTCTATTTTGGTTTTAAATTATTTGTAATCTGTTTTGTATTTACTGTTTTGTTTTATCTTGATCTTAAGACTATTGGTCAAAGAAGATAACAAATAAAAGAAAAGGAAAAATGAAGACAATGGGAGAGGGGAATTTAAGAAGTGCTCACGTGTATCAGAAAATCCAGAGAATGGGACCGATACACAAAAGATGCTTTTCTATCAGCCCAGGGCCTTCCTCTACATTTGCAGAAAAATCCAAGAAAGAAAATTACCAATTTAAAACTTCTAGGGGAAAGACTGAGATCTTGCAATCCTCTGTTGTGAAATCCTGAGTAGCTGACAAGGAGAGTTCGGTGGGCAGGGGAGGAGATGCCTATCCCCAGTGTTCCCTCTAAGCTGCAGAGTCTTGAGAGCAAAAATTCTTCTTTGTGAGCTACTGGCGTTAAAAGTTGTGAGCGACTGCATAAATTAATGCGCTCTGGGGCTAAGACAAAAATGTGTGAGTTGGAGGCTAAAAATCTGTGAGCTAGCTCACGCTAACTCAGCTTAGAGGGAAAACTGCCTATCACCCACCCAGGCCACCACCATGAAAGCTGGGTGGGAGAGGAGTTGGAGATACTGCTGCCACCACCCCAGCACCACAGGCAGGCAGGGAGGAGGAATGGGAGCTGCCGCTGCTGCCCTGTGCCATTGCCCAGTAAGGCAGACAAGGGGAGGCAGCAGCCCCACAAGTGGGAGGATGAAGGCAGAAGAGGGAAGGAAGGAAGGAAGGAAGGAAGGAAGGAAGGAAGGAAGGAAGGAAGGAAGGAAGGAAGGAAGGAAGGAAGGAAGGCCCATTGTTCCCCCTCACCACTGCACCAATGAGGTAGGAGATGGCAGCACATTAGGTTGACACGGTGACAGTTCAGCAGTCAGCACAGCAAACAATGAGGGTAAGATAGGATTCTTTCCCTGCAAGTGTCGTGGAGCCCTTACTTGTCATCACCGGATCTTCCAGAAATGTAGGTGACCTATTAGTATGAGCTGAGAGCCAGTGCGTTGCAGTGTGGTAGACTTGAAGTGATGAGGCCTGAGTTCAAGTTCCTGCTCAGCTATCGGATTGCCAGCCTCCAAGTGGGGCCTGGAGATCACCCAGAATTACAGTTAATCTCCAAACAACATAAATCAGTTTCCCTGAAAGAATGGCCACTGAGAGGATGGCTATGGCATCATGCTCCCCCCAGTCCTTCCTCTTCCCAGACCCCACCATCCCCAGCTCTGCACTCAAAAGCTCCAGGACGAAGCTCACTCACTCTTGGACTGGCTTCCCTCATAGGGGCGTGGGTAGGAGAGAAAACAGGAGCACCCAGTTCCTTGGAAACACAAAGGAGGAGAGAAGAGGAGACTGGAGTTATACCTTCCCTTCACTCAGAGTGCCTTACAATCTCTTTTCCCTTCCCCTCCCCACAACAGACACCCTGTGAGGTAGGTGGGGCTGAGAGAACTCTGACAGAACCCTTGAGAGGAACAGCTCTGACAGAGTTATGACTGACCCAGGCTCACTCCAGCAGGTGCATTTGGAGGGATGGGGAATCAAACCTGGTTCTCCCAGATTAGAGTCCATGCATTTAACCACTACACCAAAGGAAAACACGATGGCTGTGTGAATGTGAAAGGGCTATAATGGTTTGAAAAGAGACACAAAAACAACAGGAAGAGCAACCGCAATGCAAGCATAGCCCAGCAGGACCCTGGTTATGCAAATCCACCTCTGGATTTTTCTGTCCAACTGCAGAGTTGGGGATGGGTCAAGTCAGTAAATGATGGCAACCTTTATGACTTCTCCGGCAGTTATGAAATGGCTTCACCCACCTCCCCCCGACCCCACCAAAGAAAACTGCAGGATTCAAGCAGCAGTCTTTTCAACAAAACATCACTTTATAATAAACATAACATCTTTTCAATCTCTGGCATAACCGAAACACAAGTGGTCTCTGAACACAGCTACCTTGGCAGGGACAGGGTCTCCAGTGTCCATCAGAAAAGGCAGGCTGAACACAGGGCAAAAACTAGCAGATAGTGCCCATTAAAGAAGAGAGGAAATCCCAAATAGTAACTCAAACATGCAGGACCTCGTCTTCCTCTGTAGGCTCTGCAGCAGTTCCTCCCTTGTGCTTGAGGAGAACGAAGGCTGGAGAGATCAAGGGGGGGGGGCGGGGTCTGTTCAGAGCTCTCCTGTATCTTTTACAATGGGAAAGGCATTACTGTCACTTTAAGGAATAAGATGCAAGGGGGGGGAGGAATGTTGGGAAATGGAGGGGGAAATATTTCCATTTTACCCCAGTCAATTTTGGTGGCTGGAGACAGGAGAGGTCTTCACAGGCCTTGAAAAAAGGAAGAATATTGAGAAATACTATTTTCTTCTTGATGGTCCTGGTGTGAAGAAAAGGTCCTAGGAAGAGATTTTGAGGTGGCCTTTTCCATACACTGAAAAGAAGGGCAGGAGGGTCTCTCCATGGAAGGAGGCTCCGGAGAACTTGTAGAGAAGGGCTGCTCGGTCAGCATCAAAAAAGGCCACTCGACCCCCAGCATAGTTCAGGCACACTCGGATCCTCTTCAGCTCCCCACTCACAGTCAGGGGAGGGTGAGCTTTTATACAAACCCTGTGCATCCCTGACCACTTCCCCACAGCCCACATCCCTTCCTCAGGAGTAAAAGTGAGGCCTCCCTTCCTCCTCACAGACTTTCTGGCCACCCCCACAGCCCAGTTTTCCTCACTTCCCACAAGGACTTCCCAGAAATGGCGGCCTCCTGTGAATCCTTCACAGCCCAGCACAATATACTCCAAGTCAAATCTCTCAGGATTTGTGGGCAGAGCTTGAGCTTTTTCTCCCACTCGCACGCTTTTCTGACCCTCAGAAAGGATGAGACATGGATGGGCTGTGTCTGGATCCAGAGTCACATTTGCTGTTGAGGGAAAATGAGGAGACAAAAGTGAAACGGCATCAGCTGGGGGATTTCACTATGGTTGCCAACTCAAGAAATATCTGGAGACTTTGGGGGTGGAGCCAGGAGACATTAGGGGTGGAGCCAAGATCAAGGCTGTGACAAGCATAATTGAACTCCAAAGGGGGTTCTGGCCATCACATTTAAAGGGATGGCACACCTTTTCAATTTCTTCCTTCCATAGGAAATAATGAAGGATAGGGGCACCTATTTTTGGAGCTGATAGAATTGGACCCCCTGGTCCAATCTTTTTGAAACCTGGGGGGTATTTTGGGGAGAAGCACTAGATGCTATACTGAAAGTTTGGTGCTTCTACCCCAAAAGACAGCCTCCCCCCCAGAGCCCCAGATACCCGCAGATCAATTCTCCATGATTTTCTATGGGAATAAATGTCCATGGGGAATAATAGAGTTCCCAGCAGACATTTCCCTCCCCTCCCCCCGCTTTCTGACGACCATGAAGCGGGGGGAGGGTTTCCAAACCAGGGGATCCCCTGCCCCCACCTGGGGATTGGCAACCCTAGATTTCACCCACTGGCCTGTTTGGCTTCCTTCTCCTGGCAGTCATGGCCTCCTCCCACCTCTGCCACCCTCTCCTTGGTTATCAGACTCTCCTGCCTGCTCCTGCCCTTCTAAAAGGCAGAGATGTCTTCCCACATGCTTCAGAAGGCAGACAATATACACAACAAGCACCCACAGGGACACCATCTATTTCCTCCCATATCCCATCCTGAAAAGAGAACTGTGAAAGAGAGAAAAAAAATGCCATTTTTAGTCACAGGTTTCTTTGGTTAGAAATCACACACAAGAACAGAAGATTTGTCTCCCTTATCAGGAATCTTCCTTCTCGCTGGTTCTGGGATGGGGCAGTCTCTACTTCTGGGAGAAGCTCATTCCTGGAGACCGGGAGAGTCCAGAACCTTGCAATTCTGGGAGGGGACGGGCTTCGCTCCCAGGCCCCAGTCTGGCCCCGAAGCAGCACAACTCAGCACAACATCATCTCCAAATGATCAAACATGAAATCAGACCTCCAATAAAATGGTCCAAAAAAGCCTCCAACCAACCACACAGAGAACAGGGTGAAGAACTCAAAAGAGACGCGCACCTGAGGCAAAGAAGCCCCATAGAGTCAATACAGCACACCTACTCTGGCTCAAGTGCCTTCTGAGAAAGGGAATTCACCCCCTTGGATGGGAAGAGACTGCCCTACTCTAGGACCACCGACAAGGGAGTTGCACAGTGAGACAAATCTTCCATTCTCCAGTGGTCCGAGGTGGGGAAGTCTCCACATCTGGCACATAAGACAGCAGCATGCCTCAGAGAGGGGAAGAATCTCAGACTCTAGCCTGAAAAGGTATGCTCCAGGACCATTTTCTTCCAAAAGCAGTCCCAGCTGAGCCCATTTTGTCAATCCTGTAATGATGAGTGGAACAATTTCCAGGTTGCAGCCCTACAGACCACCTCTAAGGAAGGGAAGGACCAGATAATGCTTCTGACCCTCTGAGGGAGTGGGCTGTAACACCCGAAGGGGGATCCAGTCCCCTGGACTTATATGCCAGGAAAATGCAGCCTCTGACCCATCTGCTAATGGTGGATGTGGAGACTTCATGGTAGGGATGTCATATGTCCCATCCACAGACCAAATCAACCCTCCTTGGACTTCAATCAGGCCTATGGGGCTCTTTTACTCCCCCCTCCACCCTCCTGTCCTCACCCATTCCACAGCTCCTGCTGCCTTGCCTTTACAGGCTGAAGCAGGAATCAAAGCTGCAAAGAAGATGTGCAGTGGAGCAAAAATACACTCCACATTTTCCTTGCAACTTTGTGCTGAAATATGTTTCAATGGAGTGGAGCTCGGTTTAACTTCCCAGCATTCCTATGGCCAGCTGGGAAAACCCAGAAGGTGCCTGAATGCAGTGGGGAAGCAGGGAAAAAACCTGCTACACATTGAACAAGGGGCAGATCCAGAACTGACAGAAATATCCTTGGTACTTAATAATTAATATTCCCAACCTCCCCCCCACCCCGCAGCTGCTGTTAAAATTAATGCCTGTTCTGATATCCTCAGTGGGAATTTTAAAAGAATTGCAATATTACCAGTTGGAACTTCTTCTGGACTGGAGTTACCAACATGGAGCTATTGAACATCAGGCATGATCTACCCTGAGCTGGCAAACCTGATGCCCCACCGTTGGCAGGAGAATAGCGAGACTTTTCTTATGGAACTCAGTCAACCTGTTGCCCAGCAACCATTCTCCCATCATTTAAATATGGCGGCAGGTTTCATCCCCTCAACCTTTTCTTTCACCCTTACCAACATCCTCAGAACAAGAAGGCTGTGGCAGGGAGCATAAGATTTTGAGGAACAAAACAAGAGCATTCAGTTGTGTTATCTCTGAGAACACCAAGTGGGAGAACACGAATTGCTAGGTGAAGCTTTTTAGTTTAGAAATAATTGATCAGTTTATGAAGAAAAATGTACCTTTCCGCAGATGAAGTCCAGAATCCAGAGTGTCTGAGGAAGCAAAGGAATGGAAAGTGAGCAGCAGGCCCTTCTTGTGACAAAAACACCACCTAAAAATACTATTTTCTTTTGGGGAGGGCAGGGGCATGATACAGCCCAATGTTGTCAAACTGCTGAAGCTAAGCTGAGTCAGTACTTGGATCGACCAAAGAAGACTCTGCAGAGGAAGAAAATAGCAAACACTGGTCTTGATCAGCTCCTGGTGGGGGCTGCCAGAAGTCATTTGTGACTTGATGGCACACAGGTACATATTTCTTCTGAGTTACAGCTTCAGGGTCAAGTAGAGACTATCTTGGGGGTGGGGGATTGTGTACAAATATTCAGATTTGTGTTCACAAGTCACTGGAGTTGAGATTAATGTCATAGAAAGTATGCTAAGGACTGCAGCCAAGGGTCCAAACTGGCTAAATTTAGACTTCTAGACAGAGGCTCCGCAGCACATACTGAGCTGAGTTACACTCTTCAGACTCACTGATTTCAATGGGCTTCGAAGGGTATGACTCTACTTTAAAACCAGTCTGTCCCTTTGAGACCATTCTGTGGGCTCTGCTACGACATATTCCAACAAACACAAACATCCAATCAAAGGGATCAGTTCTGATAAGTCTGATTTGGTCACAGGCACATTACAGAGAGAAGGGGGGGTGTCCCTGAAACTGATCCAGCGGCTGTTTCATTAAAAATAAATGCCCTAAAGAGCAGTTTCCCTCACTGTCATTTTAGGTGCTTGTTTCACCATCTACCTCACCATGTGCCCTTGCATGGCTGCAGTAATGATTAGAGATCAACAACATAATAGAATCCCGAGAAGTCCATGTAATGCAATTCTGAACTGAAGTTATGGCAGAATTTTGATCAGAAAACTTTCCATGGTGAACTAAAATGGCCTTCTGAACTGATACATAAACTCCCCACGTTCCTGGGTCTGTTGATGATATAGTCAGCCTGGGACATACTAAAACACATCTGGCCCACTCTAATGTCCAGTCTGAAACTCCGGCAGTGTTTCTTCATTACCTTTGAGTTGCTTCTCGATGCCCTCCAAAAGGAGATTTAAATCTGAGAAGTCCCAGATGTGCCACTTCAGTGCAAGAGGAAAAGCCAATGGATTCTCAAACGACTTCTTGTCTTCATACCTGGAGAAAATCCCATTAGGGTACCATCCATCCCATTCAGAATCTCCCTCCCTCCCCTCCGCCCCAAGTGGGTCAGAGAAGCAGAGGAAGGAACTGGCAGAAAGCCAAGGGAAACAGGCTGATGCTGAAAGCACTGGAAGGTGGGCGGGCTCTTGAAGAGGAATGCACAGCTCCTGCTTTCTTAAGAACTGGCTACACTAAACCTATTGGATACTGTGACCAGAACTACTAAGTACTCATTACATTTATTATAATAAAGACGGGTAAATCAAAGATTACATATCATAGACAGACACACAAAAGGGTAAAGTCCTTTCTCTGAAAAAATTCCTAAATGATGGTCCAGATTCCAGTGTGGACTTCAATACCATGAAGCAAGCTGCAATGTCTTGAATCTCATGAAAGGTATCATTAGGATGCTCTGTATTCTCAGTGCTGGGGGGGGGGCAACAGTGGGAGGGCTTCTAGTGTCCTGGCCCCACTGGTGAACTTTTTGATGGCACCTGGAGTTTTTGACCACTGTGTGACACAGAGTGTTGGACTGGATGGGCCATTGGCCTGATCCAACAGGGCTTCTCTTATGTTTTTATGTCTGGGGCAGTGATGCTCTGAATTCTTGGTGGTTCTTTTGGGGAGGGGGCAAAGTGGGAGGGTTTCTAGTGTCCTGGCCCTACTGGTGAACTTTTTGATGGCACCTGGAGTTTTTGACCACTGTGTGACACAGAGTGTTGGACTGGATGGGCCACTGGACTGATCAAACATGGCTTCTCTTATGTTCTTATATTCTTCACAAGCTGCCCAGTTCAATCCCAGGATTAAGAAGGTTAATGTTAAAGATCCACTTACCTCTGCAATGTGCTTCTGACATCCTAAAGAAAGAAGGCAGAGGGTGAGAAGGAGAGAGAGAGACCTTCAGAGTAGGGTGTGTTGTGTTCCCCTTGTGGACTTTCCCCCTTTTCCCTGCAGCCTTGCAACATGGTTCAGCCATGAAAGGAAAGAGAGGAGAGAGGGTCTGTCTGGGCATAAGTGCCATCACATCTGCACAGACATGCTAGACAGACAGCAGTGCCCAGAACAGCTGTGTGGATGCTGTTCCTGTAACCATATGCCGTTGCCACTGCGTGTCGGTGTGCATTTTATATATAAGTGACATTCCCCACACCACACCGACCCTAGACATCCTCCTTTTAAAATGGGTTGTGAAAAGTCTTGCATGTGATCCAGCTTCCTGGTTGGTGGTGTTGTGAAAGAGTTTTCCAGGAACCATGGGGTTCCTCAGACTGTTGGTTGAAACACAAACACACTTTGGCTTCCAGTGGCTGCAGTCTATCAGGGAGGGGCAGGGGCTGTGGGGGAATGTATTTCCAGGGAGTGTTGTTTTGCAGGGCCCTGGGATTGTCCAGTCTGCCCCTGGCTGGAGATGGAAAGGGGCAGAGGGGAAAGTGGCCCTGCTGAAGAGGTAGAAACTTGCTAGCGACATAAACTGGGCTGGTTTGCTTTTGCTTTTCTGCTAAGCAGAGAGGATTTGGAGCCAGCCTTCTCCCCAAGGGGACTCCACCTGTTTCTGCCACAGTCTCACCTGCAGGAGATCACTGGCCGGCTGCTGACATTTCTCCTCCATCTCCCGGATGAGGCTTTCCAGAGAAGAGAGTTCCTCAGAGATTCTGGCCAGATGCTGGTCCCTGTTTCTCACCACCTCCTTCTCCACCTCTTCCATCTGGGCCAGCAAAAGTTTCTCTTGTTCCTCCAGAAATGTGTGCAGTTGCCTGAACTTGGCTACTGTCTCTTGCTTCTCTTCTTTGGTTTGTTTCTGAGATGGAAAGAGAAGAAAAGCAGGCCAATGTCAGGAACACAGCTGGTCTCTGCAGTGGGAAGAGACGCTTGAGGAGGCTCCTATCCCATCCTATCCCGGAGGGGTTCTTTCAGCCACAGAGGATTCAGTCTGCAGCAGAAAACACAGAAAGTAGAAGGGGCTTCTTGAGTCCATTTGTTCCCTCACTAAACAGCCTCCACAGGTTGATTTCCCCAGTTCCCATCGGGGGATGAGACATGATGGTTGAGGAGAAACACCACAGGGGGCAAAAGTGCTCAGAAGCCCCCTCCCCTCGCTTGGTCTCCTAACCTTAACTGCATCTTCCTTGGCTGCATTGTGGGCAAGAGAAAATTGTGGGGGGGCAGGAATGTACATACTACTAAATATCCCAAGTATGCCCCCCTAGAATCAGCAGTGACTGAACCCCACTTTCAGTTGGCCTTAATCCAGCCCTGCATTAGACCCTCCTGAGGTCTCAGTCTCCCTCCCCAAATCTCCAGAAGTTTCCCAACCTGGATCTGGCAAACCTATCCCCCCATCCCCCACTGGTGGCCAGAGGAGACCCGGCAACCGTCCTTCTAAATTGAAAGTGGGGGCAGCCTCGTGGGTTGATTTTTCTGCTATTTGGACTTACGAGCAGGTCTTGGCTTTCCTTCTCCACATCTCCTTGAAACGCCACAATTCTCTCTCTCTCCTTCTTCAGAATCTCCAGACGGCTGCAGAACTGATCCTAGGGGGAGGGGAGATCACAGTTGAAATGTGTTCTTTTAAAGGTTTACTCCATGCTCTTCCCTCCTGGCCACCATGACACATTTATTTAAACCCATATATATAACCATTTTAGGTAAAAAAAAAAATCCAAATTCCAGCATGCTATTCCATCAGGAGAGCCTGTGTGCAGTAACACTTAAAGTGCTGGACTAAGATCCGGGAAATTCAGGTTTGAACCCCCAGTCCTGCCGTGGAAGCTCGCTGGGTGACCTTGGACCAGTCTCATGACTCTCAGCCTACCCCTGACCTGGTTAGTCCCAGGACAGCCTGATCAGCAGGGCCAACCTGGAGGCAGGCAGTGGCAGGCAAACCACCTCCCAACCTCTCTTGCCTTGAAAAGCTTACAGGGTGTCCACAAGCCAGCTGTGACCTGACAGTAAAACAGAATTCTGTCACGCCACTCGTGTTCTGAGCAGGCACTCGGGTGGGCTTCTGTTCTCCTTTTTGAAACCCAAGACCTGACAATCTCAAACATTCACAAGACATTTTTGAGAGCTAGGAGTCTGCCTTTATACTAATTTTAACTAACTAGCTAACTAGCCAAAGCATCACACATCTTTAAACGAATGAAGAGTCCAATGTAATACCCTTTCTGATGTGACTCATCATACTGGATGTTAAGAAGCACACTATGCCCGGACTTCAGTGAGATCTCAAGTGAGAGTTTCCGGTAACGGCACGGTGCTAACAGACGTGTTTGTAGGAGCTCCGGCTCTGCAGCGTCTGTGCTGGTCTTTTTGGGGGGGTTCTTCAGTTAGTAAGAACTCGGTGGTGCCTCTGTTGGAGGGGCACTCGTGTGGAGGAGTGCTGGGTGCTCTGTGCCGGTTTTTCTGAGCATAGAGCCCGTTCAACATATTACTTCAAGCCCGGATAGACCAGATGCCTTAATGGCGAATTAGCTGTGACCACCGGAGAAGGGGAGTAGGCGAAGCGGCATTTGGAGGACAGAATAAATGGTGAAGAAGGGGGGGGGGAAGTATATCTGACCCTAAACTGGAGATATAAACGAAGGAAAGAACTTACTAAGTGCGTTGTTTTCCCCCTACTTTCAAGTGGAATCCGATGCTGGGGGGAAAGAGACCTGGTTTGGCGAATGCACAAAGGTAGAAAGCAGAGGAGTGGTGGAGGACTACCTTGGCAGCAACGGCAGAGGTTGGGAGTCGTAGACTGGCTATGATTGTAAAAGTTTGTGAAGAGCACTGAGACAGAGGAGGTGAAGAAAGGAGGAAAAGAGGAAAGAAGCAGGAGATTTCTGACGATTTAAAGGGAGCCTTCACGAACCTCTTTTCCTCTCCCTTTTCCCATATGCTTGTGCATGGCGATTTTCTTAAAGAGACAGGGAGCTAAATAAAGGCTCAACAGTGGTTATAATATACAGGGTGGAAATAAAGTCACTGGACCTTTGAAATGAGTTGAATCTGAAGATGGGAGACTTTTGATGTTAGTATAGAGTTTCCAGGAACGCAAGGGCGGAAGTGAGGTGGAGAGGATGGAATTCCGTTGGCAGAGATGTGGAAGAACAGGAATGGATTTACTGAACTGGCTTTTTGAACTGGTAGCAGAAGAGAGGAGCAGAGACTGAGATTAAGAAGAGGAAGAGGAAGACAGAAGGATAAGCGGTTGGGAAACATTAAGGATTCAAAAGAGACAGTTAACAAATAATTAATGGATTGAATAATTAACTATTGTTAATTTGATTACTGCTGATTTTCTGTATGATTTTCTATATGTAATGAGTTAATGTGAATGTTCAGGTGAAGGGTGTTTGGTGGTAAAGAATAGTAATTTAAGGATATAAAAACCAACTGGTATGTGAGAGTGTTAAAGGAAGGTGATGTACGAATTTTGAGTGAAGTAAGGCGAAGTAGTAGTATATGAATTGGAATTGGGGTGTCAGTAAGACCTTGGATAATAGAAAAATGAGTATGACATACAAGTAAGACAAAATAGATAGGTTAGTCCCACTATTGGCAACTTTAAAACTGATGGAGATAATGTCCTCACAGGAAGTTATAGAGGAAGTGCAGAATTCTATGCAATTGTATTTTATGAATGCATTGAGTCAGGTGCAGGCAAATCTGACAGAACAATTAGATGGAGTAAATAAGAAATTAGATGGCCTGCAAAAGCAATTGACGGAAGTAAAGGAAGAGATTCATGGCTTGACACAATCTACAAAATATGTGGAAGGAAAGTTGGAAGTAGTAAATGAAAAGTCTGAGGAGATTGAAAAAGTTCAAAAATACGAAGGGGACAGATTAGTGAGAATAGAAACGGTGCAGGTAGAGCATATTTCAGGAATGCAGAATATTCCAGAGGATAGGTATGACCATATAAAGGAGGTGATAGTAGAGATCTTGACACCAGTTCTTGGTATGAAGAAAAAGGAATTGGAGAAAGATATAGAAAATGGCTATAGAGCTTGCCTTATTTTTTTCAAGGAACACCGCCTGCTGAGAGAGGTTTATATAAGGTGTATTAGGAGGAAAATGAAGGAATTGGTCTGCCAGACGATGAGAGACAAATCATTAAAGTTATATCGTTGGCATATTACACCAATAAAACTGAAGAAAGTGTATTCCGAAATTGTTGGTTGCTTTGTTGCAGGGAAACAAATTGATACCATGCAATTCACAAACAAAGTAAGATGATTTGAAATGCCAATGTTTTTTTTTTCTTCTTTTTTGGACCACAGTGTAGAAGAAAGAAAGTTTTCTTTTTTGTTAGTTCTAGACTTAGCTGAGGTAGATACTCTGATGGAGATACTAAGAGAAGAAATTAACAATTAGATAGAAGGAAAACGGAACTTATTGTATTAAAGTGTATTCCAAACTTGCTGGGGGTTCTTTGTTGTTGTTGTTGCAGGGAATTAAATTGATACTGTGTAATTTATAAATAAAGTAAGATGACTTGAAATGCCAAATGTTCTTTTGGATCACAGTGTAGAAGAAAGAAAGTATTTTTGGTTGGTTCTAGACTGAGCTGAGGTAGATACTCTGAGGGAGATATTAAGAGAAGAAATTAACAAATAGACAAACAGAAGGGAAATGGAACTTATTGTATGAATGGTTATGGGGGAAAGATAATAAGAATATAGTGTAAAAAGGGGTTAACTGTAGTATGTATGATTTGGTTTAGGTTAGAACAAAGGATTTGTATTCTAATGATATAAGTATATAATGCATCCCGCTGTCTACATCCCTAAGTTTATGTTTTGTTTATATATATATATATAGTTTTTGTTGTTGTTAAATGTAATAAAAAGTTAAAAACTCAAAAAAAAAAGAAGCACACTATGCCCAAAGAAGCTGCCCCCGTCCTTCATAGTTTCCAAAGGACTACATCAAACCAGATCATCTCTGCAGGAGAAACTGAAGGGAGGGGCCACAATTTTGCAAGCCTAGTAGAACCAAAGCAATGTACAGAGTACCCAGCAGTACTAGTGCAGTCAGAGTGCCCAGCAGAACCCAGTGCCGTTGTGGCAATGCCAGTCGATGTCAAGCACAGAATCACAGTCCAAGAAGGGGGGATGGAACCTCAGCAGCACTAGTGCAAATGTGCCCAGCAAACCCAGTGCCATTCATAATATCAGCAAAAGTTTGCCACTATACTGCTTTTAAATACATTCTGTCGCCAAGCAGGATAGGGATGAAAAGGTCTTGAGGTCAAGAAGTGAAAATGAAGAACATGAGGGGAACATGAAAAAATTAGGTGAAGGGAGACGGAAAACGTGAATGAGAAGTGTGTGGGGAAGGGAGGGGGAAGTTGTTTATCTTACTGCACGTCATGGGCTCTGACAAGGGGACTGCCCAGGCAGAGCCGACAGGGTTAGCTGACCCAGCGGAACCGACAGCTGGCTCCTCTCACAACTTGACTGATTCACTGCTGCTGCCCGCAGGGTTCTCAACACCTGGCTGTACAGCTGACGAGGACCAACAACAGGTAGACACACATCCCAGTTCACCACCTTGCCTTGCTCAAGTACGGGAAAGGCTCCGTCAGGACTTAGCGATCTGAAGGAAAGAGGCCAAAATGCGGGCAAGACGTTCACTCAGCCCAGAGTTTTAGCAGACGCCAGGCTGGCCCTGCTGCCTGCTAATTGGAAACAGCAGCAGCGGGCTATCTAAACACCTGCTTCGAGTTGCATGCTCTGTAGAAGCAACAAGTCCATCCGGTGACTTGCGACTACTCCAGCTCCCGTTCCTTGGCTCTGTTCCTGCTCTGACTTCCCAGTTTCCTGACTTCTGGATTGTACGATCCTGCTTTCGGACTCAGCTGCTGGTTCCTTCAACGCTCCTCTGGCTCTGACTTGGACTGGACTCGGACTTCCCCCTTGCCTGCTCTCCAGCGTGTGACACTGCAATACCATAACTACTGCTTTGAAGATCTGGCTGAGCTGGGTGCAAGGAAAGGAAGAGCTAAAAACTAGACTGTTGGAGAAAATGAGCTGCAGGCTGGCTACACATGGGCCTCCACAGAGACCAATATATCAAGAGGCCTCTCCTGTAAATATAGTGCCCTCATATTCTCACACACATGAGGCCAGACAGGCTGGCCATTTGTGGAAGGGAAGTACTCTCTAGATTAAGTTTCTTTCTCTTCTTTTGACTGCAACCTGAATGTGGATCTACTTGAATAAATGTAAGTTTACTTTTTTGCCATATACTTCTTGGGAGATGTATTTACTGCATGCTGTATCCTGTTCTAACTTTGGGCAAACTCTCCTACATTAACCAAATATCCCCATAATGAGTACCCCAAGTATCTAGCTGTTGCCTTTTCCCTCGCTCCACCCATTTTTATTCATCCTTTGACTATTGTTGCCTCCCTCTGCCTTTCCTCTTCTAAAACTTCATGTTGAGCCAAACAAATCTTTGAGTCTTCTTGTTGCTATATCCTGTTGCTCCGCAAAGACTGGCACAGAAGAGTGTACCCTACTAAGCAGAGTAAATAAATCTTTATAACTTGTAGTAATAAAACCATCTTGATTAAACAGAGAAACTGGGTTGGTCTTAATTTTGTTCTCAGTATGGCCCAAACACTCATCATAAAAAGGAGAAAAACCCACAATTGGTATCTTCAATCTCCTTACAGTCGGAAGCACCAGCCCTGGAGGGAGAGCTCCTCTTCCGCTATGCTGGGAGGAAAGCACATCGTCTCCAGAGAATGATGGAATTCCACCAGCAAGGATCCAGATGAGTTCCTACCTTGTATTCCTGAGCAACCACTTCCAGGGGAAGTATTGTGTGTCCTTTGTGTTCTGGGAATCGCTCACAGACAGCACACACCAATTTTTCATCCTCTTTGCAGAAGAAGTGGAGTTTTTCCTGGTGTCTCAAGCAAAGATCTTTTCTTGAACTTTGTGGCACCAGTTGAATTTTTTCAACTAGGTTTGCCAGCTGCCAGTTTCGGCGGAAAGCCCCTTTCTGGAACTTGAATTTGCAGACAGGACACTCCAAGTCTCCCAGAGTCTCCCATTTCTCACAGTAGTCAGTGATGCAGGCCTGGCAGAAGCTGTGCCCACAGTCCAGGACCACGGGGTCCGTCAGGCACTCCAGGCAGATGGGGCAGTTGGCCTCCTGCTCTATCTCTGTGGATGGTGGAGCTGAGGCCATGAGGGCTGGATTCTCAGTGGCTTGGGTGATGGGAAGGGCAGCAGCTTGTCAGATCTGTAAAAGGGCAGCATAAGAACAAGAACATAAGAGAAGCCATGTTGGATCAGGCCAATGGCCCCTCCAGTCCAAAACTCTGTGTCACACAGTGGCAAAAAACCCAAACAAACTCAGGTGCCATCAGGAGGTCCATCGGTGGGGCCAGGACGCTAGAAACCCTCCCAACTGTTGTTCCCCCCAAGTATCAAGAATGCAGAGCATCACTTGCCCCAGACAGAGAGTTCCAACAATACGCTGTGGCTTATAGCCACTGATGGACCTCTGCTCCATATGTTTATCCAATCCCCTCTTGAAGCTGGCTATGCTTGTAGCTGGCACCACCTTCTGTGGCAGTGAATTCCATGTGTTAATCACCCTAATAAGAACATAAGAGAACAGGAATGACCTAGAAAGAAGTCTTTGCATTTTAGTCTTTTGCCATGTTGGGTTTCTTTTGAAATAGGTTTTATTTTTACTGCTGACACTATGTAAGTTGTCCACTGCCTAAAGACTCTGAAAGTTGAGACCAGTGTTCCCCCTAAGCTGAGTGAGTGTGAGCTAGCTCACAGTTTTTCAGACCTCCGGCTCACACATTTTTCTCTTAGCTCAGAAAAAATGGCCCCAGAGCAAACCAATTTATGCAGTAGATAAATCATTTGCTTACAACTTTAACATCAGTAGCTTACAAAGTTGAATATTTGCTCACAAGACTCCACAGCTGGTTGCATAAAAAGGTAAAGGTAGTCCCCTGGGTAAACACCAGTTGTTTTTGACTCTGGGGTGACATTTTCATGGCAAACTTTTTTAATGGGTAGCTTGCAATTGCCTTCCCCAGTCATCTACACTCCCCCCACCGAGCAAGCTGGGAGCTCATTTGACTGACCTCGGAAGGATGGAAGGCTGAGTCAACCTTGAGCAGGCTATCTGAACCAGCTTCTGCCAGGATCGAACTCAGGGCATGAGCAGAACTTAGGACTTCAGTAGTGCAGCTGTACCACTCTGCACCATGGGGCTGCTTTCCTGGTGGCAAACACATCTTTAAACAAATGAAGGGGCCATGTAATATCCTTTCTGATGTGACTCAGACTTCCTGGAACTTTATTCCCCGGGAGAGCCACCTGGCCACACTTTCAGCTCATTTTTGCTGGCAGGTAAAGAACTTCCTGTGCCAAAGAGGTTTCCTATAACCAGAAACTGCTGGCTGCCAGGAGCCTTTTCAGAAGAGGGTAGACATTGCTGTGGATTTTAGCTATATCAAGATTTTAGTCTGTTTTTATTTATCACACAATGTTCTTTTAATTTAGCGACTTAAGGGTTGTTTTTAAAAAAGTAACACCTAAACTGTTAATTAATGAAAAAAGAATATGCATCTTACAATATATACAAAAACCTCCATGAAATCTAGCAGAAAACTCTCACAAAATCTATATCTCTACAAAAAATAAAATCTTAATGGCAGTTCAGCACTTCTTCCCTTGATTCCTTTGTTGGAAACAACTCATGCCAGCATCTTATTAAAGGAAACCACCATTGAATAAACCATTTCTGTGCCTCTGTCTTCTTTACATAGTCTTCTTTAAAGCATTCCTGTCTTGGCTATTAGCATAATAAACCAAATTTTGCATAACTAGAACTCAAACTTGGCAGATTGCTGCTTCCAATTTTTAGCAAGGTGCAATCCGGCTGCCAGTGTGGAGTAGTGGTTATAAGTAGCAGACTCTAATCTGGAGTACCGGGTTTGAGTCCCCACTACTCCTCCACAGGAAGCTTGCTGGGTGACCTTGGGCTACTCACAGTTCTCTCAGCCCCTCCCATCTCACAATATGTGCCTGTTCTGGGGAAACTAAGGGGAAAGTGATTTGAGGCTCCTTAGGGTAAAGGAAAGTGGGGTAAAAAAACAAACTCTTCTTCATCTTTACAAGTAACTGCCACAGGGCATACTACTGGTTTTTAGTCAACATGGTGTGGCTAGTCTAACAAAACATTAGAAATTGCAATAGTTCTGGATCAACCGCTTTATACATTCCATTCTGAATATTTTTCCAACACTTTCTAGCAATGTGACAGTCCCACCACATATAGGAAAGTGCCCATTCTCACATCTCAGGCACATACCTGGGTTGACACAAGTTTTTGTTAATTCATTAGGATGCTATCCTCCAAGTGGGACCTGGGCTGCCTTGGAATGACAGCTCACCTCCAGCTACAGAGATCAGTTCCCCTGGAGAAAACGAGGTTCCTGTTCTCCCCAGGCTTGACCCCAAATCTCTGGGAATTTCTTAACCTTGAGCTTGCATCCCCACCCCCACCCCTGCCAGTGACCTGGGAGAATCTGGCAATGCAATCTGAGGCACACTTGTGAGGAAGCAGCAAGAGCATCTTATAGGACATTTATGGAAGCCTACGAGATGGTGGTGAAGGCTGCAAAGAAAGATTTCTCTGTGGCCTCCATTGCATCTGCAAGCTCTTGCCTGGCCCAATTGTTTAGGACTATTTGCTCATTACCTAAATTGCCATGAGGCAAACAAAACAGTTGGGAATTGGCTATTGGCTGTGGGGCATCTGCGAGCTGCTTTGCAGACAAAGTCACAGCGCTCCGCCAGGATCTCCCAACCACAATTCATATAGTAAAAGAACTTGAAGCCCCTTGCCTGTCTTCAGGTCCACTTTTGGACCGTTTCAGCTGACTCTCCCTGGAGGATGTCAGCAGGATCCTGGCAGCTGCAAGGCCTACTGCTTCTCTCCTTGACCTGTGCCCATCCTGGCTGGTCAAGGCCTGTGGGAATGGTGTTCCAGCCCCTACTGGAAGAGATTCTCAACTTGTCGCTTTTGTTGGGGAGCATTCCAGGGGTTGAAAGAGCCTGTGGTACATCCACTCTAAAAAAAAAAAATCACTGGACCCCATGGTCCTAGCCAACTACCACCCAGTTTCCTGAGCTAAGACAAAAATGTGTGAGCCAGAGGCTAAAAAACTGTGAGCTAGCTCACCCTAACTCAGCTTAGAGAGAACACTGGTCCCAATTCATATTAGGTTCCCCTATGCTTGAGAAATGAGCTTCCTTGGAAACGATGAATGGAAGAGGTAGCTGGTGAATTGTCCTCTTGCTATGCAACACTTGAGCTAGACCAGAGGTGGCCAAACTTGCTTAACGAAGGAGCCACATAGAATAAATGTCAGATGTTTGAGAGCAGCAAGACACAAACATCAGATATTTGAGAAGGAAGGAAGGAAAGCAAATAGACAGAGGGAGGGGGAAAGAAAGCAACTGTAACTTTAAATGCATTCTCCAAGCCAGCCAATGGGGTGGGGTAGGGGGGCTTCTAGACCCCCACACAATATGTGTGAAAGAGCCACATGTGGCTCCCGAGCCACAGTTCGGCCACCTCTGCACTAGACCAAGTGGGTTCAGTGAATGAGACAGAGCTTTGGATATTACAGTCTTCACAAGTCCCCTGTTCATAAAAGGCCCTTAACTACAAGGGGGCCTGTGGGGGCACAGCCCCCTGACTTCTGGGTGAGGCCCCCTGACTTGGGGCCCCCAAACAGCGCCCGGGGCCTCTGCTGCATCCTGGAGTGTAGGGCAGGGGGCAGAAGCAGTCCCCAGTCTCCCCCTCCAGTTAAAAGAGCTGCAGGCTGATCAGCTGATCAGCAGGCCCTTTAACCCAGCACAGGATTCAACTGCTCCATAGCTATTGGTGCTCCTGGCTTGACTGGTGACGAGGAGTGGGGTGACCTTGGACTCTGTGGAGCAGACCCTGCCAGCTGCCTGTTGTCAGCCGGCTGCGACTCTCTCGAGGCGGCTGGGAGCCTCTATAAAATTTAGCAGCATTTCTACATCTAAAAGCTTCCCCGCCACGCGCACACACACATCCTGGTAAGTAAAGGTTCCCATGTGACTGCTAAACTTCCCCCTTCTGCTGTGTATCTGAAGCTCTGCATGTTCTTTGTAATTCACAAGGTAAAACTTGCTCCCTCCCCCCACACACAGGGAAAGAGCATTTCCTCTTTAAAGCCTTCCCCTGCTTCCAGGGGAGCCAATTTGGTGTAGTGGTTAAGTGTGCGGACTCTTATCTGGGAGAACCGGGTTTGATTCCCCACTCCTCCACTTGCACCTGCTGGCATGGCCTTGGATCAGCCATAGCTCTGGCAGAGGTTGTCCTTGAAAGGGCAGCTGCTGTGAGAGCCCTCTCCAGCCCCACCCACCTCACAGGGTGTCTGTTGTGGGGGAGGAAGGTAAAGGAGATTGTGAGCCGCTCTGAGACTCTTTGGAGTGGAGGGCGGGATATAAATCCAATATCTTCTTCTTCTTCTGCTTCTTCTGCTTCTTCTGCTTCTTCTTCTTCTCCTCCTCCTTCCTTCCTTCCTTCCTTCCTTCCTTCCTTCCTTCCTTCCTTGGTCTCTCTAGCAAGCCATTTATTTAGCTCCAGCTCCACAAGGCTGGTTCCTTCCTACCAAAAGAATGGCTCAATGTATATTTAAATAACAAGACACCCTGTATGTGTTCACTGTAACTTGTGAACAGGACTTGTGTGTGTGCATGTGTGTTGGGGGGAGGGGAGGAAGGCTGTATGCTTTCAATACAGTTATCCTGTATTTGGGTAGCAGAACTGTGATATATGGGCTTTAATTCATAGAGTTAAGAACTCTGGCTGGTAAATTCCTGGATATTTTTGGTGGATCCTGAGGAGGGCAGGGAGCTCAGTGGCATGTAAAGTCCACATCCCCCCCCCTCCAAAAAAAGCCATTCTGTACAGGGGAAATTATCTCTGTAGTCCAGAGAACAGTTGTGATTCTGGGTGATCTCCAGGCCCCACCAGGAGGTTGGTAGCCCAATATCTTGGAAGTAAACTCACTGAATAAGAGGACTGAAGGTAGTTCTGCCTTCCATTGCTTCAGGTGGCCTTCCTGGAGTTTGCTTTAATTTTCACACACACACACACACCCACCCTCCCAACTTTGTTATTCCAAGGAGGTCTCCCATCCAAATACTTGCCAGAGCAAGTATTTTGGAAAATTGGTTATCAGTGTGTGTGTGGGGGGGGGGGGGGGGAGGCAGTAGGGAGTTTGAGTGTTCTGGGAACAGAAACAGATTCGGGTGGGTAGCAGCATTGGTCTGAAGTAATAGAACAAAATTTGAGTCCGGTGGCTCCTTTAAGGCCAACAAAGTTTAATCCCGGCTGTGTGAGGCACCAGCCAGTGTGATGGTAGGTCAGGTGGCCATGAGAGCGGCTATGTGTTGGGCCCATTGAGTGCCCCCCCCAAAAAAAAATCAAAGGCGCCCTGACCTTCCAAATCCTGGCTACGGGGCTGGTTCATAACCCCTCCTAGGCTGTACTCCCTCCTCTCACTGAATCCTCTCTTGACCTGTGCATCCACTGCCAACTCCCCATCCTCTGACTTCCAGTTTGCCTTTTAGACATCCTTCAACCCTCAAGGCACCATTTCTTAGCTGAATGTCCATCCCCAACTCAGAGACAAGATCAATGGCATTCACTGGTAGAGGGCTCCAAGCACAGCCCTTGTAAGTAGAAGCTGAATCTCCTCCTTATCTCTCCACCCACCACCAGCATGGCTTCTCCTCCATTATGCAAGAATTACCTGCTGGTTGTCTCACCTCAGAATCACTGGACGGGCACAACGGTCTCCCCCTTGCTTGGGAGCTCTCAGTCTTCATATGTCCATGGAGAGTCAATGATCTGAGGTCCCCTTGGCAGCTGGCACCCCACCCTCCCGTGGTGGTTGTTGCCGCCCTTCACTTCTTCAGGGAGCAAGAGCTAGAAAATGCACTTTGATTTCTAACACTGCAATAAACACACCAGCAGTCAAACAAAGCGGAAATAATATTGTATTTCAGATGCAATATCTATTAGGACAAATTTATGATTCCAAAGTCCATTTGAATTCTAAAGTCCAAACCATGTTTGCATTTCATTTCCTTCTGACTCCACATTTTCTTCTTTTGAACATGTCGGGTATGTGCAGGCCGCCCAAACAGCCCTGATGTGCATTTAGATCTCAGCAGGTTTAAAAGAACCTTGGAAACTGCTTCTGTTTCTGATGGTGCACAAGTGTGCCTCTGCATCTCAGCTGGAGGAAAGCTCATGGGCAGGGCAAGCAAGCAGATCCATGCGGCTGTTCCCTGTGAGTAAGGAAGAGAAGCGAGCAGAGTCCCTCTGTTTGTTTTGCATTCGCTTCAGAAGTCACGTGTATAGTAAAATGGATAGTAAAGCATTCACTAGAACCTGATGATGGGATGGAGGAAAACTCCACCCCCTAGACAGCTCAGTCTGAAGAAGTTGGTTGAAATACAGCAACTCATGTGAGTGAATTGCCCCAGTGAGATCACAAAGGTTTTTGCTTGCAAACTGTATTTATTTTGGCTTCTTTGTGAGAGTGTGTGTGTTCATTCTCATTTAGTGGAAGCGCAGCTGCTTGCATCGCCGGTGCTAGGCTGCTGGAGTGAGGCCAGCACCCCAGGCATTCTGCCCCCTTCCTTCCTTTTCTCCAACCTCATCCGTGGAGAGCACGAGTACAGCCGGCAGCGGCACAGCTTCTGCCCCTCAGAGCACCCGCCACCTGGCTGCTGTCACTCCACCTCCCACGCCTGTGCTTCTGGGATGTGGAGCGACAGCAGCTGGCATTGGCACACACTCTGAGGCACAGGAGCCACACTGCGGCCGGCATCGCTTGCATATTTCCCTCACCGGGGTGGGGAGGGCTGAAACTGGTGCCCACAGGCTGCGCTCCAGACAGCTGCCTAGGGCTGCATAATGGATGCACTGGCCCTGGCTGCTGGGGAAATGCATATTTATATCCAAGGGAACTGCAGTGCTGTATTTTTATTCATTTGTGGGACTGGGAAAATCTCCTGGTCCTGCCCCCAAAGTCTCCCAGTTCAACCCCCAAAGTCCCCAAATATTATCTGAGTTGGACCTGGCAACCCTGCCTCTCCTAAATTTTAACAATTGAAAGGGCATCTATAGAGAAAGGACAGAGGATTTGCATTTTACCAATTTTGTTTAGATCTCTTCCTCAGTCTGGTGCTGTGCTAAAAGTATGTCACTCAACGTTTTCTTTTAAATAAATACTTTATAACTTTTGATGCTGTGAGTGGTTCCCTGTACCACATAGATCTCCACGGTCTCAGACACAGTATTTTAAACGGAGCACTGTGGAAAGCCAGGAAGCTGGCAGGTGGCTATTCCTCCAGGGATGCACAAGACAGTGAATGGTCCCTGTGGTGACCAGGCAGCGGGAAACACAGAGGCAGGGCCTCGGAACTTGGAAGGGAAGCTGGGATGCTTCCAGTGGGTACGTAATTTCTGCAATGGTCAGGTAGTGCAGGAGAGTTACTGGGGGGTGGGGGGGAGGTACTGGAGAAAACAGCAGCTGAGCAGCTCCAGGTCTTCTTGGATGACGCCTGCCCCAGATCCATTCCAGTCTGGCTTCTGCCCTGGCCGTGGGGTAGAGACTGTACTGGTTGCCCTCACAAATGATCTCCAGAGACACTTGGATCGAGGCAGGTCAATGCTGTTGTTACTCTTTTTTACTTTTTAAATAATTTATTTCAATAAGAGAAAAAAACCATTAAACAGAACATCAATTCAAACAACCCCCCCCCAGGAAATACACAACAAATGATTAACCAATGGATTACAAGCCTAAAGTTTTTGACAAAATAAGATAAAAACAGTAGAATAAATATCTAAAAGAAATCAATAAAAAACAAAGTTTAGATATTGCTTTGGAACCATACAATACTCCTTATTCGAGTGCTCAACATAGTTCTACATTGTGCAACGGGTTGGACTAGATCCTGGAGGTCCCTTCCAACTCTATGATCTAAAAAGGAAAACCATTTTTCAACCAAATTATCTTTTACCCGTGGAACTTCCTGTTGTAAGATTCGATGAGCCAGTTTATCTAGGATTAAAACATCCCATACCTTTAAAAACCCAGGGCTTTTTTTGTATCAGGAACTCCTTTGCATATTAGGCCACACACCCCTGATGTAGCCAATCCTCCAAGAGCTTACAGGACTCTTTTTGGAATAGCGTTCAACATGGTTGACTCTGACCAGTCAACCCACCACCTCACCGATGTAGGGATTTGGGGAACTGCTTTAATGAGGTTTTCCTGCTTTCTCCATGATCAGGGACAGAGGTGGTACTAGGGGAGAGGATGTCCCCATGATACCTGCTTGAATGTGGAGTGCCACAGGGGGCAATCCTCTCTTCAGCATTGTTTAACATCTATATGTGCTTCCTCACCCAGTTGATCTAGGGCTTTGGGCTGGGTTGCCATCAGTACACTGATGACACTCAGCTTTATATGCTCATAGAATCATAGAGCGTTTTCGCACTGACCTTTTATTGGCGCGACCACCCTCTTCACACCGGAGGATCTGCGCGGATTTCGCACAAGAAGCGCCGGCGCACCCAAAAGAGCCGGCAACTTCCGTCGCAAAAGCCGCTCAAACGTTTTCCTGCTTCTTGGCGGTTTCCGTTTGAGCGGGTTTCGCGACGGAAGTTGCCGGCTCTTTTGGGTGCGCCGGCGCTTCTTGTGCGAAATCCGCGCAGATCCTCCGGTGTGAAGAGGGTGGTCGCGACAGTAAAAGGTCAGTGCGAAAACGCTCATAGAGTTGGAAGGGACCTCCAGGGTCACCTAGTGCAACCCCCTGCACAATGCAGGAAACTCACAAATACGGCACACCCCCACCCCCCCAGCCTAAATTTACAGGATCCAGCCTTTGTTTAAAAAACTCTACAGTAGAGGTTCCCGAAGAAGTCTGTTCCACTGAGGAACTGCTCTGTCAGGAAGTTCTTCCTAATATTGAGCCAGAAACTCTTTTGATTTAATTTCAACCCATTGGTTCTGGTCCTACGTTTCAGGGCCACAGAAAACAATTCCACACCATCCTCTATATGACAGCCCTTCAAGTATTTAAAGATGGTGATCATATCACCTCTCAGCCACCTCCTTTCCAGGCTAAACATCCCCAGCTCCTTCAACCTTTCCTCATAGGGCTTGGTCTCCAGACCACTCACCATCTTCGTCGCCCTCCTCTGGACCTGTTCCAGCTTGTCTATATCCTTCTTAAAATGTGGTGCCCAAAACTGAACACAATACTCCAGGTGAGGTCTTACCAGAACAGAGTAAAGCGATACCATCACATCACGTGATCTCGGCACTATACTTCTGTTGATACAGCCCAAAATTGTATTTGCCTTTTTAGCCACCCCATCACACTGTTGACTCATGTTCAGCATATGATCCACTAAGACCCCTAGATCCTTTTCGCACAGACTACTGCTAAGACAAGTCTCTCCCATCCTATAACCATGCAATGAATTTTTCCTACCTAAATGCAGAACTTTACATTTATCCCCGTTAAAATTCATTTTATTGATTTTAGCCCAGTTTTCCAGCCTGTCAAGATCATCCTGTATCCTGTTTCTGTCTTCTTCTGTGTTTGCAACACCTCCCAATTTAATATCATCTGCAAATTTAATAAGCGTTCCCTCTATTCCTTCATCCAAATCATTGTTAAAGATGTTGAACAAAACAGATCCCAGGACAGGCATGCGTGGATCCATGTTGTAAAGAGTTGAGCTGTGGCTCTGTGTACGTCGGGAGAAAGAGGCTGAGGAAGAATTAACTATTGAAACCGTGAGGAGTCCTTTTAAAAGCGGTTCCTTATTCTCTCCGCACCATCACAAGTGGAACACTAAGAAATTAAAGACTGTACCCACGTCTTCATTAAGTCCTATTTGAAGAGGTTATCATTCTTTGTGACTGTTGAGAGACTGTGGGAAAAATTTCAAGAATGTTCAGTGTCCCTTAGTTCTGTTTTTGTTCAACTTCACTAAAAATGCATATTTACATTCCTGGCATGAAAGTTTTATTGCTTCCGGTGGTCATCTTACATTGCTTATTCTCCACAGTTGCTGTGCGGTTGTGGGGAACCCAGGCCCAACTCTTTCAAAAGCACACCTCAAGCTTGGCAGCCCCACATCCTGTGCTCTTATATGCTGTGCTCTGTGATTCTTTTTGGGTGGGGGTGGGGGGTGGGCTCCCTCTGGGAATCCTACCCCCCCAGGGAAAGTGCATGCGCAATACATAGCCTCTCCTCTCCCGGTGTAGTGAACGCCGCGTGGTCACTGTCTGGCTATGCCTGGCAGATGGTCACTGCAATGGCCTCTCCTGCATTACTGCATCCGTAGCAACACCTTCTCGCTGGTCCCCCCCGTTTTCACAGAGTTTGCTACGTCATGGTGCGACCGAATGTCCGGCGGTATAACCGGATGGGCAGGCTGGGCCCACCAACCTCGCCAGCCTAAGAGAAGGAAAACTCTAACATCAAACCCGGGCAGATAGAGCTCTTTAATGTAACACCTACCACCTGGAGGACTCGCTGCCGGTGTCCCGGCTTACTGGGCCATGGCAGATGACCCCCAGGTGAAAGGGTGGCACCAGTACCGCGCACACTGCGCTTCACCTAAAAAATTCCTCTGCGCAGGCCTGTAGGGCATATCCACACACACAACACACAACGCATCAAGTCCTGCAGCGATGGGCAAGGGGCGAAACGGCAGGTGGAAGGTGCCACCGGAAGCCGCAGTCCCGATCCTGCATGTAGGCGGTTCAGGGTATTGGTCGCCTGATGCTAACCCGGAGACGAAAGCATTTTTCGGCAGCACCCTGAACGACCAAGCAGCCTTATCTAGGGACAGCACTGCTTGCTCCACACGGAGAGGGGCCTAGAAAAGGTGGCCTAAACAAAGCTCGTCTCCCCCACCCCAGTTGGCTAGCCGCGGTCAACGGGCATCCTTACTTGCGGTCGAAAAATAACAACAAAGAAAAGGCATGCACCTGCCTCACAAAGTGTGCAAAGACTAAAGCTTGCGTGTTGGAACATCAGAACCATGCTTGACACAGTAGGCAGTGGTCGCCCTGAACGACGCTCTGCTCTAGTTGCCCACGAACTTCTCAGGTTGAATATCGACATAGACCTGTCACATCAACCATCACCAGTGGTCTGACCTAGCCTCAGATCGCAAAGCATGGAGGCACACCATCCACCAGGCTGTCTCTTCCTTTGAGAACGCACGCATAGCTGGTCTTGAGGACAAAAGGAGATTGAGGAAGAATCGCACTGCTACAGGACCAACCCTAAATCAGACTTTTCCCTGCAGCCGCTGTGGCCAGACCTGCCTGTCCCATATTTGTCTTGTCAGCCACCAGCGAGCCTGCAGCAAACGTGGACTATTGCACCCTTCTTAAATCTTCGTTCGCGAAGCCAAGCCGAGAGAGAGATTCTTTTAACCTGCTAAAAAACATTTCCATGGTTTTGCATGCTGATTCATGGCCCACCTTCTCTATGAGCTTTTTCACACAGCCTAAGTATTCCGGTATGGCAGCTGGCCAGTTACTGAACAGTAACGGGTTTCTGCTGGCATTTCAGACAGACCCGATTCAGTAACTGGCTGCTACCGGAATACTCTCACCTTTTCACACACTCCCGCGGCTGTCCCGGTAGTGAGGCGTGCCTGAGTCGACACAAACAAAGAGCAGCTTCTTCCACTTTTCAACCCCTCCTCCCGGGTTGAAATCGCTATGGGGTGCTGTGTGAAATGTCCAGTATCTAACCCGGGAACAGTTTTCGCGCCGTTTTTCGCCCGCCGGCGCGTGCGATCTCCGGCTTTTTTTTTTTTGGAACGTCAGTTTAGATCGATATAGCGATATATCGCTATATCGACCTGTCAAAACAGCACCACCATAGGGATGGCTAGGCTCCGTTGAGATCCCTATGGTGGTGCTGTTTTGATAGGTCGATATAGCGATATATCGCTATATCGATCTAAACTGACGTTCCAAAAAAAAAAAAGCCGGAGATCGCGCGCGCCGGCGGGCGAAAAATGGCGTGAAACCGGCTGGCGCTGGTGGAAGCGAGATAAGAGCGGAACAGTGTGAAATGGCTCGCTTCAATCACGCTTCAATCACGGAACCCTACCAGGGAAAAAAACATGTGTATAAAAACTCCCATCGCTGTCTCGGATTACTGCAAGCGGCACAATACCGACTCCCTTCCGGTTTCCACCGGTAAGTGTGAAAAGGCCCTTCATTTAGGACTCCTTGCCATTCCATCCCACTGTCTCATTAAGTGTGCACACGAAAGCTTACATTCTGAATAAAACTTTGTTGGTTTTAAAGATGCTACTAGACTCCTGCTTTGTTCTACTGCTTCAGACCAACACCGCTGCCCACCTGGATCTATAACAAACAATTGTCTTTGATGGGGGAACTCTCTAGTTCTTTTCATTGCGGAGTTATAAAGGGAGCTCTGTCAAGATGTGTAGCTGAGTTAGGCTGTCTGTTGACCTAGAATCTAGTAGCACCCTAAAGACTAATGACATTTGTGGCAGGGTGTGAGCTTTTGTGAGTCACTTTTGAAGTGAGCAGTGGCTCCTGAAAGCTCGTACCCTGCCACAAGTTTCTAGAGGTGCTACTGGACTTTTGCTCTTTTCTACTGATAAAGCAAACTGTATTGGCTTTTCATTAACTGTTTATAATTCTGGAAAGAAAAGGACCAGAGAGTTATTTCTTTACAAAAATGACATCTGAGAATTTGTGCATTATTACTACAGCTGGGGGTATAAATAGTTTAATATTTTGATCTAGCTGTTACCAGTTTTTTAAATAGCCCTCCAGTAGGAGGGGCATGACCTGGATAGCCCAGACTAGTCCAAGCTCAGAAGCACATCTGGGTTGGTCCTGGTTAGTTCTTGGACAGGAGACCACCAAGGAATCACTATGCAGCATCACTGTGCAGAGGCAGACGATGACAAACCACCTCTGTTCATCTCTTGTCTTATGGAATGGCCTACTCAGAGCATTAAGACGAGGAAATTGCACATGTGCAGAACTTCAGTGTAAATTAAGAAACAAGAAAAGCCAGAATATTGAGTCCTGTCCATATCAGTGCCAGTGCAGAAGTCTCATTCCCTGCACCTCCCCACTGCATGTTCACAAATGACACCCACAATGTGTGTGGAATGAGGACAAGAGCACGCCAGCTCTGGCCTGCAGACCCTGCCCTCCTAGGCCTCGCAGCACCCGGAGGGGCTTTCCTTCTCTCTCCGGTAACACACCCACCACCCCCACCTGATCTTTGTGCGGAATTGCCCAGTGGGAGGGTCAGGACTCCCAGCTTCGCTTCCAAGTTCTTAGGCTGTCTTGCCTCTGCAACTTCCACAGCCCCAGCCTGGCCTACCATGGGGACAGTTTAATGCTTTGGGCACCCTTGGAGGAGTAGCCGCTTGCCAACAGTCTGCCTTCTCCCCGGCATCACTTTTAAAATAATGTGTTTGAGACAGTGGGAGGTCTGTTGGTTCACAGATCAAGTTATAAAATATTTCTTTAAAATATGATGTTTACAAGCATACTTTTAGCACAGCAGCAAATTGAGCAAGGGATTCCAAAAGAAATGCTCTAAAGCACAAATCCTTGGCCCCTCTCACAATACATGCCCTGTCAGTTCTTAAAATGTAGAACACGCTCATTAGCATAGACAGTCTGGATTTAAAGAGAGTAGCCAGTACTTTGACGCTTGTTCCAACTCCTCCACGCGAATACATGGTGAACAGCTGCCTGCTTACGGATCTCAGCTAAGAGTTCTCATGGACGCAGCATCCCACAGAACAAAGACCTCCTTCCTCCTGCAAGGAGTTTTTCTCAGTCTTTTTCTCCACCTGCTGACCAGATCAGTGAAGCAATTCTTGCAGTCTCCAAAATTTCCCTTTATGTACCACTCTCAAGCACATTGTTCTTCAGTCTCTTGTCAAGTCATGAGGCTTTTTCCTTTACGACTTACCCCGCCCCACAATGCACTTCCTCTCTGCCCAAAGTTTGGTTCATGCTCTTGTCACCTCTCCCTTTGCAAACTTCTCTGCTCTCACTCTGATCTTCCAGAGTACCCCTCAAGCCCCTTTCCTTCTGCCCGGCACTCTGCTTTCCAGGGCTGGATTAACAAATAGGCCAAGTAGGCACTGGCCTAATGAGCCCCCAC
The DNA here is from genome assembly GCF_032191835.1 of Heteronotia binoei. Classification (NCBI taxonomy): domain Eukaryota; kingdom Metazoa; phylum Chordata; class Lepidosauria; order Squamata; family Gekkonidae; genus Heteronotia; species Heteronotia binoei. The sequence goes on along the minus strand of NC_083227.1, from coordinate 19,802,958 downwards.
AACTTTAGGGGCCCTGGGCTGGTTTGTCTCTCTCTGCCTCCCCCCTGCAGCTTTGCCAAAGGGGCTTTTGAGAAGGTGGCTGCAGGAGAGATTAGGAGATAATTTACCAGGGTGGGGGGTAGGGAGGTTTTCATTGCTTAGGGGCCTCCACAGGGCTTAATCTGGCACTGCTGCACTCCAAATCCTCCACCTATTCCCTTCATTCTCAACAAGTGACATCTCTCCTTAAATCCCTCTATTTCCTGTCTGTTCGCAGATCCTGCCCTTCAAAGCCCTCCATGGTCTCCCCTCAATCTGTATTTCTCTGCTCTTATATCCAGATAGAACCTTGTTCCTAACCGACAGTTTCCCCACCCTCCGCCTCACCAAGACTTCCTGCATCCAGGGCTTGTGCTAGGGCTTTTGGTGCCCTAAGGGAGCTGCCCACTAGCCCCCCCCCCCCCCAAATCTTTTATAAACAGAAAATTGTAGGAGATGAAGAAACTTGGAACTTATTTGCATTTTTAATTTACAGTTTTTTTATTTTAAACTTTAATTTTAAAAAATTGTGAGACTAAGCAATAAAAATTGTGAGAATACTACTTGATCCTTTCAGCTGGAGGTGCCAGGGACAAGATCTGCACATGACCATTTCGACTTGATCCTTTCAGCTGGAGGTGCCAGGGACAAGACCATGAGCATGTGAGAAAGATGCTCTGCCACTGAGCTATGGCTCCCACCCCATGGCTGTGTCAAAGTAGAAGAGGAAGGATGAGTGGCAGCAGACCACTTCAGCAGGAGCCAATTTTTAGAAACTTTAATTGGCTCTTCTTCAGCTTTTACACGTGGTTAATTTACCCCTGCCAGGCTCTGAGGAGCACACTGCGCAGGCGCTGTCCATGTTCACATTTCCTGGGTCTGTAACAGACCTGGGGAAGGTGAAACTGGCTGGGCAGCATCTGCGCTCCATGGAGCCATCTTCCCATTGGGGAAGGCAGACTCCAGGGAGGACACACGCTGCTTGTGGGGAGAGGGGGTGCCTGGCGGTGTACACTAGTCCAGGTCTACTTGGCCTACTCCCATGCACCGGCCATGTCTGCATCCTCCAAGAACTCTTCCCTACCTGTTCTGTCCCTTATGCCTAGAGCTGCCTCCCAAGAACACTTACATGCTACCATCTCTCTCCCTTCCCTCCTTTTCTTCGACCTCTTGGGCACTTCTTAGCTCCATTTCCCTGCAGAAGATTGTACATTCTTCCAATTTCTCCCTGCTGCCACCTTCTACTCCTACTTCATGGCAAGGATTGCACTGCAAGCTCATCAGGCAGAGACCTGTTTTCCTGTACTTTGCCAAGTGCCATGCCTAAAGATAGCACTTTGAAAATAAACGTATAAAAAAGCAAGGACACGTGTCTGTTCATCTATCACTGGCAGGCATAACATATCAGGAAAAAAGGACAGGAGGCTCAGAACATCTAGAGCCAAAAATGAAGGGAATCCAGAAATCCTAGTCTGGGTAGGTCCAGAAACTCTGTTCTTCGCAAATGGAACCAAAGTGTTTATGAGGAACCAAGAAAATGGAATCAGTACAGCCAGGGAGGGTGGAAAACATCTTTCCAAAACAGTGGTGAATTTAACATTAACAATAGGTAAAATTATTGAGAGGGCAGTGGCGTTGCAGCTGCAGAGGTTTCTTGATGACGCTTCCGTCCTAGACCCGTGCCAGTCTGGTTTCCGGCCAGGCCATGGGATGGAGACGGTGTTGGTCGCCTTGGTGGATGACCTCCAGCGGCAACTGGATCGAGGCGGCATTGCGGTGCTGATGCTGTTAGACCTGTCGGCGGCATTTGATACAGTCGACCATCAGCTACTGACCCGTCGCCTCGCTGACATAGGGGTTAGGGGGCTGGCCTTACAATGGCTTTCCTCCTTCCTCAAGGGTCGGGGACAAAGGGTGGCGATCGGGAGCGAGTGGTCCCAGAGGCGTACACTAGACTGTGGGGTGCCCCAGAGAGCAGTTCTCTCCCCGATGTTATTTAACATCTATATGCGCCCCCTTGCCCAGGTTGCCCAGAGGTTTGGGCTGGGTTGCCATCAATATGCAGATGACACCCAGCTCTACCTGCTAATGGACGGCCGACCTGACTCCGCCCCAGGGAATCTGGATCAGGCATTGCAGGCTGTGGCAACGTGGCTTAGACTGAGTGGGCTGAAGTTGAACCCGACGAAGACAGAGGTCCTTTGCGTGGGCCGCGGCGCTCTGGGGAAGGAAATACCTCTCCCGGTCTTTGACGGTGCGCCATTGAAAGCAGCGCACCAGGTAAAGAGTTTGGCTGTTTTACTGGAGCCTTCATTATCAATGGAGGCCCAGATAGCAGCCACTGCCAACTCAGTGTTCTTCCATCTGAGGCGGGCAAGGCAGCTGGCCCCTTTCCTAGAGCGTCGGGACCTAGCAACAGTGATTCATGCAACGGTCACCTCAAGATTGGACTACTGTAATGCCCTCTACATGGGGCTGCCTTTGTGCCGAACCCGGAGGCTGCAGCTAGTGCAGAACGCGGCAGCTAGGTTGTTGTTAGGACTCCCGAAGTGGGAGCATATACAGCCGGGGCTATGCGGACTGCACTGGCTGCCGGTCATGTACCGGGTTCGCTACAAAGTGCTGGTCATTACCTTTAAAGCCCTATATGGCCGAGGACCGGCCTACCTGAGGGACCGTCTTTCCCCATATGAGCCCCAGAGAGCACTGAGGTCAGCCGGGAAAAATAAACTGACTACCCCTGGGCTGAAAGAAACTAAACTTCAGAACACTCGTGCACGGGCCTTTTCCATCGCAGCCCCATGCCTATGGAATCAGCTCCCGGAGGAGGTGCGGGCCCTGCGGAGTCTTGACCAATTCCGCAGGGCCTGCAAGACCACCCTTTTTAAGCTGGCTTTTATGGACTGCTGATTTATGATGGTTAAATAAGGGACCCGCCAACATGATTCTGTTTATTGATTTGCTTTTATATAAACTGAACTGAATTGTTTTTAAATAATGTTAATTTTAATGTCTGTATACCTATTATATTGTATTGTATACCTATGTATGTTGTTAGCCGCCCTGAGCCTGCTCCGGCAGGGAGGGCGGGATATAAATAAAAAAATTATTATATTATTATTATTATAACAGCTTTCCTGACCTACCAAAGCATCTTGAGATCCAGGTGCCAATCCCAACCGCACCATGGAAGCTTCATCGGTGACCTTGGGCCAGTCACACACACTCACCCTAGCCTAGCTCTGAAGGTTGTTGTTGTGAGGATAAAATGGAAGGCCTATTTTTCCGCTTGTGTTCACTGTGCATGTCCATTGGGTTTTCTTTGTCATTCTGTATTGATTTTCCTCCTTTCAGCACTCCGTTCACTTTGTGGTTGCCGTATCCCCCAGGGTTTTCTGAGAGTGCTTTCATGAGGATTTTTCTCTTGCTTTGCTTCCAGGTCAAAGTTAAATCAAAAGCATACAGATTCCCTCAGATTCCACCCACCACAAACCTTTTTACTGCCCCCTGAGGGCCACCTCCCTCCCATTGAGGTTGTTCCATCAACTCTGCACCTTCTGCCATCATCTCCCACACATTGGTACACAAATTCCATTTGTTTTTAAAGTTTGAATTTTTTTGGACAAGTGGCATGAGACTAGCTATGAAAGACTATCACTAGTCTCAGATCACTGAACGAAAAAACATTAATATTAATATTAGGTAGTCTTTCAGATTATTTAATTATGTCTCGTGATCATGATTACTGGTTTCCCCCCTTGTTGTTAGTCTATTTTGGTTTTAAATTATTTGTAATCTGTTTTGTATTTACTGTTTTGTTTTATCTTGATCTTAAGACCATTGGTCAAGGAAGCTAACAAATAAAAGCAAAGGAAAAATGAAGACAATGGGAGAGGGAAGTTTAAGAAGTGCTCACGTGTATCAGGGTGAAGGCAGAAGAGGGAGTGGAAGAAGGAAGGAGACCCATTGTTCCCCCTCACCACTGCACCAATGAGGTAGGAGATGGCAGCACATTAGGCTGACACGGTGGCAGTTCAGCAGTCAGCACAGGAAACGAGGGTAAGATAGGATTCCTTCCCTGCAAGTGTCATGGAGCCCTTACTTGTCATCACCAGATCTTCCAGAAATGTAGGTGACCTATTAGTATGAGCTGAGAGCCAGTGCGTTGCAGTGTGGTGGACTTAAAGTGATGAGGCCTGAGTTCAAGTTCCTGCTCAGCTATCGGATTGCTAGCCTCCAAGTGGGGCCTGGAGATCACCCAGAATTACAGTTAATCTCCAAACAACATAAATCAGTTTCCCTCGAAAGAAGGGCCACTTAGAGGGTGGCTATGGCATCATGCTCCCCCCAGTCCTTCCTCTTCCCAGACCCCACCATCCCCAGCTCTGCACTCAAAATCTCCAGGACGAAGCTCACTCACTCTTGGACTGGCTTCCCTCATGGGGGCGTGGGTAGGAGAGAAAACAGGAGCACCCAGTTCCTTGGAAACACAAAGGAGGAGAGAAGAGGAGACTGGAGTTATACCTTCCCTTCACTCAGAGAGCCTTACAATCTCCTTTCCCTTCCCTCCCCACAACAGACACCCTGTGAGGTAGGTGGGGCTGACAGAACTCTGACAGAACCCTTGAGAGGAACAGCTCTGACAGAGTTATGGCGACCCAGGGTCACTCCAGCAGGTGCATTTGGAGGGGTGGGGAATCAAACCTGGTTCTCCCAGATTAGAGTCCAAGCATTTAACCACTACACTAAAGGAAAGCAAAATGGCTGTGTGAATGTGAAAGGGATATAACGGTTTGAAAAGAGACACAAAAACAACAGGAAGAGCAACCGCAATGCAAGCATAGCCCAGCAGGACCCTGGTTATGCAAATCCACCTCTGGATTTTTCTGTCCAACTGCAGAGTTGGGGATGGGACAAGTCAATAAATGATGGCAACCTTTATGACTTCTCCGGCAGTTATGAAATGGCTTCACCCACCTCCCCCCGCCCCCACCAAAGAAAACTGCAGAATTCAAGCAGCAGACTTTTCAACAAAACATCACTTTATAATAAACATAACATCTTTTCAATTCCTGGCATAACTGAAACACAAGTGGTATCTGAACACAGCTACCTTGGCAGGGACAGGATCTCCAGTGTCCATCAGAAAAGGCAGGCTGAACACAGGGCAAAACCTAGCAGATAGTGCCCAGTAAAGAAGAGAGGAAATCCCAAATAGTAACTGAAACATGCAGGACCTCGTCTTCCTCTGTAGGCTCTGCAGCACTTCCTCTCTCGTGCGGGAGAACGAAGGCTGGAGAGATCGAGGGGGGGGGGGTCTGTTCAGAGCTCTCCTGTATCTTTTACAATGGGAAAGGCATTACTGTCACTTTAAGGAATAAGATACAAAGGGGGGGGTAGGAATGTTGGGAAATGGAGGGGGAAATATTTCCATTTTACCCCAGTCAAATTTTGGTGGCTGGAGACAGGAGAGGTCTTCACAGGCCTTGAAAAAAAGGAAGAATATTGAGAAATACTATTTTCTTCTTGATGGTCCTGGTGTGAAGAAAAGGTCCTAGGAAGAGATTTTGAGGTGGCCTTTTTTATACACCCAAAAGTAGGGCAGGAGAGTCTCTCCAAAGAAGGAGGCTCCAGAGAACTCATAGAGAAGGGCTGCTCGGTCAGCATCAAAAAAGGCCACTCGACCCCCAGCATAGCTCAGGCACACTCGGATCCTCTTCAGCTCCCCAGTCACAGTCAGGGGAGGGTAATGTTCTTTTATATAAGCCCTGTGCATCCCTGACCACTTCCCCACAGCCCAGATCCCTTCCTCAGGAGTAAAAGTGAGGCCTCCCTTCCTCCTCACAGACTTTCTGGCCACCCCCACAATCCAGCTTTCCTCACTTCCCACAAGGACTTCCCAGAAATGGCAGCCTCCTGTGAATCCCTCACGGCCCAGCACAGCAGTATACATCTCAAATCTCTCCGGACCTCTGGGCAGAGCTTGAGGTTTTTCTCCTTCTCTCACGCTTTTCTGACCCTCAGACAGGATGAGCCATGAATGGGCTGTGTCTGGATCCAGAGTCACATTTGCTGTTGAGGGAAAATGAGACAAGAAATGAAACGGCATCAGCTGGGGGATTTCACCCACTGGCCTGTTTGGCTTCCTTCTCCTGCCAGTCATGGCCTCCTCCCACTAGGCTTCCCAACCCCCCGGCCTGGCAGGGGATCCTTGTATTTGCAGGCTCCTCCCCCACTCTCCAAAAATCCGGAAGCAATTGGGGGAGCGAGGGAGAACTGACAGCAACACTCCCAAGAGCTACCCAGCCTATGCTGGCCGCACCGACTACATGGGCGGAAGAGCACCACAGCGGTGGGAGCAACCCCCCCCCCCCCGAGAGGAAATTCCGGAAGAGCAACAAGTGGTGGACAGTCCTCTTCAGGCAGCACCCCACCACGAGGAACCAGCCGCCCCGCCAGCCATGGCGGCCGCTCCAACTCCCCAAATAACCCCGAGGTCGACCAGGGAATGCAGGGCGCCAGCCTACTCAAAAGACTTTGTGTCCAGAACTAGGGGGGGAGGAGTGTTGTGTCTTGCATTTCAGTCCTGAAGTTACATCACAGCGAACGCTACAGAGGTGACCAGTGGAAGCCCACTGGTCCCTGGATGTAGCTCGCAAATACGCTCCGCCAATCACGATCTGTGGCAGGAAGCTTAACTGGCCAGGATTGGACCTGGCCAGATGGAGGGTTGTTCCGGGGTATGTATATAATCGGGACCTGGCCCGCATTTCTGCGCCTTGTGATGTACTTGTCAATAAAGCATGTTGCCTTCAACACGTCTCGTCACTCAGTACATTACAGGGGGGAGAATAGCAAGACTTTTCTTATGGAGCTCAGTCAAGTTCTTGCCCAGCAGCCATTCTCCCATCATTTCAATATGGCAGCAAGTAGGTGAAAAAAGGCAATTCATCTCCTCAGAGTTCACCTTTTCTTTCATCCTTACCAACATCCGCAGAGCAAGAAGGAACTGGCTGTGGTACGGAGGGTCAGATTTTGAGAAACAAGAGTGTTCTGTAATAGGCTTGCCAATCCCCAGGTCCCAGCGGGGTTTCCCTCACTTTTGCAGGCTCCTTCCCCTCCTCCCAGTCAGCTGGCCAGCGAGGGAAGCCTCGCCCCTGCAGCCACCATGTGCCTTTTTACTTCTGGAGACTTGAAAGATGCTCGAAAAGACTTACATTTTAGACGGTGTGTCTGTGCCTTTAAATCCAGAAGCCAGGCTGAATGTGGGTGGGGTGAGCTGGCAGAATAACATGGTTGCTCCCAGTAGCTGTGACAGGAGCCCAGAACCATTGTTTTACAATCTTTTCAGAGGTCGTTTGCATAGTTAGGGGTAAACTAGAACCTTGGTTTCCCCTGTGTTAGTCTGAAGAACTTGGAACTTCAGCAACTCATGAGTAAATTGCCCCAGTGAGACCACACAAGTGTGAAATTGCAAACTCTTTATTTTGGAGAAAGAGAGAGAAAGAGAGAGAGAGAGAGAGAGAGAGAGAGAGAGAGAGAGAGAATGTTTACAGGGAACATGCAGCTGCTTGGGGTGAGGAAATGAAGATTGTATTCAGGGGAACTGCACTGCTGTATTCTTATTTATTTATTTCAGGGAATAGGAAAGTCTCTTGGCTCCACCCTCAAAGTCTCCCACCCCCAAAGTCCCCAGGTATTTTCTGACTGACTTGGTAACCCTCTTCTGCAGTGCTATCTCTGAGAACACCAAGCAGAAGAACACAAATTGTTAGGTGAAGCTTTTACGTTTAGAAACAATTGATCCGTTTATGAAGAAAAATGTACCTTTCTGCAGATGAAGTCCAGAATCCAGAGTGTCTGAGAAAGCAAAGGAACAGAAAGTGAGTGGCAGACCTTTCCACTTATCATAAATCCTGGGACAAAAATATCAGCATGGGGAGGGAAGGCAGCATGATATAGCCCAACATTATCAAATCTTGGAAGCTGGGTTGATACTTAGATAGGAAATTAAAGAAGACTCTGCAGAGGAAGAAAATAGCAAACTGCCTCTGTTTCTCACTTGCCTTGAACACCTCTTGGTGGGGTCGCCAGAAGTCCTTTGCGACTTGATGGCACATAAGTATATATTCCTTATGAGTTACAGCGAAAGGGTCAAGTAGAAGCTATTGGGGGGGGGGAGGGGACTGTGTACAAATATTCAAATTTGTTTTCACAAGTCACTGGAGTTACTAGAGATTCATGTCATAGAAAGTATCCTAAGGACTGCAGCCCAAGGGTCCAATCTGGCTATATTTAGGATTTTTCTAGACACAGGTTCTGCAGTGCCATCCTGAGCAGAGTTACACCCTTCAAACTGATTTAAATGGGCTTTTGACTTTACTTTAAAGACAGCACTGCAAAGAGAAGGGGGGGGGCCTGAAATTGATCCAGTGGCTGTCTTCATTAAATGCAGATGCCCTGAAGGGCAGTTTCCCTCCCCTTCCTATCATTTCAGGTGCTTGCTTGACCATCTACCTCACCATGTGCCTTTGCATGGTCACAGTAATGAATAGAGATCAACACAGAATAACATCGAGTAGTCCATGTAATGCAATTCTGAAGTTATGGCAGAATTATCAAAAAACTTTACACGGTGAACTAAAATGGCCTTCTGAACTGATACAAAACTTCCCCACGTTCCTGGGTCTGTTAACGATATAACCATCCTGGAACATCAGGTCCACTCTAATGTCCAGTTTGAAACTCTTGCAGTGTTTCTTCATTACCTTTGAATTGCCTCTTGATGACCTCCAAAGGGGGATTGAAATATGAGAAGTACCAGATGTGCCACTTCAGGGCAAGTGGGAAATCCACTGGATTCTCAAATGACTCCTTTTCTTCATACCTGGAGAAAATCCCATTAAGATGCTATCCAACCAATTCAGAATCTCCCATCCCAATGGATTAAAGAAGTAGAGGAAGGAACTGCCAGAAAGCCAAGAGAGACCCAGGCTGATGCTGAAAACACTGAAGGATGTGTGTGTGGGGGGGGCCTTTGGACAGGCCTGTAGCCATGGGGGGCCTGGCCCCTCCACCCAACCCCACCCTCCACCTATATGGCCCCTCCTGGTGACCCGGCTCTCCCCGGTGCTTTCGCGGCACCCGCTCTCTCTGTGGCTGCTGCTCTGGCAGCCGCTGATCTCCCCACCACTCTGGTGCCTCCCCACTCCCTCCCACCGACACACAGGAAAAGCAGCACAGAGGCCAGCAGCTGCCTCCTCCCCACTTCTTCGCGATTGCTGCTTTTCCCGCTGATCAGCTGATGGGGGAGGCTGCAGCTTTGAAAGAGTCCCATTTTTCCAGCGCTTCGGTCTGTCGGTGGGTGGGAGGGAAGGGGGAGGCACTCTGGAGGGGAGTGGGGCCGCCACAGTGGTGGGCCCCTCCATCTGAAATTTAATTCGGTGGGACCCCCCACCTAAAATTTTCTGGCTATGGGCCCGCCTGTGGAGAGAAATGTTCACCTCAGTGTAGCTCCTGCTTTGTTAAGAACTGGACCTGGGTTCCACACAGCAACTGCAGAGAATGGCTACCACAAAACAATACAGCTGGTTTTGTGCACTAAATAGCACTGCAGAAATTAATTGTTCATTTTTCCTGCTCCTTGTGCTGTGTTTTGTGCAGGTGGAACAACAAAAACAGGGAAGTCCCCTTCCCAACTCTGTCTTGGCATGACACAAATGGCATGAGGAAGAGAAGGCAGGAGCCCTCCCTCTCCCAGAGTGGCATTTGAGGCCTAAACAGGGTCTGCTTTCTTTTTTTAGAGCCATTTGCTGCAGGTGGCATGTGACCCTGTGGAGCCCAGGCCAAACTATCTTTTCTGGTTTGGCCCTAGGAACTGCAACCCCAAATCCCCTGCTCCTGTCTGTCTCGCAAATGTCCAGGTAAAGAACAAGAAAGCTAGTGAGGGTTCTGGACAAGGACTATCCCGGCTGTCTGTCTGTCTGTCCCTCTCCCCCCCCCCTACCCCGAACATGAAAAAGGCCAAAAAATAGGTGAGGGAATGACTGCTGTTGCTGCTCCATGCAGTACTGAATGAAGGACAAATTCACAATGCGGAAACAGCCGTGGCCAATCTGCTGCTACCATTACAGAAGGATCTTTATAAAGGGACTGATGGTAAGCTGCGGCAGCCGTTTTGTGGCTGACATCATCTCCTGTGGCAGCGTCCTTCACACCATGTCAGCATTCCAAAGCTGCCGGCAGCCTCAAAAAGGCTGGAGACCCTTGTTCTAGAGGTGCACATCTAGGTGCCAACCCAGACCACCCACCATTTCACTACACAATTTCCTGTTGACAAGGCTCTGTGTATAAGCTGTTTGCCACTGAAAGATGGATGGAGATCTGATTTGGCTCTGAGTCAAGATGCTGAAGGACTGTGTTCTTCACAGGCTACTCAGTCCAATCCCAACATTATGAAGGTTAATGCTGAAGGCCTACTTACTTCTGCAAGGTGCTTCTGGCATCCTGAGGAAAAATGGCAGAGAGAAAAAGAAAAGAAGAAGATATTGGATTTATACCCCGCCCTCCACTCAGAGTCTCAGAGGAGTCACAATCTCCTTTACCTTCCTCCCCCACAACAGTCACCCTGTGAGGTGGATGGAGCTGATATGGCTCCCACAGCAGCTGCCCTTTCAAGGACAACCTCTGCCAGGGCTATGGCTAACCCAAGGCCATTCCAGCTGCAGCAAGTGGAGGAGTGGGGAATCAAACCCGGTTTTCCCAGATAAGAGTCCACACACTAAACCACTACACCAAACTGGCTCTCAGTGCTTGCTAAGAGACCTCAGTGCTTGCTAAAAGATCATACCAGGAAGACCTCTCTGGAAGATTCTACCCTCTGGCATTTTGCTTGTGTCCAGCTAGCAGACTTCACTCAAAGACTGGGGTAGATCTTCATAAAGTGGAAGAAAAATCTCTGTGAGGTTAATACCAGCAGACAAAGTGGAGCCATTTTGGAGTGGTGTGATCTGCTCCGACAACTTAACAACGATAGTGTTCACAGAGATTTTTCTTCACATGGAAGGCTGGAAGGCTTCTGGCCACCTGCAGATGCAAAGGCATTCCTAGCAATGTTTCTTCCATCAGCCTTGCATCACTGCAAGACTGCCTCCCTTTTCCCTGCTACATTGCTGAGCCAGCTTGCAGGAGTTTCCCTGCAAGATGGCTCAACAACAAAAGGGAAGGGAGGGTCTAGCCATCAATGCCATCGTATCTGCACAGATGTGAAGGGCAGGCAGAAGCAAGCTCAGCGGTGGCAGGAACAGGTGTGCGGATGCCATTCCTGTAACCACCTGTTGTTGCTGTTGTGTGCCTGTGTGCATTTGGAGCGCACATCTGTGAGCCGCCACTATAAGCCACGTTCCCTGCCCCACAGACATCCTCCTTTTAAAATGTACTGTGAAAAACCTTGCATGGAATCCTCACTCCAGGGGTGGGGAGGTTTCACAGAGCCCCTGCTTTTGTCCAGTCTGCCCCTGGCTGGAGATGCAAAAGGACAGAGAGGAAAACAGCTCACATGCAGAGATGAAAACTTCCTAGCAGCATAAACTGGCCTTGTTTGCTTTTCTGCTGAGCAAAGGAGGCACAGAGAAGATCTGGAGCCAGCCTTTTACCCTAGGGGACCCTGCCTGTTCCTGCCACCCCCTCACCTGCAGGAGATCACTGGCTGGATGCTGACACTTCTCTTCCATCTCCCAGATGAGGCTTTCGAGAGAGGAGAGGGCCTCAGAGAGTGCGGCCAGGTGCTGGTCCCTTTTCTTTGCCACCTCCATCTCCACCTCTTCCATCTGGGCCAGCAAAAGCTTCTCTTGTTCCTCCAGAAACATGTGCAGTTGCCTGAACTTTGCTACTGCCTCTTGCTTCTCTCCTTGGGTTTGTTTCTGAAATGGAAAGAGAAGAGAATCGGTCCAGTGTCAGGAACACAGCTGGTCTCTACAGTGGGAAGAGCCTCCTATGAGAAGAGCACGTGGGCCTTTCAGAGATCACAATTAACACTCAGCAGGGACAGCGGAAGATCCACCAGGCCCAGCCTCAGGGCCAAAGAACACAAGGATCTCCCTCCAACTCCCGGAGGGGTTCTTTCAGCCACAGAGGATTCAGTCTGCAGCAGAAGACCCAGAGAAAAGAAGGGGGAGGCTTGAGTCCATTTGTTCCCCCACTAGAACACCCTTCATAGGTTGACCCCCCCAATCCATATTAGGGGATGATATACCGTACTATTTGAGTAGAAACCCCACTGGAGGCAAAAGAGCACAGAAGCCCCTTCACCTTGCTTCATCTTCCAATGTAAACTGCAGCTTCCCTGGCTGCACTATGGGCAAGGAAAAATTGCAGGAGAGGGGGGAACTACACACTACTCAGTATCCCAGGTACTTTCCCTGCCTTAGAATCTGTGATGGCTTAACCCCACTTGGCCCAATTCAGCATCGCTGGGCTCCTATCAACATTTGCAGCAAGCATGAGGAGGAGGCAGAGACTCCTCCCAGGTTGCTTGCTGGTGCATTTACACATATGGGGCCTGAACACGTATGTTCTTCTGCCTATGATTCTCTCTATAGCAAAGAGTGCCTTGGAAAGTCAACTGATGCTGCTCGAAACAAAACATCCAGGGCACTGGAGGGCAGGGAGCTCCCGAGGCACAAGAGCGCGCAGTTCCACAGCATCCCCAGACTCACCACCCAGGTAATACCTCTGCTTAGAATTGCAATGTTACCCCTACCTAAGAGCTGCCTTTGGGGCCTGTTCTGCTGAATATGGACCAGGCTGTGCATCTAGGGATGCCAGCCTCCAGGTGGGGCCTGGGGATCCCCTGGAATTGCTCATTTCCAGACTACAGAGATTGGTTCCCCTGGAGAAAACATGCTTTGGTGGGTGAATTCTGGTTTTAAACAATTTTATTGATAGCATATGGTAACAATATCCATTTATATCATCTCTATCCCTAACCCATATGATATTTTCTAATCCCCCCTCCCTCCGTTACTAGACTCCCGCCGATGTTATATACTTAAAGTTCACTTATAAAGGTACCTTTAACTATAACCATCTAAATTGATATTCTACCTTTTCTAATACTCATTATTAAAAAATTGTCCAATGTCTTTTTATGTTCCATTCTTTCTCTACATAACCTCTAAATTTCTTCCACTCCCTTTTAAACACTTCCAAATCATAGTCTCTTAGAATTCTTGTTAGTTTATCCATCTCACTCCACAAAAAACCTTTCAAAATCCAATCCCATTTCTCTTGCATTTTTTCTTGCTTCCACAACTGCGCATACAATGTCCTAGCAGCTGAGAGCAAGTACCAAATTAAAGTTCTATCTTCTTTTGGAAATTTTTCCATTTGTAATCCCAACAGAAAAGTCTCTGCTACTTTCTTGAAGTCATATCTCAGAATCTTAGATATTTCTTGTTCTATCATCTGCCAGAACTTTTTCGCTCTTTCACATGTCCACCACATATGATAAAAAGAACCTTCATGTTTCTTACATTTCCAACATCTATCTGACATCTTTTTACTCATCTTTGCCAATTTTTAGGAGTTATATACCACCTATACATCATCTTAAAACAATTCTCTTTAATACTCTGACATGTTGATATTCTCATAGAGTTCTTCCAAAGATATTCCCATGTACCCATCTGTATTTCCTTGTTTGCATTAATTGCCCATTTAATCATTTGAGATTTTACTACTTCTTCTTCTGAAGACCATTTCAACAATAACTTATATATTTTTGATATTAATTTTTCATTATCTCCAAGCAGAACCTTTTCCATTTCTGTTGGTTTGTGTCTAATTCCTTCAGATTTAATATCATTTTCCATCAAACTTTTTATTTGTTGCATTTGAAACCAGTCATACTTGTTGTTCAGCTCTTCAGCAGATTTTAATTCAACTTTATCACCTTGGATCTTTAGTAATTGATTATATGACAATCCTCTCTCTTCATCAGATTCAACTGTTATTTTTATTACTTCTGCTGGTACTATCCATAACGGCTTTCTTTCATCACCATATTTCTTGTACTTTATCCATGTATTTAACAAATTATTTCTGATATAATGGTGAGAAAAAAACCATCCATCTTTTTTTCCCATAGTACATATAAGCATGCCAGCCAAATTTGTTTCCATGAGCTTCTAGCAATGAGCTGGAGGGTGAATTCTAGGGCCCTGTGTCAGTTCTGGATTAACCATTAAGCAAAAGAAATACACGCCTAGGGTACCAAGAAAAGGGGACACCCCACAGATTTTTCTCATAACTCTCATGCCCTTAACTTTTTCACTGGTGCACTCAGAGCCGGCCATAGGGCGCATGAGTGCCCCAGGCAGCCTCACTGCCCGCCGCCCTCCCGCGCTATGCCCCCAATTTTAACACCTGGGTGAAGCATGAAGCACCGCGCTCCTGGGTCTCTTTCAAGGCCGCACCCCGCCATTCAGCTGATTGGCGGGTAAAGCAACGCTGAGGCAGAAAGGACGAGGAGCCACTGAAAAAGCAGCCGCCGCCGCTGCTCCTCCGCACTTCCTCCCCACACTATCCAGGGAGGAAGTGAGTAGGCAGTAGCCAGCAGCGGCCGCCTTTTCAGCGGCTCCTTATCCTTCCTGCCGCCACTGCCCAACGCTGATCCTGGTGAGCAGCCAGCCTCTGCGCTGCTTTACTCGCCAATCAGCTAATTGGTGGGGACAGCAACCTTGAAAGAACCCCTGGAGTGCGGCGCTTCACCGGGGCATTAAAACTGGGAGGGAGGGAGGGGAGGCAAATAGGAATTTTTCTAGGGGGCAGGAGCGAGGGCCGATTTTGGCGCCCCCACCCTACCAGCACCCTAGGCAAATGCTTAGTTTGCCTAGTGGGCAGGCTGGCCCTGGGTGCACTCAACTGCTAGTTAGTGCTAAACAAATACAAATAATATAGCAAATATAAATTATACTTAATATAGTTGGGAGGTCTGGCCTGGGGGATGGATTAAAAATATGAATTTTTAATCTCTTATTTCACCTTCAGCACTTACTGAGTCTCAATGTTTTGTCAGTTAAGTAATGGAAAGGCAGTGGGGCAACGTTGTTGGGCTGTGATTAGGGCAACTCCACTTCTCAACTGAAGGGGAGGGGGCGGCCTCGTGAGCTGACATTCCTGCTCTTTGGACTCTGTTCATTCCCCAGCCACAGTGACACTTACAAGCAAGTCTTGGCTTTCCCTCTCAATGTCTCCTTTATACACCACAATTCTCTCTCTCTCCTTCTTCAGAATCTCCAGACAGTTGCAGAACTGATCCTGCGGGGGGAGGGGGGGCGAAATTGAAATGCATTCTTTTTTAAAGGTTTACTCCATTCTCTTCCCTCCTGCCCACTACTACACACACATTTACACACACGTGCCCCAGCTACGGGTTGGATATTTTTTACATTAAAAACAATTATTTGTAGTCAATATATCACTAAATTGTGTTAACACTCCAGCAATCTGTCAAGTATTGCTTACTGTAAAGAGAAATGGCAAAAACCTCAGTGGTGGGGGATGGTAGTGAAAATCAATACACTGATACTTCCCACACTTCCTCAAAAACCTCTTTTGATATGATCTTTAAAGAATGATCCAAATCAGGTTTGAGAAAAAACTGCTGCAGATCTGCAGAAAACTGAGAAGATGAGTGGAAACACCACAATGTTGCACCAAACTAAACCCCCCTGCAATTTCAGAGGGGGCTGAATGCAGCAAGAATTCTGGATAGAAATAACCACAGTTGCAGGAAGCGGGGGGGGGGGGAGGATTCCTTGCAGTGCCACAATGCAGCGGGAGGGCCGGGGCTCAGTGGCAGAGCATCTGCTTGGCTAGCAGAAGACCCTGGGTTCATTCTCTTTGCATCTCCACTTGAAATGGTAGCCATTGATGTGAAAGACCTCCGCCTGAGTCCTTGGAGAAGCACAACTAGTCAGAGTGGGCCTGGACATGTGCAGCTTTCCTACCCCACCCCCAATGCTGTCCTTCTGATTTGAACTGCTTCTTCACAGCTAGGATGTGCAAATGAGAAACAAGGTTCCAAACCTGCACACATTCTCTCCCAGCCCCCAGGCAAAGAGCAACTCCAGGACAGCAGATGTCATCGGGAAAGCAGTGTGTGTATGTGGGGGGGGGGGGATTTAAACTGGGAGTCAGGCAGCTGCCCCCTCATTGCTCTGTCACACAGTCATCTGTCTAGAGGGCAACACAGCCTGACGGGAAATGAACTCATCTCCCCATATCACCCCATGTCGGCCTCAGCAGTGGGGCAGGAAGGAATGCACTGGGGAGACACCAGGCCAGGAAGGAGGCAGCAAAGAGGTGTTATCACTCCCCAATTTAGGCCCAGAGGCCAGGGGACAAATTGGAGGGAGTTTACCTGCAAAGAGACCCCACCAACCTCCACCTTTTGGGTGTCCTACCTTGTACTCTTGGGAGGCCTCCTCAAGAGGAAGGACTTCGTGATCTCTGTGCTCCTTGGATCGGTCACAGACCCAACAGATGAGGGCTTCATCATCCAGGCAGAAGAGCTTCAGGGGCTCCTGGTGCTTCTGGCAAACTCTCCCTTTTCCAGCTGCCACTGCTGCCTGCTGACCAAAACCAAGACACAGGATTTGTTTCATTTTTTCCTCTCCCCCAGGACAGTTTCTCTCTGTGTAATGACTGGATATAGCTAGTGCCTTGTTCAGTTAAAAAATAACACCCACACCCACCCATCTGAACCCTCTGGATTGTGGTTCTCAGTTGGGAGTTTGGGGAGGGGAGAGGCATTTTCTCGATGTGAGGGATCTAGAGGTGCCGCTGTCAAGAAAGTGGCCTTTCTCCAAGCCATTTCTTGGCCTTTCAGATTTTGGCTCAGGGTTGGGGCCTAGTAAGTGACAGAAGGCCCCTATCAGGGAAACAAGTGTCCCGATGGCTTGCAGTTCAGAGAGAGATCAGGGATGAGAAGGCCACACATCATGGAACCTTCAAGATCATGGACCCTTCAAGGTTGAGACCCAATGGGAGACTGGCAATCCCACCCCCTCATTTGCACAAGGAATCTGGGGTGTGTGTGTGTGTGTGTGTGTGTGTGTGTGTGTGTAAAAGCTTGCTTGGACTGTGGGCACACGCAAGCTGAAGAACATGTTGCATGTCTAAGCAATGCCCAAGATTGGCCAAACGGGATCAGGCCAGCTGAGAGCAGTCTGGTCATCCTTTTGACTAGGTTGGGTGTTGTGTGGTCAGAATACTCCACTCTTGGATTTTGGACTCTGAAACTGAGACCCGCGGGGAGTCTGGCAATCCCACCCCCTCATTTGCACAAGGAACCTGGGAAGGGGAAGGGGAGAGCTTGCTGGGACTGTGGCCACACATGTGAAGGACAAAAATTGCATTAAGACCCGAGAATCTCCTGTCTGCAGACTGGCAGCCCCTCCCTGCGAGCGTAGTCGCTAGAATAAGTTAGCCTCATTGCAGAATGGCAAACAAAGAACAATACACTTGTACATTCTTTCAAGTTTCTGGAAGTTGCTTCTCAGGGGGAAGGGGCCTAAGAAATTAACAAGTCATTAGGCAGGTGCTTACAAATAACAAGCCATAATTAATGGGGCGTGGTTATTAGATCAGGGGCAGGACCACTGACCACGCAGAGGGAGGCTTCCTCCTCCTCCTCACGGACTCCCCCCCTTCGCACCGACCTCTTGCAGAGCGACTCTCTCGGCTATTTCCACAAAGCTGGCCAGCTGCTGGTTGGGGCGGAGGCTGTTGCGCTGAGCCCTTCCGCTCCCCCCAGCTGCGGGTCAGGCAGCCTCGGCAGAAACTGTGGCCGCACTCGGCAAGCATGACAGGGTCGTTGAAATAGTCCAGGCAGATGGAGCAAGAGGCTTCCTCGCAGAGGTCGTGCAGGGGATCCCCGGCTGCCATGGCAGCCGCCTCCGCCAAGCGAGAGGAGAGACGAAGTGAGCTACTTTCGCTTTCCCAAAGTAGCGACGGGGTGTTTCCTTTCCTGGGAATCAGCTCCCTGCCGGCGCCCAATCAGCGGCCGAAGACGAACCGGCGCCAAGAAAGAGAGTGGCGGGAAGACAGCCCTTGGCAGGGAATTCGGTCCTGATGGGGAGCAAAAGTCTGAGTTCAGCTCAGACTTCATTTGGAGCAGGAGCTCACAGGAGCCCCGCTCCGGAACCTCTGAATTGTATCCTGCTCTTTCTTTCTTAACCCCCCCTCCCCCAAAAAACACCTTGCTTCTGGGCTCCACTGCCTGTGAGAATTTTGCTGAACTCTAAGCTTTGACAGACTTTCTAATATCCCCCCCCCCACACGCACACACACAAATAATGGGGAAATAACCCAAACATATAAAGCAGAGAGGCAGAAATCTTCATCATGCCACTGTGACCACGTAGGAGAAAGTACTTTAAAAAGTATGATGGGAGTAAGGTTTTATTAGGACAGTTATAATTCAAGAAGCAGTTTCAGGTAGATGCTGAGCTGACATAATTTAGGACACCTTCCGGTGATGTCAGGGGTGTGTGGCATATGCAAATGAGTTGTGCTAATGAGCCCTGGCATCTCTTTTTCTATGAAATGACCCCTGGTTCAGCGGCACCTTTAAGACCAAAATGTTATATTCAAAGTATACGGAGAGAGGTCCCCTTTACCCTCCTTTGGCTGCTATTTGCAGGCGCCCCGGAGGGAAGAGGCTTCCCTTTGGTCTTTAGGGGACTGGCCCATGCAGTGTCCCAGGGGCTGAGAAGTTTCCCTGTAGGGCTTGACGGGAGTGGGGGGGAGGTCAGAGGTTTCCAGCAACTCCCCTCCCACAAAAAAAAAATCCTGAAAAGTTCCCCCAAAGATGAGATTAAATCAGCAGAAAACCAAGAGTGCCTGGACCTGGATAGCCCAGGCAAACCCGATCTTCTCAGATCTCAGAAACTAAGCAGGGTCGACCTGGTAAGCGTTTGGATGGGAGACCTCTCTGGAATACCAAGTGAGGAAGATAAGGGCAGGCTTTATTCAGACACCTCTCTGAATATCCTCCTGACCCCCAGTAGGGGTCAGTCACCAGAGGACACCATGACTTCCAGGTGTGTGCACAAACACACACACAAAATCACAAAAATACCAGCCAGAGAGAGAAGCTAGCAGTAAGCTTCCTGAGTCTTTTTGTTTCCCTGCTAAAACACCATCCGTATGCTGACTCTTGTTGCAAAGCAACAATGAAAAGATACAGTGTTTGAGCAGAAATGCCACTGGGGACAAAAGAACGCAGAAGCCCCTTCCCCTCACTTGGTTTCCCTATTTAAGCTGCAGCTTCCCTAGCTACACTTTGGGCACGGAAATAAAACTCCGGGGGGAGAGAAATCTACATGCGGCCAGGGCTTTTTTTGTAGCAGGAACTCCTTTGCATATTAGGCCACACACCCCTGATGTAGCCAATCCTCCAAGAGCTTACTGTAGGCGCTGTAAGAAACCCCCTGTAAGCTCTTGGATGATTGGCTACATCAGGGGTGTGTGGCCTAATATGCAAAGGAGTTCCTGCTACAAAAACCCTGCAAGCATCCCAAATACTCCCCCCCCTTAGAATCAGCACCGTCTGAATCCCACAAGGCTAAATTCAGTCTCAGTGGGGTAGCTATCAGTGCTTCTAGCAAGTATTGGGGGAGGAGTGTTCAGGGAATGAGCTGGCTCTGAGTAAAATCCCAGCTGCAAGATTCCCACCCCCACCCCCCTTCTCAGCTCAGTACATACCAGGTGTTAGCTACTAGGGAGAGCAGCCCGCCTCAGCACTGACCGCCCAAGGCCCCTGTGCAGGCATCCAGCAGCCCTGCCAATTCATTTTGCTGGTTTCAGCTGGAACAGTTGGAAGGGGGGGTAGATCCAGGTGGGCACCTGTTTTGGTCTGAAGCAGCAGCACAAAGTCTGAGTCCAGGGGAGCCTTTGAGACCAACACAGTTTTATTCAAGGGATCAGCTTTTGTGTGCAAGCACACTTCCTCCGATACACTGAAATGGAAGGTGACAGTTCACCCATATGCAGACAGTGGAAATTAGCATACAGTGTAATGACAATGTTTTAATAGATGCGAAAACTAAACAGGAATACCAAGTTAAGTAAAGCAAGTAAACATGTCAAAATAGGAGATTGGTTGTGTTAAAGTATCCTTCTCAATTGTGGAACTCTAAGAACAGTCAACGTTGTTTTTGTGGGGGAGTTTCTCTCGTCTCTTGGGAGTGGGGGGGAGTCCTGATTGGTTGAAGGAGATCAAAAGATCATTGGCTTAAGTTTGAGTTAGGCAACTCAGCTGCCTGCTGTTGATTTTTCCCGCTTCCCGAATACTAGAACTCCAGGGCATTCAATGAAGCTGACAGGACGTAGGTTCAGGACATATAAAAGGAAATACTGTTTTACACAGAGAGTGATTAAAATGTAGAATTCACTGCCAAAGGATACAGTGATGGCCACAGGAATCAACAGCTTTCAGAGGGGATTAGACAGATTCATGGAGGATAAGTCTATCAGTGGCTACTGGCCATGGTGGCTGAGGGGAACCTCCACATTCAAAGGCGCTAATCCTCTGAATCCCAGAGCCAGGAGGCAATAGGGTGGAGAGAGCTGACAAAGAGAATTTTTCTCCTCCTCCAAAAATATTAGAACATGGGGACATCCAATGAAACTGATGGGCAGTAGGTTCAGGATGGACCAAGGGAAATACTTCTTTCCACCAAGAGTGGTTAAAATGTGGAATTTGCTGACAGAGGATGCAGTGATGGGCACAGGAATGGACAGCTTTTAAAGGGGATTAGAAAGATTCATGGCAATAGGGCTATAGGTGGCTACTAGCCATGGAGACTGAGGGGAACCTCCACTTGCAGAGGTCGTCAATCTCTGAATCCTAGCACCATCGAGCAAAGGCATCTATGCCCTATTGTCAAGCCTAGGTGATTGCCTAGGGCACAGAGGGCACGAAGCACCAGAGTGTGCAGGTCTACAACACCCCAGCCCACTCTTCAAGTATAACGCTGTTCAGAATTCTAGTGTTAAGTCTACACTTTGTGGGCCTCTTCTGCTGAATACTGAACCACTGGCGCATGGAACATCCACATTGAAAGTGGCGGGGGCTTTCCTTGTCTGTCAACATTTTTGCTTCAATAATAGTTCTAGAATCTGTTCACTTCCTAGCAACAGTAACATTTACAAGTAGATCTTGGCTTTCCTTCACTATACGTCCTTTATAGGCCACAATTCTCTCTCTCTTCAGAATCCTCGACAGTTTGAGAACTGATCCTGGGTGTGGGTGAGGAAAAGACCCCAAACTGAGATTTATTTACTATAAAACAAGGAATACCAGGGCTGGAATGCAGAGGCGGGCAATACAACAATAGGCAAAAGCCACCTCTCTGAACATCCAAGCCTCACTAGGGGTCACTAGAAGTCAGCCATGACTTCCAGGTATGCACACGCACACAAAACATACAAGAAGCAAAACTGTCATTTAAGGGCCAAACTAGATATAACTGCCTCATGTCTGTAACAGGATCTTCAATGACATTTCTGAAATATTGCACGAAGGTAGCTTCCTCACAAGAATGGTGTGTCCTGTTCTCTGTTTGCCACTTCAGTACAAAAATATTCACAGGGGCAACTTTCCTTCATGGAGATTTACTCCATCCTTTATACTCCCACCCACCATTCCACCCACAGGAGAGTTTTTTGTACTAAAAAAATTCAGTCAGTATATCACTCAACCGGGGGTTTTTTGAGCAGGAACACACGGGAACGCAGTTCTGACTGGCTTGGTGTCAAGGGTTGTGGCCTAACATCCAAATTAGTTCCTGTTGGGCTTTTTCTACAAAAACTCAAGCAATATACCCAAGCACTGAACATTTTAAAAAGGCAAAAAGCTCACTCGTTTGGGTGGAGGGGGCGCAGTTTGAGGAGAATGCCAGGCAAGAGGCTAAATGGCACTTGATTGTGGGGGTGGGGGGTGGAGAAAAGGCATACTTTCCACTCCACATTTTCCCATGCTCTTTGTGTGGTGGGATTTTAGTAAGATGACTTAAAGTTCATGCCTTACGGTATGATAGGGGTTGGGCTTTATCAGATATGTCAGATGTTCATCACAGACTGACAATTACATTAGCTCCTGCGGACGGAAAAAGGGTATTTAATGTGTGATTTTATTTTTGCCACTTTTGTTGTTCTGGACAACCACCTGATAGTCTTTGGGCAGAGCAATCAGCATACATTCTTTAAGAAATAGTAGTGCACTTTAATTGGGTATTTGTTTAATGTAACAAATTCTGCATGCTGCATATTGTGCTACATGATTAACAATAATTGCAACACAGTTTGAATTTTAATAAATGGTTTTAATTTTTGAACAGGTTTCTCTCTCTCAGTTCATGGGATTCTTGCCATGGCTTAATGGCAGAGCATCTACTTAGCAAGAAGAAGATCCCGGACTGACTCCCTGGCATTTCTAGTTGAAATGAAGAGGTAGCAGCTGATGCGAAAGAACTCCACCTGACGCCCTGGAGAGCCGCTGCCAGTCAGAGTGGACCTGGACAGACCGAGAGTCTGCCCAGAATAAGGCAGTTTCATGTGTAGGTCTCCCACCCCCCAGTGCTGTTCTTCCAATCTGAACTGCAACCACACAGCTATGGTGTGCAAGCGGGGACACACACAGGTACCAATTCTCCACACTATTCTCCTCCAGCACTGCCACCACACCCTCGGCGAACAGCAGCTCTTTACACCAAGAATGATTCAAATGTGGGATTTGCTGACAGAGGATGAAGAGATGGCCAAAGGAATACACAACTTTGAAAGGGGATTAGATAGAGATCCTTTTCAAACTGTCTTTGCATTCCATTTTAGTAACTGGTTGCTAATAAGATTTTGTTCCTGTCATTTCAGACAGACCAGTTTTAGTAACTGGCTCCTAGTGGAATTTATCACTAAGCATAGAGGAGTAGAAGTTGCCACCACCACCCCAGCCCTCAGGATGTCAGAGAGGAGGAATGGGAGCTGCTGCTGCCTGGCGCCCTTGCCCAGTAAGCCAGACAGTGGAGGTAGTGGCCCCATGAGTGGAAGCGGGAGGGAGGGAAAGGAGACCCTTTGGTTTCTGCCCACCACTGCACCAATGAAGCAGGAGATGGCAGCACATTAGAGTGACTCTTCAGGGGCGAGCACAGCAAACAAAGTGGGCAAGATTTGATATCCCCCCCAACAAGTCTCAAGAGGCCCCTGCTTGTTATCACCAGATTTTCCAGGAATGTAGATTATATCGGGGTGGCTAAATTGCTTTATGCAAGAGCCACACAGAATAAACATCAGATGTTCGTGAGCCGCAAGACACGAACATCAGATGTTTGAGAGCCACAAGACAAGAAGGAAGGCAGACAGGCATGCAGGCAAATAGATTGGGGGGAGGGAAGGGTAGAAAGAAAGCAACTTTAAATGCATTCCCCAAGTTTTTGTCTGACTTGGCTTGGATAAGTGATTTAAACAGAGAAATGCCTTCTCCTAGCCAGCTGATGGAGTGGTGGGGGCTTCAAGAGCCATACAATGTGTGTGACACAGTCACATATGGCTCCTGAGCCACAGTTTGGCCACCCCTAGATTATATATTAGTATGACCATCTGTGCTGAGAGCCAGTGCATTGCACAAGGTGGTAGGACTTGAACTGATGGGGCCTGGGTTCAAATTCCTGCTCAGATATAAGATTCCCCGCCTCTTGCGGGGGGGGGGGGCTGAATATCTGTGGACTGGATGTCATTATGCCCTCCCACACACACACACACTTGGTCCCTCCCCTCCCCAGACCTCCCCCTCCCCAGCTCTGCCCCCAAACTCTCTGGGGTGAAGCTCACTCGCTCTGGGCCTGACTTCCCTCTCAGGGTCACAGTGAGGATAAAGCAGGAGCTCCCAGTTCCTTGGAGAAACAAAGGAGAGCAAGATGGCTGTGTGGATGTTGAAGGGCCTAGAATGGTTTGAAAAGAGACACAAAAGCAACCGGAAGAGAAACCTTAATGCAAGCAGAGGCCAGCAGGAGCCTGGCTACGCAAATCCACCCCTGGATTCTTCTGTCCAACTGCAGAGTTGTGGATGGATCAAGTCTGTAAATGACAGCACTGTCTGGGACTTCTCTGGCAGTTATGAAACGGCTTCCCACCTCCCAAAAAACAAACAATTAAAGCAGCAGCGTTTTCAACACAACATAACTTTATAGTAAGCATAACATCTTCTCAGTCTCCGGTATAACTGAAAAATAAGTGCTATAAGTGCAGCAACCTGGATAGGGACAGGACCTTCAGAAAAGTCAGGCTGAACACAGGCAAGATCGAACCGTTGGTGCCCATTAAAGAAAAGCGGAAGTCCCCAACAGTAACCGAAACAAACAGTCCTCAGGGTCAAAGAAGGCTCACCACGAATCTGCTGCCGATTCTGGTCATAAATCGACCCAGGCCACTATTAGGTTTCTTCTCACGAAAGGGGGACATTTTATACCAGTTGCATTAAAACTCTACTTGGCCAAAACAATACCCCAACTCACTTACGGAACTAGGTTGGGTCCATCCTTATCAAGCTTTGATCCCCTTGAAAAAATTCAGTCCAAATTCTTGAGAGCCATTTTCCACTTTCCAACCTGCGTTTCCAATGCGGTACTACGCTTGGAAACTGGCTTGCTAAGGATAGAGGCTAGGGTGAGCCTGCTTTCAATCACCACTTGGCTCAATCTCAGCCATTGCCCCACGAATATCACATTGTTGATTTTAAAGGATAGATATTGTTCTTCTTGGGTTAGAGCCATCCATCAGAAATTGTCTACGCTTGGCTTTTCACCTGAATCTCTCCAGATAATGGCCCTGGATCAAGCCAGGGCCATAGTCAAACAGAGACTACAAGATATTGAGAGACAGAATGATATTGCCAAGGTCCCGGATTATCTAGCTCCCCCTCTATGGCCCGTTGCAATATCTTTCCTTCAGCAGTCGTTGAGGGCCACTTTAGAAAGGTGCCTATGGCTCGCAGTTGTGGAAGCAAGAAAAAATACCAGAGAAAATGGGTTTGGATTATAAAAGTTATGTCATGGAGTGAAATGGACAAATTAACAAGAATATTAAGAGACTATGATTTAGAATATTAAGAGACTATGATTTAGAAGTTTTTAAGATGGAGTGGAAGAAGTTCAGAAGATACGTAGAAAAAGAGTGGAAAATAAAAGGACACTGGACAATCTTTGATAATGATTAAGTTTTTAAACAAGAGTATAACTTTTGGTTCATTAATAGTTAAGGGTACCTTTAATATTTGTTTTTCTTTAAGTAAATAACACTGGCGGGGGTCAAGTAACGGGGGGAGGGGTGGGGGAAAAGTAAGATATGGGGCAGATAAATTTTTCTTTCTTAAGTTGTAAGATATATAGATTTGCTACCATATGTTACCAATAAAAATTGTTTATACAAAAGAAAAGAAAAGAAAAGAAAAGAAAGGTGCCTAAGGCTGAGCGGCTTTGTCCTTGTGGTGCAGATAACGACTGACCATGTTTTGTTGGTTGAAATGATTGACCATGTTTTGTTTGGGTGTGGCCTATACCCTGGCATATGAGCCAGGTACATTTATTCTTTGTTGGAGGGATGTCTCGGGTTTTCTGATTTCAAAATCAGAAATACGCTGTTATCAGGTTTTAACCCCCAATTCACAATTAATTGTGCCAAATTTATGGCGGCAGCTAGGAGAATTCGTGAGGATTATGTAAAGAAGGGGTCTAGAACTGACTGTTTTTTGAATATTTCCAAGCTTGTATTTTATCTTTTCTTAAATGCCTGAGTACTTTGTATACCATCACAAATGCTACTGAAACTGATATAAATACAGAGACCATTCATAATGTTGCCAAATTTTGTTCCCATGCAATCAACTTGCATTTTATGGTTCTTACAAGTTAATGTCGAGGTAACAGATTGTATTTTTAACCAGTGTATTCTAGTTAATATTTTTCTGGAGCTGTATAATTTTTAAATTTTTTATTATATGCACTATATTTATTAAGCTAGAAGATGTTTGACCACTATTGTATTATCTGTCATATCTCATCATTCATACTAATGTCCTATATTTTATTTTCGCATTTATTTTTTAAATATCTTACGTTTCACCTATTTAGGTCCATCTTGGTTTTTACAATTTTTATGTGGTTGTTGTTGGCCTGCATTGTGCTGTGTATTTGGTCATGGACCGTAATAAAGCAAACTGAAACTGAGTAACCGAAACATGCAGGGCCTCTTCTTCCTTCCTCTGTAGGCTCTGTGACGGAACCGGCCCGATTCTGCCTTCAGACCCGGTCCTGTCAGCTCCCTATTGAGTCGCCAACTCCTGGAGGGAGCTATTTCTCCTCCTGCCCCTTGGGCTCGCTGCCACCACCTGCTCAGTCTAGGGGTTCAGATTGAGAGGAACAGGACTCCCAATCCCCCTCTCCAGCTATGAGGCTAGGCCTCAAGGTCCTCTGCCACCCTGCACTTGGGTTTCACAGAGACCTCAGCACTTCTTTGGGGCACCCCTGGAGGATTGGCACCTTATCCAACTGCATGCCTTCCCCCTTCCCCGGGGCCCCCTTCTCAACACAGCGGGGTCTAGAGCGGTTGGGGATCTATGTGGTACAGAGATTGACTGCCAGCATTCAAACAGTAAAAATATATTTATTTAAAAGAGAAAAAGAAAAGAAAAGAAGAACAAAACAAAAACAGTTGCATTTAAAAAGTTAGCACAGCACAGCACCCGTACAGCAAACAGCATGACAAACAAAATGTGGTTTTAAACGCGTCCTCCTGTCCCTGGTCTAAACACGCCCTGCCTTTTTGGATGACTTACTTGGTCTGACTGCCTGGGGGCCTTTTCTCTTGAATAGGCCGCATGCACAGGCAGGAGCCCCCACACTGGCAACCTCTTCCTTCGAGCTGCAGCTGAGAACTGAAAACTCTTCCTCCAAACTCACATGCAGAGAACAAAAGAACTTCCTGTCTCTCTAGGAGACTTTCCCCCTAGCGTTGTTGGTTTGGCTCTGGAAGGGAGGGGGGAGTGAGGAGAAGGCTAGGCCCAAGCCTGCTTCGCAGTTTCATGTTTTCCCTCCCAATGAAGCTCCAACCTGGATTAAAATGGCGTTTCTCCACAGGCTCTGTAGCAATTCCTCTCTTGTGCTTGAGGAGAACGAAGGCTGGAGAGATGGCCGGGGGGGGGGGGGTCTGTTCAGAGCTCTCCTGCATCTTGTACAATGGGAAAGGCATTACTGTCAGTTTAAGAAGATACGAAGGGGGGGAAAGGAATGTTGGGAAATGGAGGGGGAAATGTCTCCATTTTACCCGTCAGTTTGGTGGCTGGAGACAGGAGTGGGGTTGCCAGCTTCCAGGTGGGGCCTGGAGATCTCCCACTTTTACAACTGATCTCCAGCTGGCAGAGATCAGTCCCCCTGGAGAAAATGGCTGCTTTGGACCATGGACGCTATGGGACTGTACCATGCTGAGTCCCCTCCCCTCCCCAAACCCCGCCCTCTCCCAGATCTACCTCCCAAAGTTTCCAGGTGTTTTCCAACACAGACCTGGCAAACCTATACAGGAGAGGTCTTTACAGGTATGGAGAAATAATATTCCCGATGGTCCTGGTGTCAAGAAAAAGTCCTATGAAGATATTTTGAGGCGGCCTTTTTTATGCACCCTAAAGAAGGGCAGGAGGGTCTCTCCATGGAAGGAGGCTCCAGAGAACTCGTAGAGAAGGGCTGCTCGGTCAGCATCAAAAAAGGCCACTCGACCCCCAGCATAGTTCAGGCACACTCGGATCCTCTTCAGCTCCCCACTCACAGTCAGGGGAGGGTGAGCTTTTATACCAACCCTGTGCATCCCTCCCCACTTCCCCACAGCCCACATCCCTTCCTCAGGAATAAAAGTGAGTTCTCCCTTCCTCCTCACAGACTTTCTGGCCACCCCCACAGCCCAGCTTTCCTCACTTCCCACAAGGATTTCCCAGAAATGGCGGCCTCCTGTGAATCCCTCACAGCCCAGCACAGCATTATAGTTCTCAAATCTCTCCGGACTGGTGGGCAGAGTTTGAGCTTTTTCTCCCATTTGCACGCTTTTCTGACCCTCAGACAGGATGAGCCATGGATGGGCCGTGTCTGGATCCAGAGTCACATTTGCTGTTGAGGGAAAATGAGGAGACAAGAAGTGAAACGGCATCAGCTGGGGGATTTCACCCACTGGCCTGTTCGGCTTCCTTCTCCTGCCAGTCATGGCCTCCTCCCACCTCTGCCACCCTCTCCTTGGTCATCAGGCTCTCCTGCCTGCTCCTGCCCTTCTAAAAGGCAGAGCTGTCTTCCCACATGCTTCAGAAGGCAGACAATGTGCACAACAAGCACCCACAGGGACACAATCTATTTCCTCCCGTATCCCATCCTGAAAAGAGAACTATGAAGAAGAGAAAAAAAAACAATGGCAATTTCAGTCATAGGCTTCTTTGGTTAGAAATCGCACACAAGAACAGAAGATTTGTCTCCCTTATCATGAATCTTCCTTCTTGCTGGTCCTGGGGTAGGGCAGTCTCTACTTCTGGGAGAAGCTCATTCCTGGAGACCGGGAGAGTCCAGAACCTTGCAATTCTGGGAGGGGACGGGCTTCGCTCCCAGGCCCCAGTCTGGCCCCGAAGCAGCACAACTCCCTCTCCAAATGATCAAACATGAAATCAGACCTCCAATAAAATGGTCCAAAAAAACCTCCAACCGACCACACAGAGAACAGGGTGAAGAACTCAAAAGAGACGCCCACCAGTTCAGGAAACTGAAATTGAGGCAAAGAAGCCCCATAGAGTCAATACAGCACACCTACTCTGGCTCAAGTGCCTTCTGAGAAAGGGAATTCACCCCCTTGGATGGGAAGAGACTGCCCTACTCTAGGACCACTGACAAGGGAGATGCACAGTGAGACAACTCTTCCATTCTCCAGTGGTCCGGGGTGGGGAAGTCTCCACATCTGGCACATAAGACAGCAGCATGCCTCAGAGAGGGGAAGAATCTCAGACTCTAGCCTGAAAAGGTATGCTCCAGGACCATTTTCTTCCAAAAGCAGTCCCAGCTGAGCCCATTTTGTCAATCCTGTAATGCCTGGTGAATGAGTGGAACAATTTCCAGGCTGCAGCCCTACAGACCACCTCTAAGGAAAAATAATAATAATATTTTATTTATATCCCGCCCTCCCTGCCGAGGCAGGCTCAGGGCGGCTAACAACATGTCCATATAGTAATTTATACAAAACTTTAAAATCAACATTAGGGAAGGACCAGATAATGCTGAGGTTTCTGCCCCTCTGAGGGAGTGGGCTGTAACACCCAAAGGGGGATCCAGTCCCCTGGACTTATATGCCGGGAAAATGCAGCCTCTGACCCATCTGCTAGTGGTGGATGTGGAGACCTTACGGCTTAAGGAACATTCCCTAAAAGGGAATCAAATCTATTGGAAACAAACAATTAAAAGCCTCCAAAAGTGAGGGAAAGAAATGCTCACCATAGGACAGGGTCAGGGATATAGTGGCCACAGAGGCTGGGAAAATCTGGATTCTCCCACCCACATAGCAGCTGCCCAAACTTCACTGCAATCCTTTCCAAAACTCCAGTGGAAACTTGGTTTAAGTAAGCTGGGAAAACCCAGAAGGTGCCTGAATGCAATGGAGAAGCGGCGGAAAACCTGCTACACATTGAACAAGGGCAGAGCTAGAATTGACAGAAATATCCTTGGTACTTAATTCAAATTGCTCCCACCCCCAACTGCTACAAAAATTAATGCCTGTTCTGGTATCCGCAGTGGAAATTTTAAAAGAATTGCAATATTACCAGTTAGAACTTCTTCTGGACTGGAGTTACCAACATGGAGCTATTGAACATCAGGCATGATCTACCCTGGGCTGGCAAACCTGATGCCCCACCTTTGGCAGGAGAATAGAGAGACTTTTCTTATGGAACTCAGTCAACCTGTTGTCCAGCAACCATTCTCCCATCATTTAAATATGGCGGCAGGTTTCATCCCCTCAACCTTTTCTTTCACCCTTACCAACATCCTCAGAACAAGAAGGAACTGGCTGTGGCAGGGAGCATAAGATTCTGAGGAACGAAACAAGAGCATTCAGTTGTGTTATCTCTGAGAACACCAAGTGGGAGAACACAAATTGTTAGGTGAAGCTTTTTAGTTTAGAAATAATTGATCAGTTTATGAAGAAAAATGTACCTTTCTGCGGATGAAGTCCAGAATCCAGAGTGTCTGAGGAAGCAAAGGAATGGAAAGTGAGCAGCAGGCCCTTCTTGTGACAAAAATACCAGCTAATAATACTGTTTTCTTTTGGGGAGGGGAGGGGCATGATACAGCCCAATGTTGTCAAACTGCAGAAGCTAAGCTGAGTACTTGGATCGACCAAAGAAGACGCTGCAGAGGAAGAAAACAGCAAACACTGGTCTTTATCAGCTCTTGGTGGGGGTTGCCAGAAGTCATTTGTGACTTGATGGCACACAGGTACATATCTCTTCTGAGTTACAGCTTCAGGGTCAAGTAGAGACTATCTTGGGGGTGGGGGATTGTGTACAAATATTCAGATTTGTGTTCACAAGTGACTGGAGTTGAGATTCATGTCATAGAAAGTATGCTAAGGACTGCAGCCAAGGGTCCAAATTGGCTAAATTTAGGATGCTTCTAGACAGAGGCTCCGCAGCACATACTGAGCTGAGTTACACTCTTCAGACTCACTGATTTCAATGGGCTTCGAAGGGTATGACTCTACTTTAAAACCAGTCTGTCCCTTTGAGACCATTCCGTGGGCTCTGCTACGACATATTCAAACAAACACAAACATCCAATCAAAGGGATCAGTTTTGAGAAGTCTGATTTGGTCACAGACACATTGCAGAGAGAAGGGGGGGTGGTGTCCCTGAGACTGATCCAGCGGCTGTTTCATTAAAAATAGATGCCCTAAAGAGCAGCCTCCCTCCCTGTCATTTTAGGTGCTTGTTTCACCATCTACCTCACCAAGAGCCCTTGCGTGGCTGCAGTAATGATTAGAGATCAACAACATAATATAATTTCGAGAAGTCCATGTAATGCAATTCTGAGCTGAAGTTATGGCAGAATTTTGATCAGAAAACTTTCCATGGTGAACTAAAATGGCCTTCTGAACTGATACATAAACTCCCCAGATTCCATAGCCAGCCTGGAACATACTAAAACACATCTGGCCCACTCTAATGTCCAGTCTGAAACTCCAGCAGTGTTTCTTCATTACCTTTGAGTTGCTTCTTGATGCCCTCCAAAAGGAAATTTAAATCTGAGAAGTCCCAGATGTGCCACTTCAGTGCAAGTGGAATAGCCACTGGATTCTCAAACGACTCCTTGTCTTCATACCTGGAGAAAATCCCATTAGGGTACCATCCATCCCATTCAGAATCTCCCTCCCTCCCCTCCGCCCCAAGTGGGTCAGAGAAGCAGAGGAAGGAACTGGCAGAAAGCCAAGAGAAACAGGCTGATGCTGAAAGCACTGGAAGGTGGGCGGGCCCTTGAAGAGGAACGCACAGCTCCTGCTTTCTTAAGAACTGGCTACACTAACCCTATTGGTTACTGTGACCAGAACTACTCAGTACTCATTACATTTATTATAATAAAGACAGGTAAATCAAAGATTACGTATCATAGACAGACACACAAAAGGGTAAAGTCCTTTCTCTGAAAAAATTCCTAAATGATGGTCCAGATTCCAGTGTGGACTTCAATACCATGAGGTAAGTTGCAATTTCTTGAATCTCATGAAAGGTATCATTAGGATGCTCTGTATTCTCAGTGCTGGGGGGGGGGCAACAGTGGGAGGGCTTCTAGTGTCCTGGCCCAACTGGTGGACCTTCTGATGGTACTTGGGTTTTTTGGCCGCTGAGTGACACAGAGTGTTGGATTGGATGGGCCATTGGCCTGATCCAACAGGGCTTCTCTTATGTTTTTATGTCTGGGACAGTGATGCTCTGTATTCTTGGTGGTTCTTTGGGGGGGGGGGCAAAGTGGGAGGGTTTCTAGTGTCCTGGCCCTACTGGTGAACTTTTTGATGGCACCTGGAGTTTTTGGCCACTGTGTGACACAGAGTGTTGGACTGGATGGGCCACTGGCCTGATCCAACATGGCTTCTCTTATGTTCTTATAGTCTTCACAAGCTGCCCAGTTCAATCCCAGGATTAAGAAGGTTAATGTTAAAGATCCACTTACCTCTGCAATGTGCTTCTGACATCCTAAAGAAAGAAGGCAGAGGGTGAGAAGAAGAGAGAGAGACCTTCAGAGTAGGGTGTGTTGTGTTCCCCTTGTGGACTTTCCCCCTTTTCTCTGCAGCCTTACAACATGGTTCAGCGATGAAAGGAAAGAGAGGAGAGAGGGTCTGTCTGGGCATAAGTGCCATCACATCTGCACAGACATGCTAGACAGACAGCAGTGCCCAGAACAGCTGTGTGGATGCTGTTCCTGTAACCATATGCCGTTGCCACTGCGTGTCGGTGTGCATTTTATATATAAGTGACATTCCCCACACCACACCGACCCTAGACATCCTCCTTTTAAAATGGGTTGTGAAAAGTCTTGCATGTGACCCTCCTTCCTGGTTGGTGGTGTTGTGAAAGAGTTTCCCAGCAACCATGGGGTTCCTCAGACTGTTGGTTGAAACACAAACACACTTTGGCTTCCAGTGGCTGCAGTCTAACAGGGAGGGGCAGGGGGCTGTGGGGGAATGTATTTCCAGGGAGTGTTGTTTTGCAGTCTGCCCCTGGCTGGAGGTGGAAAGGGACAGAGGGGAAAGTGGCCCTGGTGCAGAGCTGAAAACTTGCTAGCGACATAAACTGGGCTGGTTTGCTTTTGCTTTTCTGCTAAACAGAGGGGATTTGGAGCCATCCTTCTCCCCAAGGGGACTCTGCCTGTTTCTGCCACACTCTCACCTGCAGGAGATCACTGGCCGGCTGCTGGCATTTCTCCTCCATCTCCCGGATGAGGCTTTCCAGAGAAGAGAGCTCCTCAGAGATTCTGGCCAGTTGCCGATCCCTGTTTCTCACCACCTTTTTCTCCACCTCTTCCATCTGGGCCAGCAAAAAATTCTCTTGTTTCTCCAGAATTCTGTGCAGTTTCCTGAACTTGGCTACTGTCTCTTGTTTCTCTTCTTTGGTTTATTTCTGAGATGGAAAGAGAAGAAAAGCAGGCCAACGTCAGGAACACAGCTGGTCTCTGCAGTGGGAAGAGACCCTTGAGGAGGCTCCTATCCCGGAGGGGTTCTTTCAGCCACAGAGGATCCAGTCTGCAGCAGAAAACCCAGAAAGTAGAAGGGGCTTCTTGAGTCCATTTGTTCCCTCACTAAAACAGCCTCCACAGGTTGACTTCCCCAGTTCCCATCGGGGGATGAGACATGATGGTTGAGTAGAAACACCACAGGGGGCAAAAGTGCTCAGAAGCCCCCTCCCCTCGCTTGGTCTCTTAACCTTAACTGCAGCTTCCCTGGCTGCATTGTGGGCAAGAGAAATTTGTGGGGGGGCAGGAATGTACATACTACTGAATATCCCAAGTTTGCCCCCCCTAGAATCAGCAGTGGCTGAACCGCACTTTCAGTTGGCCTTAACCCAGCCCTGCATTAGACCCTCCTGAGGTCTCAGTCTCCCTCCCCAAATCTCCAGGAGTTTCCCAACCTGGATCTGGCAAACCTACCCCCCCATCCCCCACTGGTGGCCAGGGGAGACCCGGCAACCGTCCTTCTAAATTGAAAGTGGGGGCAGCCTCGTAGGTTGATTTTTCTGCTATTTAGACTTACGAGCAAGATTTGACTTTCCTTCTCCACATCTCCTTTATACACCACAATTCTCTTTCTCTCCTTCTTCAGAACCTCCAGACGGTTGCAGAATTGATCCTGGGGAGAGGGGGGATCACAGTTGAAATGTGTTCTTTTAAAGGTTTACTCCATGCTCTTCCCTCCTGGCCACCATTGCACATTTATTTAAATTCATATATATAACCATGTTAGTTAAAAAAAAATCAAATTCCAGCATGCTATTCCATCAGGAGAGCCTGTGTGCAGTAACACTTAAAGTGCTGGACTAAGATCTGGGAAATCCAGGTTTGAACCCCCAGTCCTGCCATGGAAGCTCGCTGGGTGACCTTGGGCTAGTCTCATGACTCTCAGCCTACCCCTGACCTGGTTAGTCCCAGGATAGCCTGATAAGCAGGGCCGACCTAGAGGCAGGCAGTGGCAGGCAAACCACCTCCCAACCTCTCTTGCCTTGAAAAGCTTACAGGGTGTCCATAAGCCAGCTATGACCTGACAGCAAAACAAACTTCTGTCACGCCACTCGTG
The DNA here is from genome assembly GCF_032191835.1 of Heteronotia binoei. Lineage (NCBI taxonomy): Eukaryota > Metazoa > Chordata > Lepidosauria > Squamata > Gekkonidae > Heteronotia > Heteronotia binoei. The sequence goes on along the minus strand of NC_083227.1, from coordinate 19,768,524 downwards.
TTCTGAGCAGGCACTTGGGTGGGCTTCTGATCTCCATTTTGAAACCCAAGACCTGACAATCTCAGACATTTACAAGACATTTTTGAGAGCTAGGAGTCTGCCTTTGTACTAATTTTAACTAGCTAGCCAAAGCATCACACATCTTTAAACAAATGAAGGGCCCAATGTAATACCCTTTCTGATGTGACTCATCATACTGGATGTTAAGAAGCACACTATGCCCAAAGAAGGTGCCCCCGTCCTTCACAGTTTCTAAAGGACTATGTCAGACCAGATCATCTCTGCAGTAGAAACTGAAGGGAGGGGCCACAATTCTGCAAGCCTAGTAGAACCAAAGCGATGTACAGAGTACCCAGCAGTACTAGTGCAATCAGAGTGCCCAGCAGAACCCAGTGCCATTGTGGCAATGCAAGCTGATGTCAAGCACAGAATCGCAGTCCAAGAAGGGGGGATGGAACCTCAGCAGCACTAGTGCAAATGTGCCCAGCAAACCCAGTGCCATTCATAATATCAGCATAAGTTTTCCACTACATTGCTCTTAAATACATTCTGTCGCCAAACAGGATAGGGATGAAAAGGTCTTGAGGTCAAGAAGTGAAAATAAAGGGGGAGGGGAACATGGAAAAATTAGGTGAAGGGAGATGGAAAACATGAATGAGAAGTGTGTGGAAAGGGGAGGGGGGTTGTTTATCTTACTGCATGTCATGGGCTCTGACAAGGGGACTGCCCAGGCAGAGCCGACAGGGTTAGCAGACCCAACGGAGCCGACAACTGAACCCTCTCACAACTTGATTGATTCATTGCCACTGCCCGCAGGGTTCTCAACACCTGGCTGTACAGCTGACGAGGACCAACAACAGGTAGACACACATCCCAGTTCACCACCTTGCCTTGCTCGAGTACGGGAAAGGCTCTGTCAGGACTTAGCGATCTGAAGGAAAGAGGCCAAACTGCGGGCAAGACGTTCACTCAGCCCAGAGTTTTAGCAAACGGCAGGCTGGCCCCGTTGCCTGCTAACTGGAAACAGCAGCAGCGGGCTATCTAAGCTCCTGCTTCGAGTTGCATGCTCTGTGGAAGCAACAAGTCCCTCCGGTGACTTGCGACTACTCCAGCTCCCGTTCCTTGGCTCTGTTCCTGCTCTGACTTCCCAGTTTCCTGACTTCTGGATTGTACGATCCTGCTTTCAGACTGCAATTCGGACTCAGCTACTGGTTCCTTCAACGCTCCTCTGGCTCTGACTTGGACTGGACTCGGACTTCCCCCTTGCCTGCTCTCCAGCGTGTGACACTGCAATACCAGAACTGCTGCTTTGCAAGATCTGGCTGAGCTGGGTGCAAGGAAAGGAAGAGCTAAAAACTAGGCTATTGGAGAAAATGAGCTGCAGGCTGGCTACACATGGGCCTCCACAGAGACCAATGCATCAAGAGGCCTCTCCTGTAAATACAGTGCCCTCATATTCTCACACACATGAGGCCAGACAGGCTGGCCATTTGTGGAAGGGAAGTACTCTATAGATTAAGTTTCTTTCTCTTCTTTTGACTGCAACCTGAATGTGGATCTACTTGAATAAATGTAAGTTTACTTTTTTTAACCATATACTTCTTGGGAGATGTATTTACTGCACTCTGCATCCCGTTCTATGTCTGGGCAAACTCTCCTACATTAACCAAATATCCCCATAATGAGTACCCCTAATATCTAGCAGTTGCCTTTTCCCTCGCTCCACCCATTTTTATTCATCCTTTGACTATTATTCCCTCCCTCTGCCTTTCCTCCTCTAAAACGTCAAACAAATCTTTGAGTCTTCTTGTCGCTATATCCTGTTGCTCTGCAAAGACTGGCATGGAAAAGTGTACCCTACTAAGCAGAGTAAATAATATATAACTTTGAGCAATAAAACCACCTTGATTAAACAGAAAAAGTGGGTTGGTCTTAATTTTGTTCTCAGTATGGCCCAAACACTCATCATAAAAAGGAGAAAAACCCACAATTGGTATCTTCAATCTCCTTACAGTCGGAAGCACCAGCACTGGAGGGAGAGCTCCTCTTCCGCTATGCTGGGAGGAAAGTGCATCTTCTCCAGAGAATGACGGAATTCCACCAGCAAGGATCCAGATGAGTTCCTACCTTGTATTTCTGAGCAGCCACTTCCAGGGGAACTATTGTGTGTCCTTTGTGTTCTGAGAGTCGCTCACAGACAACACACACCAATTTTTCATCCTGTTTGCAGAAGAAGTGGAGTTTTTCCTGGTGTCTCAAGCAAACACCTTTTCTTGAACTTTGTGGCACCAGTTTAATTTTTTCAACTAGGTTTGCCAGCTGCCAGTTTCGGCGGAAAGCCCCTTTCTGAAACTTGAATTTGCAGACAGGACACTCCAAGTCTCCCCGAGTCTCCCATTTCTCACAGTAGTCAGTGATGCAGGCCTGGCAGAAGCTGTGCCCACAGCCCAGGACCACGGGGTCCATAAGGAACTCCAGGCAGATGGGGCAGTTGGCCTCCTGCTCTATCTCTGTGGATGGTGGAGCTGAGGCCATGAGGGCTGGATTCTCAGTGGCTTGGGTGATAGGAAAGGCAGCAGCTTGTCAGATCTGTAAAAGGGCAGCATAAGAACAAGAACATAAGAGAAGCCATGTTGGATCAGGCCAATGGCCCCTCCAGTCCAACACTCTGTGTCACACAGTGGCAAAAAAACCAAACCCAGGTGCCATCAGGAGGTCCATCGGTGGGGCCAGAACACTAGAAAACCTCCCAACTGTTGTTCCCCCCAAGTACCAAGAATACAGAGCATCCCTGCCCCAGACAGAGAGTTCCAACAATACACTGTGGCTAATAGCCACTGATGGACCTCTGCTCCATATGTTTATCCAATTCCCTCTTCAAGCTATGTATGTTTGTAGCTGGCACTACCTCCTGTGGCAGTGAATTCCATGTGTTAATCACCCTTATAAGAACATAAGAGAACAGGAATGACCTAGAAAGAAGCCTTTGCATTTTAGTCTATTGCCATGTTGGGTTTGTTTTTAAATAGGTTTTATTGTTACTGCTGACACTATGTAAGTTGCCCACTGCCTAAAGAGTCTGAAAGTTGAGACCAGTGTTCCCTCTAAGCTGAGTGAGTGTGAGCTAGCTCACAGTTTTTCAGACCTCCGGCTCACACATTTTTCTCTTAGCTCAGAAAAAATGGTCCCAGAGCAAACCAATTTATGCAGTAGATAAATCAATTGCTCACAACTTTAACATCAGTAGCTTACAAAATTGAATATTTGCTCACAAGACTCCACAGCTGGTTGCATAAAAAGGTAAAGGTAGTCCCCTGGGTAAACACCAGTCGTTTTTGACTCTGGGGTGAATAGTATCACAACGTTTTCATGGCAAACTTTTTTAATGGGGTAGCTTGCAATTGCCTTCCCCAGTCATCTACACTCCCCCCACCCAGCAAGCTGGGAACTCATTTGACTGACCTCGGAAGGATGGAAGGCTGAGTCAACCTTGAGCCGGCTACCTGAACCAGCTTCCACCAGGATCGAACTCAGGGCATGAGCAGAACTTAAAACTTCAGTAGTGCAGCTTTACCGCTCTGCACCATGGGGCTGCTTTCCTGGTGGCAAACACATCTTTAAACAAATGAAGGGTCCATGTAATATCCTTTCTGATGTGACTCAGACTTCCTGGAACTTTATTCCCCGGGAGAGCCACCTGGCCACGCTTTCAGCTCATTTTTGCTGGCAGGTAAAGAACTTCCTGTGCCAAAGAGGTTTCCTACAACCAGAAACTGCTGGCTGCCAGGAGCCTTTTCAGAAGCAGGTAGACATTGCTGTGGATTTTAGCTATATCAAGATTTTAGTCTGTTTTTATTTATCACACAATGTTCTTTTAATTTAGCAACTTAAGGGTTGTTGTTTTTTAAATTAATACCTAAGCTGTTCATTAATGAAAAAAGAACATGCATCTTACAATATAGACAAAAACTTCCATGAAATCTAGCAGAAAACTCACAAAATCTATATCTCTACAAAAAATAAAATCTTAATGGCAGTTCAGCACTTCTTCCCTTGATTCTGTTGTAGGAAACAACCCATGCCAGCATCTTATTAAAGGAAACCACCATTGAATAAACCATTTCTGTACCTCTGTCTTCTTTACATAGTCTTCTTAAAGCATTCCTGTCTTGGCTATTACCATAATAAACCAAATTTTGCATAACTAGAACTCAAACTTGGCAGATTGCTGCTTCCAATTTTTAGCAAGGAGCATTCTGGCTGCCAGTGTGGAGTAGTGGTTATAAGTAGCACACTCTAATCTGGAGTACCGAGTTTGAGTCTCCACTACTCCTCCACATGAAGCTTGCTGGGTGACCTTGGGCTAGTCACAGCTCTCTCAGCCCCTCCCATCTCACAATATGTGCCTGTTCTGGGGAAACTAAGGGAAAAGTGATTGTAAGCAGCTTTGAGGCTCCTTTGGGTAAAGGAAAGTGGGGTATAAAAACAAACTCTTCTTGTTCATCTTTACAAGTAAATGCCACAGGGCATACTACTGGTTTTTAGGCAACACAGTGTGGCTAGTCTAACAAAACATTAGAAATTGCAATGGTTCTGGATCAACCGCTGCATACATTCCATTCTGAATATTTTCCCAACACTTTCTAGCAATGTGGCAGTCCTACCACATATAGGAAAGTGCCCGTTCTCATATCTTAGGCACATACCTGGCTTGACACAAGTTTTTGTTAATTCATTAGGATGCTATCCTCCAAGTGGGACCTGGGCTGCCTTGGAATGACAGCTCACCTCCAGCTACAGAGATCAGTTCCCCTGGAGAAAATGAGGTTCCTGTCCTCCCCAGGCTCCACCCCCAAATCTCTGGGAATTTCTTAACCTTGAGCTTGCATCCCCACCCCCACCCCTGCCAGTGACCTGGGAGAACCTGGCAATGCAATCTGAGGCATACTTGTGATGAAGCAGCAGGAGCATCTTATAGGACATTTATGGAAGCCTACGAGATGGTGGTGAAGGCTGCAAAGAAAGATTTCTCTGTGGCCTCCATTGCATCTGCAAGCTCTTGCCTGGCCCTGGAGAGCCAGTTTGGTGTAGTGGTTAAGTGCGCGGACTCTTATCTGGGAGAACCGGGTTTGATTTCCCACTCCTCCACTTGCACCTGCTGGAATGGCCTTGGGTCAGCCATAGCTCTGGCAGAGGTTGTCCTTGAAAGGGCAGCTTCTGTCAGAGTTCTCTCAGCCTCACCCACCTCACAGGGTGTCTGTTATGGGGGAGGAAGGTAAAGGAGATTGTGAGCCTCTCTGAGACTCTTCGGAGTGGAGGGCGGGATATAAATCCAATATCCTCTTCCTCTTCTTCTTCTTTTTTAGGACTATTTGCTCATTATCTAAATTGCCATGAGGCAAACAAAACAGTTGGGAATTGGCTATTGGCTGTGGGGCATCTGTGAGCTACTTTGCAGACAAAGTCACAGCGCTCTGCCAGGATCTCCCAACCACAATTCATATAGTAAAAGAACTTGAAGCCCTTTGCCTGTCTTCAGGTCCACTTTTGGACTGTTTCAGCCGACTCTCCCTGGAGGATGTCAGCAGGATCCTGGCAGCTGCAAGGCCTACTGCTTCTCTCCCTGACCTGTGCCCATCCTGGCTGGTCAAGGCCTGTGGGAATGGTGTTCCAGCCCCTACTAGAAGAGATTCTCAACTTGTCGCTTTTGTTGGGGGGCATTACAGGGGGTTGAAAGAGCCTGTGGTACATCTACTCTAAAAAAAATCACTGGACCCCATGGTCCTAGCCAACTACCACCCAGTTTCCTGAGCTAAGACAAAAATGTGTGAGCCAGAGGCTAAAAAACTGAGCTAGCTCACCCTAACTCAGCTTAGAGAGAACACTGGTCCCAATTCATATTAGGTTCCCATATGCTTGAGAAATGAGCTTCCTTGGAAACGATGAATGGAAGAGGTAGCTGGTGAATTGTCCTCTTGCTATGCAACACTTGAGCTAGACCAGGGGTGGCCAAACTTGCTTAACAAAGGAGCCACATAGAATAAATGTCAGATGTTTGAGAGCTGCAAGACACAAACATCAGATATTTGAGAAGGAAGGAAGGAAAGCAAATAGACAGAGGGAGGGGGAAAGAGAGCAACTGTAACTTTAAATGCATTCTCCAAGCCAGCCAATGGGGTGGGGTGGGGGGGCTTCTAGAGCCACACAATATGTGTGAAAGAGCCACATGTAGCTCCCAAGCCACAGTTCGGCCACCTCTGCACTAGACCAAGTGGGTTCAGTGAATGAGACAGAGCCAGTTTGGTGTAGTGGTTAAGTGTGCGGACTCTTATCTGGGAGAACTGGGTTTGATTCCCCACTCCTCCACTTGCACCTGCTGGAATGGCCTTGGGTCAGCCATAGCTCTGGCAGAAGTTGTCCTTGAAAGGGCAGTTGCTGTGAGAGCCCTCTCCAGCCCCACCCACCTCACAGGGTGTTTGTTGTGGAGGAGGAAGGTAAAGGAGATTGTGAGCCGCTCTGAGACTCTTCGGAGTGGAGGGCGGGATATAAATCCAATATCTTCTTCTTCTTCTGTAGCAGAGGAATAAGCGAGGCGCACACTTACTGATTGAAAAACGAGGTATTTTACGTTGACATCAAACCAGGTTCATTTGAGCATCTAGGCTCCACAAAGTAATGAACCCCGGACCCTTCTCAAAACATCAGCTTTAAGCAAAAGCCAGCCTGCAGCCTCCCGCCTTACACGTTATCAGATTCACTTCTCTCCTCCCCTTCTCCCTGGTAGTCTGCTTATTCCAGCATGTCTGCTTATCTCTAAGGAGCTTCCTCAGAGGGCCTCTATCAGTACCCATCTGTGCATTACACCCTTTTGGACTGCCTGCTTGTCTAACCATTACAGCTCTTCAAATATTGCATCAGACATTCTCTTTGCTGTTAAAGGCAAAACCATATTTTCAATTATTATTATTATAGGGGTATTCATAATTATTCAGGGGTCCCTCTTCATTCCCCCCTTTCAGTCTCTGAAAGTTATTTTTTTATTATTATTATTTTAAAATCTGAAGGAGACTGACCATCATTAAGCAAATCAATTCAACTCGAGAAGAGCAGCTAGGTGACTATTTGATTTTTGACATTCCCAAGAAAGACTGAAATGACATTACAATGGGGTAATGCTATAGTATGTTGACAGAGATGGGGTGTAGATGGGTCACGGGAGGAGAGAGACAGTGATGGGATTATCCATTCACACTGGCACATCCCAGTATTGTCCATCTAGAGAAGGTGTGTGTGTGAAAGAAGGTCACTCAGAGGCATGCCTTGGCTATGCAGCCCAGCCTTTCAATGTGGAGTTTTCCTCATCTCCATCATGGGGCCTTTCTGGGCACACAGACTAGCTTGAGAGGGGCCCCCCCCATGTCCTTTAAGGCTCCTCTCTTTATTTGGCAGCACTCTGGTATCAGTTCCTCCTCTTTTGTACTGTCCAGTCCTTGGAGGGTGTGTCTCACATTTCATAGTGCACTGCTGATCAGACTTTAAACAACCAGGGTTGAGACACAATTGGGACAAAGGGAAAGGGTTTTAGGAATGTCAATTACCAAAATTAGACTATACATGAGTAAAAAATATAAAATAATCCACTCATAGTATATCCATTGAATAATTACATATGTCCAGTCTAAATTTGTGAACATAGATCTTGGAAGGATCCTAAAGAACTTATTTCTTTATCAATAAAACATTATTAGTTATGATTCAAGGATCCTAAAGAACTTATTTCTTTATCAATAAAACATTATTAGTTATGATGCAAGAATACAAAAACTCATCTCAATTCTAAAACACATAAGGAACATTTGCAAATGATATTCTATAAACTGAATCAACTCATGTGCCTTTATGGAAAACACCTTGTTGTAGCCTAGGTGATTAAGATACACACATTCAGACATACTTGGAAACATTGCCAGTTGTGGGCAGTCCACATTTGGCCACATTATTACAATATAAAAACCATTTCACTGTTCATTTCTTATTCCCCTCCCCTCTTAGTCTAACAAAAGGTCTTCTTTCTTGGGTTTATGGAGAATTTGCGTGCTTTATGCATGACAATCTTTTCACAGGGAAATCTGTTTCTGTTGCAGCCAAAAGGAATTCCTTTTCCTGAGAGCACAACTGGAAGTAACAATAGGCTGCTGTTATAATCAGCTGAGGCAACCAGCCTTTTGCTAGGCAGAGGAATCTCCCTGGAAATAAGTTTTCTCCACAACTCAATTTGGATGAGGTTCTCGGGGAGGCCTTCCTTCCAACATCAGTGAGGCATGACCAAGCAAATTTCAGGACCTCTAGGTATATACGGAAGAGCCTGGAAACATACTTAGAGAAACAAACAAATAAAACAGCAATTATAGGTGCTTTTTTCCCTTTTAAAGCTTTCCTTGGCTGTCCACAAATTGCCATAACTTGAGTCCAACCCTGTTGAGATAGGTTTGCATACATTAGCTAAATTACCATACTTGTTCTGGACAGGAGACTTCCTCCTTGGTGTTTCAGTTTGACAAGGTCTCTACCCTTCCAATGTTAAAGGACAGATTTCATACAACATACATTATGCAGAACACAAATCCACAATATAAACCCATGCATCACTTCTCATGATTCAGGCTAGTGCATATCCATATATAAAACAAGCATCTAGTGGTTCATGAGAGGCTTTTCATTTCATTTTATTTTATTTTTGTTGCAACAGATATGAATCTTAAAAAGAAAACATGAAATTGTGCACAAAATTTGGAGCTCCAAACAAAAAAAAAGAGATTACCATAGTTGAAGTTACCCCTGGATTGTGAAAATGGTCACAAAAAGGGAAGAAAAACTTCAAAAACAAACACAAAACAAAACTGAGGCCTCAATAGAACAATGCCAGCTTTTATCATACATGTATGTGAGGGATCAGACCCAAAAATGATTAGAGAATTTAAACCATTGGACTTCAGTGGGGTGTTCAAGTCCCACTGAACCCCATCTTCCTCTGTGTCAGCTCATCAAAATTTGTTCTGTGGGTCTCACATAAGTGTGAGAGTGGGTTTCATCAAACTTCAACAACAAAAATCCTAAAAGCAAATAATAGTTAAACAATTCTTAGCAGACATACCAATAATTCTTAAAATTACTAGATAATAATGTGCATGCATTAAACTTGAATTGCAGATCCCGGTTTTCTTCATATATATAACAAAACAATCCTGGAAGGCAAATTCTGGTTAATACACCTTGACAAAGAAGGTTAAAATAACAGAGAGTCAGAAATTTAAAATAATTAAATAGAAATGTGGTATCCAGTAGCAAGCCCGGCCAGGACTGAAGACTGGATTGAAACACAAAATCAAACAGAATTGGAGCCCTACCATGGTAAGAACATGAAACATAGAAAGAATTTTCTTGAACATAACACTCAGGAAAAGTCATGCTCTAACAAGATACTTATAGATGGAGGCATAAAATATGACGAATAAGCATATGGATGCCTTTTCCCACCATCTAGCTGAATAGGAAGATTGATATGCACAGTTTATAGATGGAACATAACTATGAATGACATCAAGAGAACAAATGAAGATATGCATTTTGAAGAATGCAGAACATCATTAAAGTCCAGATTTCCAATGAAGACAAAGAGTTTTCAGGAATCCTGCCTACTAAATTACTAAGAAATCTAGAAAGGGTATTTCCATAGGAAATATGACACTAAGAATAACTGGATCTCTGATAAAAAACTATTAGTTGACAGAATAGTGGTAGAAGCACCCCACTGGGCCACTCTGGTCAGACCAGTCTCAGTTACAGTTCTAATGAAGACACTCACAAAGACAGCCGGTTCAACAATGTTGTATTAGGGTCAGGCAGATATCACAGTCAAGAAGCAGTCCAGTAGTCATACACTTCCAATCAATGAATCCAGTCAGAGGTACAGATACACAGTCCAATAGAATAGTCAATACACAGTCCACAGTCATCAAATTCCAATATCCGTCCAACAGTATGCCACGCTATATCCATCCGTTCCTATCCCACACTGAACAGATAGCAGGCCACTGCATTTCAAGTCCCCTTAGCCAATCCCAGTCCAAATTGGTTAAAGGCTTACACCTGATGACACTTTGACACCTGTACTCAAGGATGACACAATACTTTGGCCGTTCCAATTCATCTTAAAGAGAGAGGACACTGGCATTAGTTTCTCAAGACTTAAGAAAGAAGAAGCACAATGAGAGGACAGTTTCACCCAGGGAAGGGTATAGATGTTCCTCTATAACACGTTATAACGTTATGGAAAGGGGTCTTTGTGAGGCAGAACTTCAAAACACTGCTCTAAACAAACACTCAGTACCAACAAGCAAAGGAACCCCCATGTTCAAACGAATGAAAAGTTGGGAAGCAGCCCAAAGTAAGACAGAAAAACTGCCAGATGCAACACCTAAAGACCACATGCTTCTGGTATGAGATGTTCTTAACAAAAATCCCAAGAAGATAAAATTTCCAAAAGGTTGGATCCTGTATTGCTTTAGCAGAATAGATGCTCCATATAAACCCAAGATTACAATTATAACCTTCCAACCCATTGTCCCAGATCAAAAAACTTAACAAGAGATCTGTTAGGTACACCATTTCTTTAAAACAAAGACAATCACAAGCTAAATAGCTTAAAAATATTCCCCTTAAAATTAAAGCTACACAATCTAAGTACAAGGGAAACTAATAAACCATCAAAAATTATTCTCAGACTCAAAAGGGTAAGACAAAAAGAAAAGAAATGAATTATCAGAGGAATAGCTTCTAACCTAGAAGAACTCTTAGCCTCAAGGCAGTTTACAGGCAGGGTCCTTTCTCTGGTAGAGAAAGATTAGCTGTTTACAGGCAGGGTCCTTTCTCTGGCAGAGAAAGATTAGCTGTAGTGGAACTTTGGGATGCCAGCTCCAGGGTGGAGATTTAAGAACATAAGAACATAAAAGAAGCCATGTTGGATCCGGCCAATGGCCCATCCAGTCCAGCACTCTGTATCACACAGTGGCCAAAAATTTTTTATATACATATACACTGTGGCTAATAGCCACTGATGGACCTCTGCTCCATATTTTATCTAACCCCCTCTTGAAGCTGGCTATGCTTGTAGCCGCCACCACCTACTGTGGCAGGGAATTCCACATGTTAATCACCCCTCGGGTGAAGAAACACCTTCTTTCATCCGTTCTAACCCGACTGCTCAGCAATTTCATCGAATGCCCACGAGTTCTTGTATTGTGAGAAAGGGAGAAAAGTACTTCTTTCTCTACCTTCTCCATCCCTTGCATAATCTTGCAAACCTTTATCATGTCACCCCGCAGTCAACATTTCTCCAGGCTGAAGAGCCTCAAGCGTTTTAACCTTTCTTCATAGGGAGTGTTCCAAACCTTTAACCATTCTGGTTGCCCTTTTCTGCACTTTTTCCCATGCTATAATATCCTTAGACCCAAAATCAGGAGAATATGAGAATTCAGAAAAATATCTCAATTGTGCCTCCCCCCTTTGATACCATGGGGCATATTTATAAACACAAGATGGGGAAGGTGATGAGATATATCTCCCTGGTGGAGGTTTAGATTTTACACTTCTTATTTCTAAAATTAAGACTAAATTTGGCTATGTACCTTTTCTGGTTATGGATCTGATTTATAAAAAGACAGGTCTCTTTCTGTAAAGACACATGGTTACTTGTGCCTTCAAGAGGAGAGACCTGAGGTGAAAATTTTATTTCCTTCTTAATATCTCAGGGCACTGCATTCTAAAAATTATTATTCCTTTTACCCTTTTCTGGTTCTGTTGAAGATTTCAGATTGAGAAAAGAGAAGGGGATTAACATTCCTTCCCAATGGGGGAGAATAGGAAGGGAAAAGTCCCCTATGCAAGCACCAGTCATTTCCGAGTCTGGGGTGACATTGCTTTCACAACTTTTTCACGGCAGACTTTTTACAGGGTGGTTTGCCATTGCCTTTCCCAGCCATTTACACTTTCCCTCCAGCAAGCTGGGTACTCATTTTACCAACCTCAGAAGGATAGAAGGCTGAGTCAACCTCAAGCCAGCTACTTGATCCCAGCTTCCACCAGGATTGAATTCAGGTCAGCTCTAGCACTCTGTGCCATGGTGTTCTTGTGGGGGAAGGGCAAATTTGCAATCTTTAACTTCCCTAAGCCAGGCTCCAATTTGGGGCTGATTTAGGCACTCTCTATACATTCTCAAAGGCCTTTCCTTGAGCCTGAAATTTATAGAACTAAAGCAGTAAATATTTAACAAACTAGTTTAATCTCTCTTTCTCACAGATATTTGATTCTGGCATTTTAAAGGTGAAAATAAAGGTACAACTCTCGAAATCTCTTTCTCAGTCATGGCAATAAATTGCATTTATTTAATTTGCATCCTTGCTGCATTTTAAAAGAGCTGAACCTAAGTTCTTTTGGGCTGACTGTAATGCAGTAGCCATGTACCAACTAATTTTAGTACTGAAATAGCTGAATAGCCTTAACTGGATATACCAGGAAGGTCTGACAGGCATAAAAATTAACATTATGAATACATTTCTTTGCCTAGCCTAACCTAGACTAGAGCCTATTTAGCTAAACTGCCTCCTGACATAATTCCATTCGGGGAAACCCTTGGATTCCATCTGGACATTTGAACTCTGTATGATAATATCTAGCTCTCTGAATTTATACCCAGTTAGCTAATTACATTGAACAACTCACTAAAACCAATGCTTCCATGCCTATTTTGTAAAATAAACTTTCTTTAAGTTTATTTGTGTGGTTAGTTACTTTCAGGCCACCACAATCTGAACCAAACTTATCCACAAGCCTTTGGAAGTACCTACTATCAATTTGTGAAAACTGACTTGGGGAACCCCTTGCTGCAGTGGTGTGGCTTAGTTTTCTCTAGAGTTTTCCTAATAGGCAGAGGCTTGACTAGGGCCTCTGTGCTAAAGCATTTATCCAGTCTGGTGGCAACCTACCTTCCTGATGTTTCTGGGGAAAATACCAGACTCTGGACCTGTGTTTAACTATCACTTGGCAAGTCTGCTGACCCACCTCGGCCAAACAGGTGGCAGACTTCGTTACACTAACAGAGATCTGATCTTTTAGGCAAGGCCACATTCTCTATAGTTAGTTTTATTTCCTGAATGGGGTTGCCATATCCAGACAGGACAGATTGCTTACGATCTAAAATAGAAGTCTAAAGAAAGATGAGATCCCTAGGGAACCAGGCTCTGAGCTCTCACTCACACCAAACTTCAATTACCCTGCAGAGAAAACTGAGTCTGCAGCTTGGAACTTTGTGCTGTGATTCCAGGAGATCTCCAGGCCTCCCCCTGATAACTGGTCTCATCTGATTTTAATCCAAATCATTGCTCTTCTGTTCTTTATTTTATTAAGGGGAGAGAGGTCTTTGTTACCTTACAAAGCCAGGTCTCTTCATTCTAAAAGACATTCAAATCCAAAATTTAGATTTTTTCCTTTCTTGAAAGGGAGGTTTAGGGACAAAGGAGCCTTGCCTTCCCATGTGGAACTACCATTCTCTGACATTTCTCAGAATTCTGGCTCTTTTTTTAAAAGTTCCCCATGACTCCAAACATTTAGACAAGACACTTCAAGGGAAAACAAGAAGACGACGACGATGACATTGGATTTATATTCCGCCCTCCACTCAAGAGTCAGAGCAGCTCACAATCTCCTTTATCTCCCTCCCTCACAATAAACACCCTGTGAGGTGGGTGGGGCTGAGAGGTCTCTCCCAGAAGCAGCCCTTTCAAGGACAAGCTCTGTGATAACTTTGACTGACCCATGGCCATTCCAGCAGGTGCAAGTGGAGGAGTGGGGAATCAAACCCAGTTCTCTCAGATAAGAGTCCGCACACTTAGCCACTACACCAAACTGGCTCTCAAACAAAAAACAGGAGCTGCCAGTGGGATTCTGACAGCTGCAGACACAAAGGAAGCCTTATCCAATCGCTTCCCCACTTTCCCGACTCAGACGCACTCGCGTGGCTGAGAACCGCGGTAGTGGTGGGTACAAAAATCGCTTGGAGGCTGTGCCTCCTCTCATTCACACACACACACACACCACAGAAATCCTTCCAGTTCCTAGCCTCTGTGCTTCAGCTCCAAGGCAGAGCCTAATAGACAGAGCTTCAAAGGTTGATCAAGCCTTTCTTCTCTCTCTCAGGAGAGGTAATCCAAATTTCCCAAACAATTCATACTTACAATCCTGAAGATCTTCCAGTTACCTATACACGTCGGTTTCAATCAGGTGCGAGATCTTGGCTGGCTGGCCGAATACCTTTCCCCACCGGGGCGGAGAAAGCTGGATTCAAGTAAAAAATATGACTTCTGGTGCCTAGTCTGCTGTTCCCCACCACGAGGGTGAAAGGCAAAACAGTTTTGCAGGCCTAGCCAAAGGTAGGAAAAATCCTCCCCGCCATTCCCGGATTCCCAGTATTCCTGGAATTTCTTCCCGGCCAAGGCACCAAGTTATGTAGCAGAGGAATAAGCGAGGCGCACACTTACTGATTGAAAAACGAGGTATTTCACGTTGACATCAAAGCAGGTTCATTTGAGCATCTAGGCTCCCCAAAGTAATGAACCCCGGACCCTTCTCAAAACATCAGCTTTAAGCAAAAGCCAGCCTGCAGCCTCCCGCCTTACACGTTATCAGATTCACTTCTCTCCTCCCCTTCTCCCTGGTAGTCTGCTTATTCCAGCATGTCTGCTTATCTCTAAGGAGCTTCCTCAGAGGGCCTCTATCAGTACCCATCTGTGTATTACACTCTTTTGGACTGCCTGCTTGTCTAACCATTACAGCTCTTCAAATATTGCATCAGACATTCTCTTTGCTGTTAAAGGCAAAACCATATTTTCAATTATTATTATTATAGGGGTATTCATAATTATTCAGGGGTCCCTCTTCACTTCTTCTTTGGATATTACTATCTTCACAAGTCCCCTGTTCATAACAGGCCCGTAGCTACGAGGGGGCCTGTGGGGGCACAGCCCCTCGACTTCTGGGTGAGGCCCCGTGACTTGGGGCCCCCAAACAGCGCCCGGGGCCTCTGCTGCATCCTGGAGCGTGGGGCAGGGGGCAGAAGGAGTCCCCAGTCTCCCCCTCTAGTTAAAAGAGCTGCAGGCTGATCAGCTGATCAGCAGGCCCTTTAACCCAGCACAGGATTCAACTGCTCCATAGCTATTGGTGCTCCTGGCTTGGCTGGTGACGAGGAGTGGGGTGACCTTGGACTCTGTGGAGCAGACCCTGCCAGCTGCCTGCGACTCTCGAGGGGGCTGGGAGCCTCTATAAATTTTAGCAGCATTTCAGCATGTAAAAGCTTCCCCGCCACGCGCACACACACATCCTGGTAAGTAAAGGTTCCCATGTGACTGCAAAACTTCCCCCTTCTGCTGTGTATCTGAAGCTCTTCATGTTCTTTGTAATTCACAAGGTAAAACTCGCTCCCTCCCCCCCCCCACAGGAAAAGAGCATTTCCTCTGTTAAGCCTTCCCCCGCTTCCTTCCTTGGTCTCTCTAGCAAGCCATTTATTTAGCTTCAGCTCCACAAGGCTGGTTCCTTCCTACCAAAAGAATGACTCAATGTAAATTTAAATAACAAGACACCCTGTATGTGTTCACTGTAACTTGTGAACAGGACTTGTGTGTGTGCATGTGTGTTGGGGGAAGGGGAGGAAGGCTGTATGCTTTCAATACAGTTATCCTGCATTTGGGTAGCAGAACTGTGATATATGGGCTTTAATTCATAGAGTTAAGAACTCTGGCTGGTAAATTCCTGGATATTTTTGGTGGATCCTGAGGAAGGCAGGGAGCTCAGTGGCATGTAAAGTCCACATCCCCCCCCTCCAAAAAAAGCCATTCTGTACAGCGGAAATTATCTCTGTAGTCCAGAGAACAGTTGTGATTCTGGGTGATCTCCAGGCCCCACCAGGAGGTTGGTAGCCCAATATCTTGGGAGTAAACCCACTGAATAAGAGGACTGAAGGTAGTTCTGCCTTCCATTGCTTCAGGTGGCCTTCCTGGAGTTTGCTTTAATTTTCACACACACCCGCCCTCCCAACTTTGTTATTCCAAGGAGGTCTCCCATCCAAATACTTGCCAGAGCAATGTAAAGTTTTTGAAAATTGGTTATCAGTGTGTGTGTGTGTGGGGGGGGAGGCAGTAGGGAGTCTGAGTGTTCTGGGAACAGAAACAGATTCGGGTGGGTAGCAGCATTGGTCTGAAGTAATAGAACAAAATTTGAGACCGGTGGCTCCTTTAAGGCCAACAAAGTTTAATCCCGGCTGTGTGGGGCACCAGCCAGTGTGATGGTAGGTCAGGTGGCCATGAGAGCAGCTATGGGTTGGGGCTGTTGAGTGCCCCCCCCAAAAAAAATCAAAGGCCCCCTGACCTTCCAAATCCTGGCTACGGGGCTGGTTCATAACCCCTCCTAGGCTGTACTCCCTCCTCTCACTGAATCCTCTCTTGACCTGTGCATCCACTGCCAACTCTCCATCCTCTGACTTCCAGTTTGCCTTTTAGACATCCTTCAACCCTCAAGGCACCATTTCTTAGCTGAATGTCCATCCCCAACTCAGAGACAAGATCAATGGCATTCACTGGTAGAGGGCTCCAAGCACAGCCCTTGTAAGTAGAAGCTGAATCTCCTCCTCTCTCCACCCACCACCAGCATGGCTTCTCCTCCATTATGCAAGAATTACCTGCTGGTTGTCTCACCTCAGAATCACTGGATGGGCACAACGGTCTTCCCCTTGGAGGGAGGGTGGAAAACATCTTTCATAAACAGTGGCGAATTTAACAGCTTTCCTGACCTACCAAAGGATCTTGAGATCCAGGTGCCAATCCCAACCGCACCATGGAAGCTTCCTCGGTGACCTTGGGCCAGTCACACACTCTCACCCTAACCTAGCTCTGAGGGTTATTGTTGTTGTGAGGATAAAATGGAAGGCCTAATTTTTCCACTTGTGTTCACTGTGCATGTCCATTGGGTTTTCTTTGTCGTTCTGTATTGATTTTCCTGCTTTCAGCACTCAGTTCACTTTCTGGTTGCTGTTTCTCCCAATGTGTTGAGGGTGGTAGACTTAAAGTGATGAGGCCTGAGTTCAAGTTCCTGCTCAGCTATCGGATTGCCAGCCTCCAAGTGGGGCCTGGAGATCACCCAGAATTACAGTTAATCTCCAAACAACATAAATCAGTTTCCCTGAAAGAATGGCCACTGAGAGGATGGCTATGGCATCATGGTCCCCCCAGTCCTTCCTCTTCCCAGACCCCACCATCCCCAGCTCTGCACTCAAAAGCTCCAGGACGAAGCTCACTCACTCTTGGACTGGCTTCCCTCATAGGGGCATGGGTAGGAGAGAAAACAGGAGCACCCAGTTCCTTGGAAACACAGAGGAGGAGAGAAGAGGAGACTGGAGTTATACCTTTCCCTTCACTCAGAGTGCCTTACAATCTCCTTTCCCTCCCCCCCCCCAACAGACACCCTGTGAGGTAGGTGGGGCTGAGAGAACTCTGACAGAACCCTTGAGAGGAACAGCTCTGACAGAGTTATGACTGACCCAGGGTCACTCCAGCAGGTGCATTTGGAGGGGTGGGGAATCAAACCTGGTTCTCCCAGATTAGAGTCCATGCATTTAACCACTACACCAAAGGAAAGCAAAATGGCTGTGTGAATGTGAAAGGGCTATAACGGTTTGAAAAGAGACACAAAAACAACAGGGAGAGAAACTGTAATGCAAGCATAGCCCAGCAGGACCCTGGTTATGCAAATCCACCTCTGGATTTTTCTGTCCAACTGCAGAGTTGGGGATGGGTCAAGTCAGTAAATGATGGCAGCCTTTATGACTTGTCCGGCAGTTATGAAATGGCTTCACCCACCTCCCCGCGTCCCCACCAAAGAAAACTGCAGAATTCAAGCAGCAGACTTTTCAACAAAACATCACTTTATAATAAACATAACATCTTTTCAATCTCTGGCATAACTGAAGCACAAGTGGTATCTGAACACAGCTACCGTGGCAGGGACAGGGTCTTCAGTGTCCATCAGAAAAGGCAGGCTGAACACAGGGCAAAACCCAGCAGATAGTGCCCATTAAAGAAAAGAGGAAATCCCAAATAGTAACTGAAACATGCAGGACCTCGTCTTCCTCTGTAGGCTCTGCAGCAGTTCCTCTCTTGTGCTTGAGGAGAACGAAGGATGGAGAGATCGGGGGGGGGGGGGGGGTCTGTTCAGAGCTCTCCTGTATCTTTTACAATGGGAAAGGCGTTACTGTCACTTTAAGGAATAAGATACAAAGGGGGGGGGGAGGAATGTTGGGAAATGGAGGGGGAAATATTTCCATTTTACCCCAGTCAATTTTGGTGGCTGGAGACAGGAGAGGTCTTCACAGGCCTTGAAAAAAGGAAGAATATTGAGAAATACTATTTTCTTCTTGGTGGTCCTGGTGTGAAGAAAAGGTCCTAGGAAGAGATTTTGAGGTGGGCTTTTCCATACACCCAAAAGAAGGGAAGGAGGGTCTCTCCAAAGAAGGAGGCTCCAGAGAACTCGTAGAGAAGGGCTGCTCGGTCAGCATCAAAAAAGGCCACTCGACCCCCAGCATAGTTCAGGCACACTCGGATCCTCTTCAGCTCCCCAGTCACAGTCAGGGGAAAGTCACATTCTTTTATAAAAGCGCTGTGCATCCCTGACTCCTTCCCCATAGCCCAGATCCCTTCCTCAGGACTAAAGATGAACGATTCCTTCCTCCTCACAGACTTTCTGGCCACCCCCACAGCCCATCTTTCCTCATTTCCCACAAGGACTTCCCAGAAATGGCAGCCTCCTGTGAATCCCTCACAGCCCAGCACAGCACTATAGTTCTCAAATCTCTCCGGACTGGTGGGCAGAGCTTGAGCTTTTTCTCCTCGTCTCACACTTTTCTGACCCTCAGACAGGATGAGCCTTTTATGGGCTGTGTTCGGATCCAGACTCACATTTGCTGTTGAGGGAAAATGAGGAGACAAGAAGTGAAACGGCATCAGCTGGGGGATTTCACTAGGGTTGCCAAGTCCAATTCAAGAAATGTCTGGAGACTTTGGGGGTGGAGCCAGGAGAGATTAGGGGTGGAGCCAAGATCAAGGCTGTAACAAGCATAATTGAACTCCAAAGGGGGCTCTGGTCATCACATTTAAAGGGATGGCACACCTTTTCAATTTCTTCCTTCCATAGGAAATAAGGATAGGGGCACCTTCTTTTTGGGCTCATAGAACTGGACCCCAATCTTTTTGAAACTTGGGGGGTATTTTCGGGAGAGGCACTAGATGCTATACTGAAAATTTGGTGCCTCTAACCAAAAAAGCAGCCCCCCCCCCCCAAAGTCCCAGATAACCGCAGATCAATTCTCCATGATTTTCTATGGGAATAAAGCTCCATGGGGAATAATAGAGTTCCCAGCAGACATTTCCCTCCCCTCCCCCTGCTTTCTGACGACCCTGAAGCGGGGGGAGGGTCTCCAAACCGGGGGATCCCCTGCTCCCGCCTGGGGATTGGCAACCCTAGATTTCACCCACTGGCCTGTTTGGCTTCCTTCTCCTGCCAGTCATGGCCTCCACCCACCTCTGCCACCCTCTCCTTGGTCATCAGGCTCTCCTGCCTGCTCCTGCCCTTCTAAAAGGCAGAGCTGTCTTTCCGCATGCTTCAGAAGGCAGACAATGTACACAACAAGCACCCACAGGGACACAATCTATTTCCTCCTATATCCATCCTGAAAAGAGAACTATGGAGGAGAGAAAAAAAACAATGGCAATTTCAGTCACAGTCTTCTTTGGTTAGAAATCACACACAAGAACAGAAGATTTGTCTCCTTATCAGGAATCTTCCTTCTCGATGGTCGTGGGGTGAGGCAAAGAAGCCCCACAGAGTCAATACAGCACACACTACTCTGGCTCTAGTGCCTTCTGAGAAAGAGAATTTGCCCCCTTGGATGGGAAGAGACTGCCCTACTCTAGGACCCCCGACAAGGAAGATGCACAGTGAGAGAAATCTTTCATTCTCCAGTGGTCCGGGGTGGGGAAGTCTCCACATCTGGCACATAAGAAAGCAGCATGCCTCAGAGAGGGGAAGAATCTCAGACTCTAGCCTGAAAAGGTATGCTACAGGACCATTTTCTTCCAAAAGTAGTCTCAGCTGAGCCCATTTTGTCAATCCTGTAATGCCTGGTGAATGAGTGGAACAATTTCCAGGCTGCAGCCCTACAGACCACCTCTAAGGAAGGGAAGGACCGGATAATGCCGAGGTTTCTGCCCCTCTGAGGGAGTGGGCTGTAACACCCGAAGGGGGATCCAGTCCCCTGGACTTATATGCCAGGAAAATGCAGCCTCTGACCCATCTGCTAGTGGTGGATGTGGAGACCTTATGGTAGGGGTGTCATATGTCCCATCCACAGACCAAATCAACCCTCTTAGGGCTTCAATCAGGCCCACGAGGCTCTTTTACTCCCCCCTCTCCTCTCCTGTCCTCACCCATTCCCCAGCTCCTGCTGCCTTGCCTTTGCAAGCTGAAGCAGGAATCAAAGCTGCAAAGAAGATGTGCAGCGGAGCGAAAATACACTCCACATTTTCCTTGCAACTTTGTGCTGAAATATGTTTCAATGGAGGGGAGCTGGGTTTAACTTCCCAGCATTCCTATGGCCAGCTGGGAAAACCCAGAAGGTGCCTGAATGCAGTGGGGAAGCGGGGGAAAAAACCTGCTACACATTGAACAAGGGGCAGAGCCAGAAGTGGCAGAAATATCCTTGGTACTTAATACTTAATTCATATTCCCAACTCCTCTGCCCCCAGCTGCTGCAAAAATTAATGCCTGTTCTGATATCCTCAGTGGGAATTTTAATAGACCTGCAATATTACCAGTTGGAACCTCTTGCGGACTGGAGTTACCAACACGGAGCGATTGAACATCAGACATGATCTACTCTGCGATGGGAAACCTGATGCCCCAATAGGCACCTTTGGTGGGAGAATAGCAAGACTTTCTTATGGAGCTCAGTCAAGCTCTTGCCCGGCAGCCATTCTCCCATCATTTCAATATGGCAGCAGGTAGGTGAAAAGAGGCAGTTCATTTCCTCAGAGTTCACCTTTTCTTTCGTCCTTAGCAACATCCCCAGAGCAAGAAGAAACTGGCTGTGGCAGGGAGGTCAGATTTTGAGAAACAAGAGTGTTCTGTAGTAGGCTTGCCAATCCCCAGGTCCCAGCAGGGTTTCCCTCGCTTTTGCAGGCTCCTTCCCCTCCTCCCAGTCAGCTGGCCAGCGAGGGAAGCCCCACCCCCACAGCCACCATGTGCCTTTCCACTTCTGGAGACTTAAGAAGATGCTTGAAAAGACTTACTTTTTAGACGGTGTGTCTGTGCCTTTAAATCTAGAAGCCAGGCTGAATGTGGGTGGGGTGAGCTGGCAGAACAACATGGTTGCTCCCAGTAGCTGTGACAGGAGCCCAGAACCTCTGTATTACAATCTTTTCAGAGGTCGTTTGCATAGTTAGGGGTAAACTAGAACCTTGGTTTCTCCTTTATTAGTCTGAAAAACTTGGAACTTTAGCAACTCATGAGTAATTGCCCCAGTGAAACCACACAAGTGTGAGATTGCAAACTGTTTATTTGGGGGGGAGAGAGAGAGAGAATGTTTACAGGGAACATGCAGCTGCTTGGGGTGAGGAAATGAAGACGGTATTCAGGGGAACTGCACTGCTGTATTCTTATTTATTTATTTCAGGGAATAGGAAAGTCTCTTGGCTCCACCCTCAAAGTCTCCCACCCGCAAAGTCCCCAGGTATTTTCTGACTGACTTGGTTACCCTCTTCTAGAGTGCTACCTCTGAGACCACCAAGCAGAAGAACACAAATTGTAAGGTGAAGCTTTTTAGTTTAGAAACTATTGACCAGTTTATGAAGAAAAATGTACCTTTCTGCAGATGAAGTCCAGAATCCAGAGTGTCTGAGGAAGCAAAGGAACAGAAAGTGAGTGGCAGACTTTCCACTTATCACAAATCTTGGGACAAAAATATCAGCTAATACTATTTTCTTTTGGGGAGGGAAGGCAGCATGATATAGCCCAACATTATCAAATCTTGGAAGCTAAGCTGGGTTGGTACTTAGACAGGAAACTAAAGAAGGCTCTGCAGAGGAAGGAAATAGCAAACTGCCTCTGTTTCTCACTTGCCTTGAACACCTCTTGGTGGGGTCACCAGAAGTCATTTGTGACTTGATGGCGCATAAGTACATATTCATATGAACATATGAAGCTGCCTTATACTGAATCAGACCCTTGGTCCATCAAAGTCAGTATTGTCTTCTCAGACTGGCAGCAGCTCTCCAGGGTCTCAAGCTGAGGTTTTTCACACCTATTTGCCTGGACCCTTTTTTGGAGATGCCAGAGATTGAACCTGGGACCTTCTGCTTCCTAAGGAGATGCTCTACCACTGAGCTACCGTCCCTCCCCATATTCCTTATGAGTTACAGCTAAAGGGTCAAGTAGAAGCTATTTCGGGGTGGGGGGGGAGGGGACTGTGTACAAATATACAAATTTGCTTTCACAAGTCACTGGAGTTACTTGAGATTCATGTCATAGAAAGTATCCTAAGGACTGCAGCCCAAGGGTCCAATCTGGCTAAATTTAGGATGTTTCTAGACAGAGGTTCTGCAGTGCCATCCTGAGCAGAGTTACACCCTTCAAACTCACTGATTTCAATGGGCTTTTGACTTTACTTTAAAGACAGCACTGTAAAGAGAAGGGGGGGGCTGAAATTGATCCAGTGGCCGTCTTCATTAAATGCAGATGCCCTGAAGGGCAGTTTCCCTCCCCCTTCCTATCATTTCAGGTGTTTGCTTGACCATCTACCTCACCATGTGCCCTTGCATGGTCACAGTAATGAATAGAGATCAACATAGAATAACATCGAGAAGTCCATGTAATGCAATTATGAGCTGAAGTTATGGCAGAATTCTCATCAGAAAACTTTACATGGTGAACTAAAATGGCCTTCTGAACTGATACATAAACTCCCCATGTTCCTGGGTCTGTTAACGATATAGCCATCCTGGAACATCAGGCCCACTCTAATGTCCAGTTTGAAACTCTTGCAGTGTTTCTTCATTACCTTTGAATTGCCTCTTGATGACCTCCAAAGGGGGATTGAAATGTGAGAAGTACCAGATGTGCCACTTCAGGGCAAGTGGGAAATCCACTGGATTCTCAAATGACTCCTTTTCTTCATACCTGGAGAAAATCCCATTAAGATGCTATCCATCCAATTCAGAATCTCCCCTGTCCCAATGGATTAAAGAAGTAGAGGAAGGAACTGCCAGAAAGCTGAGAGAGACCCAGGCTGATGCTGAACACTGAAAGATTGGGGGGAGCCCTTTTGGACAGGCCTGTAGCCAATGGGGGGCCTGGCCCCTCCACCCAACCCCACCCTCCACCTGTATGGCCCCTCCTGGTGACCCGGTTCTCCCCAGTGCTGTCGTGGCACCCGCTCTCTCTGTGGCTGCTGCTCTGGCAGCCGCTAATCTCCCCGCCACTCTGTGGTGCCTCCCACCGACACACAGGAAAAGCAGCGCAGAGGCCAGCAGCTGCCTCCTCCCCACTTCCTCCCGATTGCTGCTTTTCCCTCTGACCAGCTGATGGGGGAGGCTGCGGCTTTGAAAGAGTCCCGCTTTTCCAGCGCTTCGGTCTGTTGGTGGGTGGGAGAGATGGGGGAGACACTTTGGAGGGGAGCGGGGCCGCCAGAGCGGTGGGCCCCTCCATCTGAAATTTAATTCGATGGGACCCCCCACCTAAAATTTTCTGGCTATGCGCCCGTCTGTGGAGAGAAATGTTCACCTCATTGTAGCTCCTGCTTTGTTAAGAACTGGACCTGGGTTCCACACAGCAACTGCAGAGAATGGCTACCACAAAACAATACAGCTGGTTTTGTGCACTAAATAGCACTGCGGAAATTGTCCATTTTTCCTGCTCCTTGTGATGTGTTTTGTGCATGTGGAACAACAAAAGCAGGGAAGTCCCCTGCCCAACTCTGTCTTGGCATGAAACAATTGACATGAGGAAGAGAAGGCAGGAGCCCTCCCTCTCCCAGAGTGGCATTTGAGGCCTAAGCAGGGTCTGCTTTCTTTTTTAAGAGCCATTTGTTGCAGATGGCATGTGACACTGCGGAGCCCAGGCCAAACTATCTTTTTAAAAAGCAAATGTCTGGTTTGGCTGTAAGAACTGCAACCCCAAATCCCCTGCTCCTGTCTGTCTCGCAAATGTCCAGGTAAAGAACAAGAAAGCTAGCGAGGGTTCTGGACAAGGACTATCCCAGCTGTCTGTCTGTCCCAGCTGTCCCTCTCTCCCCCCTACCCCTAACATGAAAAAGGCCAAAAAATAGGTGAGGGAATGACTGCTGTTCCTGCAATACTGAATGAAGGACAAATTCACAATGTGGAAACAGCCATGGCCAATCTGCTGCTACCATTACAGAAGGATCTTTATAAAGGGACTGATGGTAAGCTGCGGCAGCCGTTTTGTGGCTGACATCATATCCTGTGGCAGCGTCCTTCACACCATGTCAGCATTCCAAAGCTGCCGGCAGCCTCAAAAAGGTTGGAGACCCTTGTTCTAGAGGTGCACATCTAGGTGCCAACCCAGACCACCCACCATTTCACTACACAATTTCCTGCTGACGAGGCTCTGTGTATAACGAGGCTCTGTTTGCCACTGAAAGATGGATGGAGATCTGATCTGGCTCTGAGTCAAGATGCTGAAGGACTGTGTTCTTCACAGGCTACTCAGTCCAATCCAAACATTATGAAGGTTAATGATGAAGTCCTACTTACTTCTGCAAGGTGCTTCTGGCATCCTGAGGAAAAATGGCAGAGAGAAAAAGAAAAGATATTGGATTTATATCCCGCCCTCCACTCAGAGTCTCAGGTCACAATCTCCTTTACCTTCCTCCCCCACAACAGACACCCTATGAGGTGGGCGGGGCTGAGAGGGCTCTCACAAGAGCTGCCCTTTCAAGGACAACCTTCTGTGATAGTAATGGCTAACCCAAGGCTGGAGCAAGTGGAGGAGTGGGGAATCAAACCCGGTTTTCCCAGATAAGAGTCCACGCACTAAACCACTACACCAAACTGGCTCTCGGTGCTTGCTAAGAGACCTCAGTGCTTGCTAAAAGATCATACCAGGAAGACCTCTCTGGAAGATTCTGCCCGCTGGCATTTTGCTTGAGTCCAGCTAGCAGACTTCACTCAAAGACTGGGGTAGATCTTCATAAAGTGGAAGAAAAATCTCTGTGAGGTTAATACCAGCAGACAAAGTGGAGCCATTTTGGAGCGGTGTGATCTGCTCTGACAACTTAAGAACGATAATGTTCAGAGATTTTTCTTCACATGGAAGGCTGGAGGGCTGTGTACCCCTTCTGGCCACCTGCAGATGCAAAGGCATTCCTAGCAACGTTTCTTCCATTAGCCTTGCATCACTGCAAGACTGCCTCCCTTTTCCCTCCTACATTGCTGAGCCAGCTTGCAGGAGTTTCCCTGCAAGACGCCCCAACAATAAAAGGGAAGGGAGGGTCTAGCCATCAATGCCATCGTATCTGCACAGATGTGAAGGGCAGGCAGAAGCAGCTCAGCGGTGGCAGGAAAAGGTGTGCGGATACCATTCCTGTAACCACCTGTTGTGTGTCTGTGTGCATTTGGAGCGCACATCTGCAAGCCGCCACTATAAGCCACGTTCCCTGCCCCACAGACATCCTCCTTTTAAAATGTACTGTGAAAAACCTTGCATGGAATCCTCACTCCAGGGGTGGGTAGGTTTCACAGAGCCCCTGCTTTTGTCCAGTCTGTCCCTGGCTGGAGATGCAAAAGGACAGAGAGGAAAACAGCTCACATGCAGAGATGAAAACTTCCTAGCAACATAAACTGGCCTTGTTTGCTTTTCTGCTGAGCAAAGGAGGCACAGAGAAGATTTGGAGCCAGCCTTTTCCCCTAGGGGACCCTGCCTGTTCCTGCCACCCTCTCACCTGCAGGAGATCACTGGCTGGCTGCTGACACTTCTCTTCCATCTCCCGGATGAGGCTTTCGAGAGAGGAGAGGGCCTCAGAGAGTTCGGCCACGTGCTGGTCCCTTTTCTTTGCCACCTCCATCTCCACCTCTTCCATCTGGGCCAGCAAAAGCTTCTCTTGTTCCTCCAGAAACACGTGCAGTTGCCTGAACTTTGCTACTGCCTCTTGCTTCTCTCCTTGGGTTTGTTTCTGAAATGGAAAGAGAAGAGAATCGGTCCAGTGTCAGGAACACAGCTGGTCTCTGCAGTGGGAAGAGCCTCCTATGAGAAGAGCACTTGGGCCTTTCAGAGATCACAATTAACACTCAGCAGGGACAGCGGAAGATCCACCAGGCCCAGCCTCAGGGCCAAAGAACACAAGGATCTCCCTCCAACTCCTGGAGGGGTTCTTTCAGCCACAGAGGATTCAGTCTGCAGCAGAAGACCCAGAGAAAAGAAGGGGGGCTTCAGTCCATTTGTTCCCCCACTAGAACACCCTTCATAGGTTGACTCCCCCAATCCATATTAGGCGACAATATACTATTTGAGTAGAAACCCCACTGGGGGCAAAAGAGCTCAGAAGCCCTTTCACCTTGCTTCGTCTTCCAGTGTAAACTGCAGTTTCCCTGGCTGCATTTTGGGCAAGGAAAAATTGCAGGGGAGGGGGGAACTACACACTACTCAGTATCCCAAGTGCTTGACGGCTAGAGTGTGTGCCGAGTGTAGTTAGACCATACGGTGAAGTAGTAGGGACGTTGATAAGAAGAGCCAACACACCAGTTGGTTTTATAACAAACCTGTTGCTTTTATATACAAAATATTTACAGCAGTGAAGATATATACAATCACAGTTCTGAGTAACAGTGTGGTTCGCCAGTAATCCAATTCCATCGAGCGAAAAACACCCTGGCCACTCAGATGTTATTATAGTCCAGTCCACCAATCAGCTAATTCTGCTGACTCAGTGTGACTCTGTAGAAATGTCCAGCTATAACCAGTTCTGATTGCATCAACTATAGCAGTCCTGTGACACCTGTCATTCTTACAGTTTGTGATCTAGCATGCTTCACAAACAGACTTACAATACACTAACAGTACTTTCCCCACCTTAGAATCTGCGATGGCTTAACCCCACTTGGCCCAATTCAGCATCGCTGGGCTACCTATCAACATTTGCAGCAAGCATGAGGAGGAGGCAGAGACTCCTCCCAGGTTGCTTGCTGGTGCATTTACACATATGGGGCCTGAACACGGATGTTCTTCTGCCTGTGATTCTCTCTACAGCAAAGAGTGCCTTGGAAAGTCAACTGATGCTGCTCAAAACAAAACATCCAGGGCACTGGAGGGCAGGGAGCTCCCGAGGCACAAGAGCGTGCAGTTCCACAGCATCCCCAGACTCACCACCCAGGTAATACCTCTGCTTAGAATTGCAATGTTACACCTACCTAAGAGCTGCCTTTGGGGCCTGTTCTGCTGCATACGGACCAGGCTGTGCATCTAGGGATGCCAGCCTCCAGGTGGGGCCTGGGGAGCCCCTGGAATTGCTCATTTCCAGACTACAGAGATTGGTTCCCCTGGAGAAAACATGCTTTGGAGGGTGAATTCTGTGGCCCTGTGTCAGTTCTGGATTAACCATTAAGCAAAAGAAATACACGCCTAGGGTACCGGTCCTAGGTGCACTCAACTGCTAGTTAGTGCTAAACAAATACAAATATATATAACAAATACAAATTATACTTAATATAGTAGTGAGGTCTGGCCTGGGGGATGGATTAAAAATCTGAATTTTTAATCTCTTATTTCACCTTCAGCACTTACTGAGTCTCAATGTTTTGTCAGTTAAGTAATGGAAAGGCAGTGGGGCAACGTTGTTGGGCTGTGATTAGGGCAACTCTACTTCCCAACTGAAGGGGAGGGGGCGGCCTCGTGAGCTGACATTTCTGCTCTTTGGACTCTATTCATTCCGCAGCCACAGTGACACTTACAAGCAAGTCTTGGCTTTCCCTCTCAATGTCTCCTTTATACGCCACAATTCTCTCTCTCTCCTTCTCCAGGATCTCCAGACAGTTGCGGAACTGATCCTG
The DNA here is from genome assembly GCF_032191835.1 of Heteronotia binoei. Classification (NCBI taxonomy): domain Eukaryota; kingdom Metazoa; phylum Chordata; class Lepidosauria; order Squamata; family Gekkonidae; genus Heteronotia; species Heteronotia binoei. The sequence goes on along the minus strand of NC_083227.1, from coordinate 19,740,307 downwards.
CAGAGAGGGGGGAGAACCAAAATTGAAATGTGTTCTTTTTTAAGGTTTACTCCACCCCAGTCATGGGTTGGATATTTCTTGCATTCAAAGCCATTATTTGTAGCCAAGATATCACCAAATTGTGTTAACACTCCAGGAAGGAGGCAGCAAAGAGGCACTGTCACGCCCCAACTTGGGCCCAGAGGCTGGGGAGGAAACTGGAGGGAGTTTCCCTGCAAAGAGACCCCAACAACCTTCCTACCTTGTACTCTTGGGAGGCCTCCTCAAGAGGAAGGGTTTCATGTTCTCTGTGCTCCTTGGATCGGTCACAGACCACACAGATGAGGGCTTCATCATCCTTGCAGAAGAGCTTCAGGGGCTCCTGGTGCTTTTGGCAAACTCTCCCTTTTCCGGCTGCCCCTACCGCCTGATGCCCAAAATAAAGACATAGGATTTGTTTCATCCCCACCCACCTCCAGAACTGTACTTCTCCTTGTAATGGACTAGACACAATTTTTGCCTTGTCCAGTTTAAACACAACACACACACAATGGGAGAGATACAAAGTTTTAATCAAGGTATGAACTTTTTATCTTGCTACAGAGAGAGAGAGAGTGAGTGAGTGAATGTGTGTGTTGTTGGGCTCTTATGCAAGGGCTCTCCTGGGTGCAACTGGGTTTCCCCCTCCCTTTTGAATACAGTGGTATTCATACCCTCATGATCCAGTTTTTCTCAGTAGGAAAGTAATGTGATTTAGATGAGGAATAATAGGCCAGTGAAGGGGATTAGACTGAGACCAGACCAAGTTTACCCAGCACATTTCCTTTGTAGACTGAGGGTTCTGAACTTAAGACCTCCCAGATAGTAGGCTGATACTGACCACTATACATGTTTTCTCTGTTCTTGCACTGCCTCATAGGAGTTGTAGTTATTTCTCTGAAGAGACTATAGTTTTGGAGACAAACACACAGCTCTCAGTCTGTGTCACAATGCCTTCATGACTGACACACAAAACATTTATGTACAAAAGGTCACACAATGCCCAACTATTTCATGTTTTCCTCTGGGCCTTGGGATCAAAGCATTGACAAGATTTCTGTAACAAATGTCAATAAATAAAAAGTAGCTTTGCAACTTACAGATACACACCTGAACAGCATACTCAAGATTGCTACAGAACACTGTCTCCAGATTTTGATGCAATAATTCAGAGCAAGAGGTGTCAGTTATTAGAGACTGTTAAATAAAAGACTAGCGCTCTTGCAATTTTGTAAATGTTTTAACTTTTAAAAAGAATTCTTTAATTGTGTTTGTGTCTTGAAGCCTGATTCAGGGTTTTGGAATCAAGGAAAGCCAACCAGGGATCATATGGCAAAAGTTCCTCAGCTAATGGTGGCCTACCAGTGAAAGGCTGAGTGGGGCATCAATACTGAGAGGGCTAAAAGCAAAGGGTGATTGCCTGGGGGGATCAGGTGAAGAAGACAAGAAGCAACCAGGGTCTCCCCACTACAAAGAGAACCCACCAGAACTAATGGGTTGAAATTAAATCAAGAGTTTCCAAAGATTTCAGGTTTTCACGGCTGGTAAAATCATTAGGGTTTGTAGAATCTTTCAGGGCTCAAGTGCCGTGTTCTACTGGAGAAAGTTTTCCTTCCAGACATTTCGTTCTCAGCTACGGAGAACATCCTCAGTGGCATTGCAGCCGGAGCAGGCGCTCAGACCTTCTTGGCTGCTGTGCATTGAGTCTCAAGATTCTACAAACCCTAATAAAAGAGTTTCCGCCTGACCATTAGAGTAGTTCCTCAATGGAACAGGCTTCTTCGGGAGGTGGTAGGCTCTCCTTCCTTGGAGGTTTTTAAACAGAGGCTAGATGGCCATCTGACAGCAATGAGGATCCTGTGAATTTAGGGGGAAGTATTTGTGAGTTTCCTGCAGGGGGTTGGACTAGATGTCCAACTCTATGATTCCTCAAGTGACTTTTTTGAGCAGTTTAATTCTACTTGCTGCTTTGCAGTTTAATACTAGCCGCCAATTTGTGGCCTATGGGGGGGGGGGGCGTGCAATCATATTACAGTGTATGTATTATATTTGCTATTGCATTATACTCAGTCAGCAGCAACGACCTGAAACCTGAAATTGTATTGCCAGGACTGACTTATGCATTAGGCACAGTGCCTAGGTCCCACTATAGTTTTAGGAGTCCACAAAAACGTTTACATTTCTTTTGCAATCCGAAGAAAAAACCGAAATGTTTAGGGCCCACAAAAATTTATCAAATTTTGCCTAGCGTGCACACACAAAAATGCTGAAGAATTTAAAGTCATATCAAAAATAATTTTTAAAAATATCATCATGGTGGTGAGAGGGGCCCACAAAGGCAAAAGTTCCCCGGGGCCCAAGAAAGTCATAATGCCGCACCCAAGTGAAATTTTGAGCCACACACCAAGACGCAAGCGCACTAGTGCTGGTGAGGCGGGACCCAGGAAGAGCCCCGCTGGATCAGACTCAGCCAGGATTCGCCCAGCCCACTGGCCTCTTTCCAAACTCTGGAGGACTAAATGAGTCCAGGAGGAGGGGAGAGGAGCATTTCCACGTTATCATCCAGCGGGATGCCTGACACCTTACTCACTCGCAGGTTCCTACATTTAACTGATTTAGTACCCATCACTTTGCATTTCAATTAAGATTGTTTTCATTGGACTGAAACTACAGCGAGGCCAAGAACGAAGAGACTCTCCAGCTACTCCCCATCAGGATTCCCCGCCTCCCCCAGAGGAATCTACCTCTCTGAGCTCCTGGGATATGCCGCAGACCATGCAGAAGGGGGCTTCGTCGTCCTGGCAGGAAAACCTCAGCAGCTCCTGGTGCTTCTGGCAGAGTGGCCCGTTCGCACCCGCAGCATCTTTCCGCTCCTGCAGAGTGAATTTCTTGGCTATTGCCACCACGTTGGCCAGCTGCTGGTTCGGCCTGAGGCTGCTGGGCTGCGCTTTTCCTCTGCACTGGGGGCAGGAAGGCTCGGCGGCCCCCGACGACTCCCCCCAGCTGCGGGTCAGGCAGGCTCGGCAGAAGTTGTGGCCGCACTCGGCGATCATGACGGGGTCCGTGAAATAGTCCAGGCAGATGGAGCAAGAGGCTTCCTCGCAGAGCTCCTTTAGCGGACCTTGAGGCTCCATGGCGGCCTCCGCAAGGCGCTAAAAGAGCAGAACCACTTTCGCTTTTTCCCGCTCTCCCAAGCAGCGAAGGGGCGTTTCCCTTCATGCAAATAAACTCTCTACCGGCGCCCAATCAGCGGGCCCGAGCAGAAAACAGCTACCTGGAGAAGCGGCCTGCTAAAGCAAGGGGAGGGTGGAGTCAGAGCTTCAGGTGGAATCGCCTCTGTTGCGCTCCTTGGGCAGGTGTTTGCAGGGGGATCTTTCCCGTTGCCCTCCAGGGCCTGGCCCGTGGGGGTGCCCCTGGCTGGGTCTAAGGAGAGACTTCCCCGTGAGAAGGTCAGAAGTTTCCTGGAAGGGTCCCCCCAAACTTACATCCATCTGCCCCTTTGATAAATGAAAGCCAGTTTCTCATCTTCCCCCACCCCTCTTACTTCCGGGGAAGGGAGTGGCAGAAATGCTCCAGTTTCCCGCAGGAAGCTGAGAGTCAAAACACGAAGTTCCAGTCGTTTGGATGCGAGTGTCTCTCTCTGCTTGCCCCTTTCCCACACTGCAATGCATGCGGGTTGTTCCCTGCAAGCTCAGATCTGGAGGCAGAGTCCGGAGCCACAGGAGGGCAGAAATTACTGCACTGAAGGGAGTCACATTTCCAAAAACTCCCCCCCTCCCCCAATAAAGAAAAGTCCAGGCAGACAGAAAAACAACAAATCAGAGGAAGGGGCGAGGATATAGCCTCTCTCCCTGGAGGGCTAGTTTTCTATTGGCAATGGAGCATGTTGGTGAGGCCCATTCTTCTCATTGCCGTGGTGCTTGCACAGGGGACCACCTCTACCTAGATCAGAGCCAGGCCAAGTAGGTACCACCCATATTGATTTTGGCAGTGGGTGAATGAGATGACCCGAACCTACCTGGGGTTTGCTCTCCTGCGTTTGTTACCTGTCAGTAAGTCCCAGTTTCTTCCTTCTGGAAGGGAAGAGCTTTTCCTGGACAATCTGCAGGTCAGGCTGATAAGTATCTCAGTACCTGCCTGTAGATTTCAGTGCTTTCCTGTTTCAGCCTTTCTTTCTTATCTTACTGCCGTCCCACCAATCACTCTTAGCCAAGAACTTTGGTCTCAACAAAAAGAACATTTTTTTCTGAGAAAGCCATTGGTATGGTTTACATGCAATCTGTTATTAATCTTTATGACTTCTACAGATGTATCGATTGCAGTAGTATGGTTTCATTGCTATGGCTTTAGAACACAAAAATAATTATTCCAGTAGCAGTTCAAAGGCTGTTAGTTGTTCTGAAAAACGCAAACCCTGTCTAGACTAGTTGTGGAATATCACCAGAGCAGAAGAGCCTGCTGTTTGAGAACCAGGGCTGGAGATACAAGGCCCTGCACTCATAAAAAGAACCCCCTGGGAGGAGTCTAGAGTGGACCATCTCTTGATCTGCTAACTTTGGATTGTTTCTTAACACAAGGGTCCAGGAAGACTAGGCCCTGGTCCAGCTTTTGAGGTGCCTAGCAGCAATTTTAAAAACTGTTGAGATGCCATCATAATGACCTACTGTGGCAATGACTAGTCTAACACCCTAACTTCCTTAGATCTGTTGTGAGGTGAAGACAGGAAAATAACAGAAGCCACTTTGAGTGCACTTCTGAGGTAAAGGCAGCAGAGACAAGGAGAACAGAGCGTAGCCTCTCTTTTACAGAATAAAGAAAGGGGATGAGTTCAGAACTTCCCTGAACTGTCACAGTCCGTGTGGTGTTGTGATTGCAGCATCTGTCTGGGATTTATGAGATCTAGGTTTGTATCCTCAATCTGCCACAGAAGCTTGGAGGCGGACTGAGGGCCAGTCACGCACTCTCAGCCAGATCTAATTCCCAGGATTGTTACTGTGAGGATAAAATGCAAGACAGGAGAACGATGGGAGCTACTAGTGATCTACACTTGGAGAAAGGCAAGGTAAAATAGCAAACCAGTCTATTATGAACCAAACTGAATACTGCACCGAAGGAATAATTTCCAAGAAATCACTATTCTGTTTTCAATTAAAGAGACAGTATATTTTACACATGCTCCTGTAAGAATGGGAAAGACTTTTGTTACAAATCTGACTACGTTGGTTACAGTTCACAAAAAGGGGTCATGATTCTCTCTTTGGCTACATCAGATATTGCTGTAACTCTTTTGACGGAAGGCAGAACTGCTCCTTCAGTATTCAAAATACCATCAAATACTGGGAGCACAGCAAGTGAGAGGCAGGAGAGTGGGACAGACCCCCGGAATCACTAACGAAAGTGATGGGCGTCTTGCCTGCATCTCCAGCTCCTTCTCTCCCTTCTACAACGGTTGGGGAAAAGGAGGCACCCTGGATTTCCCCACCCCCCTTCTTCTTGCAGAACCGGGACAGCGTATCTAATTTTGAACAGTGCATATTGAAAAACCCAGAAAACAGGGCCAGGTATACATGGGAGACATTTTTCTACAAACCCATGGCAACACTTCTCCCAAGGTTTGCTAAAAATATCCCAAAAAGTTTTTTAAAAAATAAAAAATTTAATAGGTGGAGAAACTTCTACCCTGTCATGAACATAAGAGAAGCCATGTTGGATCAGGCCAAGGGCCCATCCAGCCCAACAGTGGCCAAAAAAACCAGGTGCCATCAGGAGGTCCATCAGTGGGGCCAGGACTACTAGAAGCCCTCCCACTGTGCTCCCCAGAGCACCAAGAATACAGAGAATCACTGCCCCTGACAGAGTTCCATAAATACCCTGTGGCTAATAGCCACTGATGGACCTCTGCTCCATGTTTATCCTATCCCCTCCATGGGATTCCAACTGCCAGTCTGGAGGTGGGAGGAGCAGCTGCCCCAAGAGCTAGGTGTGTGAGGAAGGAGGAAAAACAAAGCCGACCAATATCACTCACACCCATCCCACCCCCATGGGAGCCTGGCTGGATGGGCAAAAGTTGACTTGAAACTGCTATATCCCTGGCACTGTGGGAAGGCAGGGAGAAGGCCAAGTGGGGAGCTGTTGCTGCCCACATGCCATTGCCCAGTAAGGCGACAGATAGAAGCAGCAGCAGGTGGGAGGGATTAGGGGGCCCACCATATCCCCATTACTACTGTGTGATTCAGGCAGGAGGAGATGTGGGTGCATGAGGCTGACCGGGTGCCTGATCAGTGGCCAACATGGAAGGAATGGGACTCCTGCCTGTGTCTGAAGAGTCCCCTCTTTGTTACCACCACGTTTTTCTGAATTCTAGATTGCACACTAGTGGGATTGTAAACACTTGTGTTGCAGTGCACAGTTTGGTGGACTTGAATGGGCAAGGCCTGGGTTCAAATTTCTGCTCAGCTGTGAATCTCATTTGCTCTTGGCCTAACTTCCCTCACAGAGCCATTTGAGGATAAAACGTGACCACCCAGTGCCTTAGAAACACAATTGAAAGGATCCAGGTGGGCAGCCGTGTTGGTCTGAAGTTGTAGAACAAAGTAGGAGTCCAGTAGCACCTTTAAGACCAACAAAGTTTTATTCAGAATGGAAGCTTTCGTATGCATGCACACTTCTTCAGACAATGGAATGGGGTACAGTGAGCAGAGCTACTTATAGCTGGTGGGCAGTGCTACCAACTTTGCATTCTGAACCACTGCCTATCAGCAGCTCTGCTCGCTGCCCCCCATTCCATTGTCTGATGAAGTCTGCATGCATACGAAAGCTTCCATTCTGAATAAAAGATGCTACTGGACTCCTGCTTTGTTCTACAAGTTAAAGGAGATGGCTGCGTGGATGAAAAGGGCTTATAATGGCTTCAGGAGAAAAAAAAACAATGCAAGCATAACGCAGCAGAATCCTGGCTATGAAAATCCCCTTTCTGGTTTTCCTTCCATCTGGAGGGGAGGGGGGCTTCTAGTCAATAAATTAGGGGACTCCAGTCTGGCAGTTATGACATTCCCCTCCCTGCCCCTCCCCCAAAAGTCAAGTCAGCCCAGTTTTCAAGGTAACATAACTTTATCATAAGCATAACACAATCATTTGTTTAACTGAAAGCCAAGTGCTATGAAGATATCAACTCTGATAGGAGCAGGATCTCCAGTGTCCCTCACAGTGGGTTCAGTGAACACAAGAAATCCCAGCAGATGGTGCCCAGTAAACCAAAGTAAACTAGAAGTCCAGAAAACGGATTTAATCTTGCACGGCCTTCTCTTCTTCTGTGGACCCTGCAGTTGTTCTTCTCATGCTTGAGCGGAAAGGAGGCTGCAGGAGACCCAGGGGGAGGGTCCATTCAGAGCTCTCCTTTGGAATAAGCTGCTATTCTTTGTAATGCGAAATGCGTTAATTCTTGTTTTGAGAAATAAGCTACAAAGAAAAAAGGGAATGTTGGGAAATGGAAGGAAAGATGTCTCCATTTCACTCAAGTCCGTTTGGGTGCCTGGGAGCCTGGAGAGGCCTTTATAGGACTAAAAAAAGTGGGGGGAGGCTCTTGAGAATATTTTCTTCTTTATGGTCCTGGTTGAAGAAAAGGTCTTAGGAAGAGATTTTGAGGTGGCCTTTTCCACGCACCCAAAATAAGGGCAGGAGGGTCTCTCCATGGAAGGAGGCTCCAGAGAACTCGTAGAGAAGGGCTGCTCGGTCAGCATCAAAAAAGGACACTCGACCCCCAGTATAGTTCAGGCACACTCGGATCCTCTTGAGCTCCCCAGTCACAGTCAACAGTCTGTAACAGCCATGGCCTGTTACAGAAACCTTGTAGCTGCCCCCCCACTTCCCTGCTTTCCAGATCCCTTCGTCAGGATTCAAGATGAAGGTTCCCTTCCTCCTGACAGATTTTCTGGCCACACCCACAGCCCATGCTTCCTCACTTCTCACAAGGACTTCCCAGAAATGGCAGCCTCCTGTGAATCCCTCACGGCCCAGCACAATATACTCCCCGTCAAATCTCTCAGGATTGTGGGGCAGAGCCTGAGTTTTTAATCCTGCTTGCACACTTTTCTGATCCTCAGACAGGATGAGTCGTGGATGGGCCGTGTCTGGATCCAGAGTCACATTTGCTGTTGAGGGAAAATGAGGACAGAAGAATGGCATCAGCTGAGGGATTCCACCCTCTGACTTGTTCTGTTTCCTTCTCTTGCCACTCATGGCCTTCTCCCACCTTCGCCACACTCTCCCTTGGTGAAAAGGCTCTCCTGCCTCCTCCTGCCCTTTTAAAAGGCAGAGCTGTTTTCCTGTGGGCTTCCTGTGTGATCTACCCTGAGCTGGAAAAATGGATGGCTCAACAGCCACCTTTGGTGGAAGAACACCAAGACTTTCCTTATAAACCTCAGCCAAGCTCTTGCACAGAAACTGTTCTCCCATGATTTCAATGTGGCAGCAGGTAGGTGAAAAGAGCCAGTTCATCCCCTCAGAGTTCATCTTTTATTTCACCCTTACTGACATCCTCAGAACACAAAGGAACTGGCTGTGGCAGGGAAAGTAGGATTTTGAGGAACGAAACAATAGTGTTTAGTAATGTTATCTCTGAGAACACCAAGTAGAACACAAATTGTAAGGTGAAGCTTTTTAGTTTAGAAATAATTGATTAGTGTATGAAGAAAAATGTACCTTTCTGCAGGTGAAGTCCAAAACCCAGAGTGTCTGAGGAAGCAAAGGGACAGAAACTGAACAACAGAAAGAATTGCTTATCACAAATCTTGGGATAAAATTATCAGTTAATAACTGTCTTTTTTCTCTTGGGAAGGGTAGGTGGCATGGTATAGCCTCAATTCGTCAGATCGCAGAAGCTAAGCTGGGCTTGTACTTGAATAGAAGACCGAAGAAGACTCTGCAGAGGGGGGAAAACAGCAGTCTCTATTCTCACTTGCCTTGAATACCTCTTAATGGGGCCACCATAAGTCATTTGTGACTTCATGGTACATATCTTAGAAGCTACTCTGGGGCAGAGAATTGTGTACAACTATGCAGATTCATTTTCACAAGTCAATTTGAGTTACCTGAGAGTCACTTCAGAGGAATTATGGTAAGGACTGCAGAACAAGAGTCCAATCCAGCTAAATTTAGAACGATTCGAAACAGAGGTTCCACAGTGCCATCCTGAGCAAAGTTACACCCTTCTGAACTCACTGATTTCAATGGGCTCAGAAGGGTGTAACTAAGACAGCACTGTGATCCCCTTGAGACCATTCTGTGGGCTCAACAAGACATATTCAAGCAAACATACATAACCAAAGGGATCAGTTTTGATCAGTCCAATTAGGCCACAGACGCTTTACAAAGATGTGACCCTAAAAAGTATCAGGTGGACATCTTCATTAAATGAACAATGCCCTTAAGGGCAGTTTCCTCCCCCTCCCATTCATTTTAGGGGCCCCTTCTACCATCTATCTACCTTGAAGTTTGCCAGTGCATGGTCACACAAACGCCTACAGATCAGCAATATAGAACCAATTTTGAGAAATCCATATAATGCAATTGTGAGCTAAAGCAGCAGAATTCTGACCAGAAAAATTTACATGGTGAATTAAAATAGCCTTCTGATACATACATTCCCCATGTTCCTGGGTTTGTTAATCATATAAGCAGCCTGGAGCAGACTAAAACACATCTGGCCCACTCTAATGTCCTGTCCGAATTCCTGCAGTGATTCTTCTTTACCTTTAAATTGCTTCTTGATGCCCTCCAAAAGGGTATTTAAACTTGAGAAGTCCCAGATGTGCCACTTCAGTACAAGAGGTAAAGCCGCTGGATTCTCAAATGACTCCCATATTTCATACCTGGAGAAAATCTTGTTATGGTGCTGTTCATACAATTCAGAACCCACACACACACATACCCCCTTCCCCCTGGATCAAAGAAGCAGAGGAAGGAACTGACAGTCTAGAGCAGGGGTCCTCAAACTGCGGCCCGCTGAGGACGTTTATGCGGCCCACCGGGTTATGGCAAAATCAGACCGGAAGTGACGTTCGACCTAAACTCGTGTTAGCAACGCACACTTCCGGCACTGGGCTGAGGCGGCAGAGACTGAGGTGATACTGAGGTGAGGTGAGTTCCCAGGCCGGGGTGTGTGGTGTGGGGAAGGGAGAGAGATGCAGAAGACGGAGAACTGACGGCTCGCGGCCTTGTACAGTAACGGCAGTCCGGCCCTCCAACAGTCTGAGGGACAGTGAACTGGCCTCCTATTTAAAAAGTTTGAGGACCCCTGGTCTAGAGAGACCAGCTGATGCTGAAAGAACATAAAGATGGGGTGGGCCTCTTTGGAGATGAATGTTCACCACATTGTAGTTCCTGCTTTCTTAAGAACTGGATCTGGGTTCCTCACAGCCAGACTGCATCTGCAGGGAATGGCTACCAAAAAATAAAACTGAGCCCTCAGATTGCTTTCCACTCACACTAGCTGGTTTTGTGCACGAAAATAGTACTGTATTTGCCAATTTCTGCTGCTCCTTGTGGAGTAATTTGCTGGGACTGTGGGCACACATGTGAAGGACCAAAATTACATTAAGACCTGAGAATCTCCTGTCTGCAGACTGGCAGCCCCTCCCTGCGAGTGTAGTCGCTACAATAAGTTAGCCTCATAGCAGAATGGCAAACAAAGAACAATACACTTGTGCATTCTTTCAAGTCTCTGGAAGTTGCTTCTCAGGGGAAAGGGGCGTAAGAAATTAACAAGTCATTAGGCAGGTGCTTACAAATAACAAACCACAATTAATGGGGCGTGGTTATTAGATCAGGGGCTGGACCACTGACCACGCAGAGGGAGGCTTCCTCCTCCTCCTCGCGGACTCCCCCCTTCGCACCGGCCTCTTGCAGAGCGACTCTCTCGGCTATTTCCACCATGTTGGCCAGCTGCTGGTTCGGCCTGAGGCTGCTGGGCTGAGCTTTTCCTCTGCACTGGGGACAGGAAGGCTCGGCGGCCCCCGCCTCCCTCCAGCTGCGGGTCAGGCAGGCTCGGCAGAAGTTGTGGCCGCACTCGGTGACGGTCCCTGAAGAAGTCCAGGCAGATGGAGCAAGAGGCTTCCTCGCAGAGCTCCTTCAGGGTACCTTCAGCCGCCATAGCAGCCGCCTCCGCCAAGCGAGGAGAGAGACGAAGAGAGCTACTTTCGCTTTCCCTTCCTGGAAATCAACCCCCTGCCGGCGCCCAATCAGCGGCCGAAGACGAACCGGCGCCAAGAAAGAGAGTGGCGGGAAGACAGCCCTTGGCAGGGAATTCGATCCTGATGGGGAGCAAAGTCTGAGTTCAGCGCAGGCTTCATTTGGGGCAGGAGCTCACAGGAGCCCCGCTCCGGAACCTCTGAACTATATCCTGCTTTCTTTCTTAACCCCACCCCCCAAAAAACACCTTGCTTCTGGGCTCCATTGCTCAACCCCCCTGTGAGAATTTTGCTGAACTCTAAGCTTTGACAAACTTTCCACACACACAAATAAGGGGGAAATAATCCAAACATATGAAGCAGAGAGGTAGAAATCTTCATCATGCCACTGTGACCACGTAGGAGAAAGTACTTTTAAAAGTATGATGGGAGTAAGGTTTTATTAGGACAGTTATCATTCAAGATGCAGTTTAAGGTAGATGCTGAGCTGCTATAATTTAGGACACCTTCGGGTAATGTCAGGGGTGTGTGGCATATGCAAATGAGTTGTGCTAATGAGCCCTGGCATCTCTTTTTCTATGAAATGACCCCTGGTTCAGCGGCACCTTTAAGACCAAAATGTTATATTCCGAGTATATGGAGAGAGGTTCCCTTTACCCTCCTTCGGCTGCTATTTGGAGCGCCCGGAAGGGGAGAGGCTTCCCTTTGGCCTCTAGGGCCTGGCCCATGCAGTGTCCCAGGGGCTGAGTGGTTTCCCTGCAGGGCTTGATGGGGGGGCGGGTGGGTTTCCAGCAGCTCCCCCCACCCCACCCCCCAAAAAAGACATCCTGGAAAGGTTCCCCCCAAAGATGAAATTAAGTCTGTGGCAGAAAACCAAGAGTGCCTTGACCTGGATAACCCAGGCAAACCCGATCTTCTCAGATCTCAGAAACTAAGCAGGGTCGACCTGGTAAGTGTTTGGATGGGAGACCTCTTTGGAATACCAAGTGAGGAAGACAAGGGCAGGCTTTATTCAGCCACCTCTCTGAATATCCTCCTGGCCCCCAGTAGGGGTCAGTCACCAGAGGACACCATGACTTCCAGGTGTGTGCACACACACACACACACACACAGAAAATAACAAAAATACCAGAGAGAGAGAACCTAGCAGTAAACTTCCTGAGTCTTTTCATTTCCCCGCTAAAACACCATCTGTATGCTGACTCCTGTTGCAAAGCAACAATGAAAAGATACAGTGTTTGAGCAGAAATGCCACTGGGGACAAAAGAGCCCAGAAGCCCCTTCCCCTTGCTTGATTTCCCTATTTAAGCAGCAGCTTCCCTAGCTACACTTTGGGCAAGGAAATAAACCTCCAGGGGGGGGGGGGGGGGAGAGAAATCTACATGCGGCCAGGGCTTTTTTTGTAGCAGGAACTCCTTTGCATATTCGGCCACACACCCCTGATGTAGCCCATCCTCCTGGAGCTTACAGTAGGCCCTGTAAGAAAACCCCTGTAAGCTCTTGGAGGATGGGCTACATCAGGGGTGTGTGGCCTAATATGCAAAGGAGTTCCTGCTACAAAAAAAAGCCTTGCAAGCATCCCAAGTATCCCCCCCCCCCTTAGAATCAGCACCGTCTGAATCCCAGAAGGCTAAATTCAGTCTCAGTAGGGTAGCTATCAGTGCTTCTAGCAAGTTTTGGGGGAGGAGTGTTCAGGGAATGAGCTGTCTCTGAGTAAAATCCCAGCTGCAAGATCTCCCCCACCCCTGCCCTTCTCAGCTCAGTACATACCAGGTGTTAGCTACTGGGGAGAGCAGCCCGCCTCAGCACTGACCACACAAGGCCCCTGTGCAGGCATCCAACAGCCCTGCCAATTCATTTTGCTGGTTTCAGCTGGAACAGTTGGAAGGGGGGGGGTAGATCCCGGTGGGCACCTGTTTTGGTCTGAAGCAGCAGCACAAAGTCCGACTCCAGGGGAGCCTTTGAGACCAACACAGTTTTATTCAAGGGATCAGCTTTTGTGTGCAAGCACACTTCCTCCAATACACTGAAATGGAAGGTGACAGTTCATGGATATGCAGACAGTGGAAATTAGCATACAGTGTAATGACAATGTTTTAATAGATGCAAAAACTAAAGAGGAATAAGATGTTAAGTTTCTATAGTCACTATTTGTTTGAATTTAATTACTGGAAAAACACTGATGCTGCTTTCAGGAAGAAAAGAGATCCATTTTTCACAGGTCCTTCTGTTGGAAATTGTTATGTGATCCTGGCTACACAAAAAAAGGACAGCAGCTTTTTCTGTTGCTACATAAGATATTCATGCAGGTTTTTTGGACAGTTGCAGAACCGCTCGTTCCATATTCCAATTGGCCATTGAAGAAGATGATGACATTGCATCTATATGCCACCCTCCACTCAGAGCAGCTCACAATCTCCTTTAACTTCCTCCCCCACAACAGACACCCTGTGAGGTGGGTGGGGCTGAGAGGGCTCTCTCAGAAGCTGCTCTTTCAAGGACAACTCCTGAGATAGCTATGGCTGATCGAAGGCCATTCCAGTAGCTGCAAGTGGAGGAGTGGGAAATTAAATGTGCCTAGGATCTATGAGACCAAGGTTCAAATCCTTGATCTGCCACGTGGTGTAGTGGTTGTGCATGGACTCTTATCTGGGAGAACCAGGTTTGATTCCCCACTCCTCCACTTGCAGCTGCTGGAATGGCCTTGGGTTAGCCATAGTTCTCGCAAGAGTTGTCCTTGAAAGGGCAGCTGTTATGAGAGTCCTCTCAGCCCCACCCACCTCACAGGGTGTCTGTTGTGGGGGGAGAAGATATAGGAGATTGTAAGCCGCTCTGAGTCTATGATTCAGAGAGAAGGGCGGGGTTTAAATCTGTAGTCTTCTTCTTTTCCCAGATGAGAGTCCGCGCACTTAACCACTACACCAGACAGGCTCTCACACCAAACTGGCTCTAAACATTGTGAATGCAGCAATCTATGGGGTGGGTGAGTGGGACAGACCTCTGGACAATAAAAGGGATGGGCATCTTTGGGTGTCTCTCCAGCTTCTTCTCTTCCTTCCAGCTGTTGGGAAAAGGAGGGGCCCTGCATTTCCCTTTCCCTCTCTTCTTGTGGAGGGGGGACATTAGCATCTAATTTTGAACCTGGCAGCCCTGCATATCAGAAAATCCAAGGAATGAAGCCAGATACATGCAGGAGATATTTTTTCCAGGCCAAGGACACACTGCCCCCCCACCCCCCCACCCCTTTGCAGAAAAATCCAAGCAGCAAAATTGCCCTTGTAGACTTTTCAGAAAAGACTGAGGTCTTGCAAACGTAGGGTTTGTAGAATCTTTCGGGCTCATGTGCCGTGTTCTACTGGAGAAAGTTTTCCTTCCAGACGTTTCGTTCTCAGCTGCGGAGAACATCCTCAGTGGTGTTGCAGCCGGAGCAGGCGCTCTGACCTTCTTGGCTGCTGTGCATTGATGCACACAGCCAAGAAGCACTGCATTGATGCACAGCAGCCAAGAAGGTCAGAGCGCCTGCTCCGGCAGTGGCAACCGGCTAAGTGCATCTGCGTGGCCCATAGCCTTGCCGGCTCGGTGGACTAGTGTGTACATGTAAGAGTTGAGGAATTGATTCCACCTCAACACGCGCTGTGAAAGTATTTGGGGGGGTTGGCGGTCTGGGGCCAGCAGACCTAAGAGCGGCTTGTGGTCAGTGGCTATTGTGAACCTTCGCCCATACAGATAGTCATGAAACTTGTGGACCCCCGCCACGATGGCCAAAGCCTCCTTATCTATTTGCGCGTAATTGCGCTCGGCCTGTGTGAGTGTACGCTGGCGGCGGTCGTGGCCTGTGGGTCGCCCTGTCTCCGCTGTAGCCGACGTGGTTAGGATCCCATCCTCGTCGCCACTATAAGGTACCAGAATTGGAGACATAGGTCGGGCAACATACTTTATTGCAGGTTCATTACACACACGAGAGAGAGAACACGCGGGCCGGGTCCCGCTTATATACATCGCCCGGAACATCCCCCCAGACTGGCCAGTCCAATCCTGGCCAGTCCACTTCCCGCCACTGATGGTGATTGGCGGGTGCTCAGCGCGCTCCGCGGAGTCGTCTGGGTGTCCCCAGTCGCCTCCGCTGGCTGCGCGGACTAACGCTATTTCGGTATAACGAAATGGTTGCGGCGATACACTACACCTCCCCTCCCCAAACCCCGCCCTCTCCCAGATCTACCTCCCAAAGTATCCAGGTGTTTTCCAACACAGACCCGGCAACCCTAGACAGGAGAAGTCTTTACAGGTATGGAGAAATAATATTCCCGATGGTTCTGGTGTCAAGAAAAAGTCCTATGAAGAGATTTTGAGGTA
Source organism: Heteronotia binoei (assembly GCF_032191835.1). Taxonomy (NCBI): domain Eukaryota; kingdom Metazoa; phylum Chordata; class Lepidosauria; order Squamata; family Gekkonidae; genus Heteronotia; species Heteronotia binoei. The sequence goes on along the minus strand of NC_083227.1, from coordinate 19,724,750 downwards.
GCCTTTTCCAGGCACCCGAAAGAAGGGCAGGAGGGTCTCTCCATGGAAGGAGGCTCCAGAGAACTCGTAGAGAAGGGCTGCTCGGTCAGCATCAAAAAAGGCCACTCGACCCCCAGCATAGTTCAGGCACACTCGGATCCTCTTCAGCTCCCCAATCACAGTCAGGGGAGGGTAATGGTTTTTTATATAAGCCTTCTGCATCCCTGCCCACTTCCCCACAGCCCAGATCCCTTCCTCAGGAGTAAGAGTGAGTTCTCCCTTCCTCTTCACAGACTTTCTGGCCACCCCCACAGCCCAGCTTTCCTCACTTCCCACAAGGACTTCCCAGAAATGGCAGCCTCCTGTGAATCCCTCACAGCCCAGCACAGCAGCATGACTTCCAAATCGCTCAGGACTGTTGGGCAGAGCTTGAGCTTCTTCTCCTCGTCTCACACTTTTCTGACCCTCAGACAGGATGAGCCATCTATAGGCTGTGTCCGGATCCAGAATCACATTTGCTGTTGGAGGAAGATGAGGGAACAAGAAGTGAAACGGCATCAGCTGGGGGATTTCCAGCTTGGTTTCCTTCTCCTGCCAGCCATGGCCTCCTCCCACCTCTACCACCCTCCCCTTGGTCATCAGGCTCTCCTGCCTGCTCCTGCCCTTCTAAAAGCTTCAGAAGACTGACAAGCTTCAGAAGGCAGACAATGTACACAACAAGCACCCACAGGGACACAATCTATTTCCTCCCATATCCCACCCCTGAAAAGAGAACGATGAAGGAGAGAAAAAAAACAATGGCAATTTCAGTCACAGGTTTCTTTGGTTGGAAATCACACACAAGAACAGAAGATTTGTCTCCCTTACCAAGAATCTTCCTTCTCGCTGGTCCTGGGGTGGGGCAGTCTCTACTTCTGGGAGAAGCTCATTGCTGGAGAGTCCAGAAACTTGCTATTCCGGGAGGAGAGGGGCTTCGCTCCCAGGCCCCAGTCTGGCCCTGAAGCAGCACAACTCCCTCTCCAAATGATCAAACATGAAATCAGACCTCCAATAAAATGGTCCAAAAAAGCCTCCAACCAACCACACAGAGAACAGGGTGAAGAACTCAAAAGAGATGCCCACCAGTTCAGGAAACTGAAACTGAGGCAAAGAAGCCCCATAGAGTCAATACAGCACACCTACTCTGGCTGAAGTGCCTTCTGAGAAGGGGAATTCGCCCCCTTGGATGGGAAGAGACTGCCCTACTCTAGGACCACCGACAAGGAAGATGCACAGTGAGACAAATCTTCCATTCTCCAGTGGTCCGGGGTGGGGAAGTCTCCACATCTGGCACATAAGACAGCAGCATGCCTCAGAGAGGGGAAGAATCTCAGACTCTAGCCTGAAAAGGTATGCTCCAGGACCATTTTCTTCCAAAAGTAGTCTCAGCTGAGCCCATTTTGTCAATTCTGTAATGATGATTGGAGCAATTTCCAGGTTGCAGCCCTACAGACCACCTCTAAGGAAGGGAAGGACCGGATAAAGCTGAGGTTTCTGCCCCTCTGAGGGAGTGGGCTGTAACACCCAAAGGGGGATCCAGTCCCCTGGACTTATATGCCAGGAAAATGCAGCCTCTGACCCATCTGCTAATGGTGGATGTGGAGACCTTATGGCCTAAGGAACATTCCCTAAAAGGAATCAAATCTATTGGAAACAAACAATTAAATGCCTCCAAAAGTGAGGGAAAGAAATGCTCACCGTAGGACAGGGTCAGGGAAATAGTGGCCACAGGGGTTGGGAAAATCTGGATTCTGCCACCCACATAGCAGCTGCCCAAACTTCACTGCAATCCTTTCCAAAACTCCAGTGGAAACTTGGTTTAAGTAAGCTGGGAAAACCCAGAAGGTGCCTGAATGCAATGGAGAAGCAGCGGAAAACCTGCTACACATTGAACAAGGGGCAGAGCTAGAACTGACAGAAATATCCTTGGTACTTAATTCAAATTGCTCCACCCCCAACTGCTACAAAAATTAATGCCTGTTCTGGTATCTGCAGTGGAAATTTTAAAAGAATTGCAATATTACCAGTTGGAACTTCTTCTGGACTGGAGTTACCAACATGGAGCTATTGAACATCAGGCATGATCTACCCTGGGCTGGCAAACCTGATGCCCCACCTTTGGCAGGAGAATAGAGAGACTTTTCTTATGGAACTCAGTCAACCTGTTGTCCAGCAACCATTCTCCCATCATTTAAATATGGCGGCAGGTTTCATCCCCTCAACCTTTTCTTTCACCCTTACCAACATCCTCAGCACAAGAAGGAACTGGCTGTGGCAGGGAGCATAAGATTTTGAGGAACGAAACAAGAGCATTCAGTTGTGTTATCTCGGAGAACACCAAGTGGGAGAACACAAATTGTTAGGGGAAGCTTTTTAGTTTAGAAATAATTGATCAGTTTATGAAGAAAAATGTACCTTTCTGCAGATGAAGTCCAGAATCCAGAGTGTCTGAGGAAGCAAAGGAATGGAAAGTGAGCAGCAGGCCCTTCTTGTGACAAAAATACCAGCTAATAATACTATTTTCTTTTGGGGAGGGGAGGGGCATGATACAGCCCAGTGTTGTCAAACTGCTGAAGCTAAGATGAGTCGGTACTTGGATCGACCAAAGAAGACTCTGCAGAGGAAGAAAACAGCAAACACTGGTCTTGATCAGCTCCTGGTGGGGGTTGCCAGAAGTCATTTGTGACTTGATGGCACACAGGTACATATTTCTTCTGAGTTACAGCTTCAGGGTCAAGTAGAAACTATCTTGGGGGTGGGGGATTGTGTACAAATATTCAGATTTGTGTTCACAAGTCATTGGAGTTGAGATTCATGTCACAGAAAGTACACTAAGGACTGCAGCCCAAGGGTCCAATCTGGCTAAATTTAGGATGCTTCTAGACAGAGTCTCCGCAGCACATACTGAGCTGAGTTACACTCTTCAGACTCACTGATTTCAATGGGCTTCGAAGGGTATGACTCTACTTTAAAACCAGTCTGTCCCTTTGAGACCATTCTGTGGGCTCTGCTACGACATATTCAAACAAACACAAACATCCAATCAAAGGGACCAGTTTTGATAAGTCTGATTTGGTCACAGACACATTGCAGAGAGAAGGGGGGGGGTGTCCCTGAAATGGATCCAGCGGCTGTTTCATTAAAAATAGATGCCCAAAAGAGCAGTTTCCCTCCCTGTCATTTTAGGTGCTTGTTTGACCATCTACCTCACCATGTGCCCTTGCATGGTTGCAGTAATGATTAGAGATCAATAACATAATATAATTTCGAGAAGTCCATGTAATGCAATTCTGAGCTGAAGTTATGGCAGAATTCTGATCAGAAAACTTTCCATGGTGAACTAAAATGGCCTTCTGAACTGATACATAAACTCCCCACGTTCCTAGGTCTGTTAATGATACAGCCAGTGTTGTGTCCTAGGCTTAAATGGGAGAACTGTTACTTTTGGAGGGAACTGTTACTTTTGGAGGGAAGCTGAACAAGCCAAAGCTTGTACTCCACACCAGGGTTCCAGAGAAGGCCTAAGCGTGCCCAATCAGGGGAAGGATTGAAACATAAGTAGCCAATCAACATCTAGGCTCATACTGTACCCTGATAGGCCCTTAGGCCCCTGTAAATAGCCAATCCATGTACATAGTTAAGGACCAATCAGAAGGGGGCAAGAATTGTATAAAGGAGTGGGAGGTTTGAATAGAGCTCAGTCTGTGTTTGTGTTCCTGAAGTAAAGCTTGCTGAAATCACTCTCCGACTCTGGTCTCTTACTGCGCCAACCCCAGTACTTTACACTGGCGACGAGGATGGGATGCCAGTAAGAACCAGCAACAGAACCAGGAACACGGAAAGGTGGCTAAATCCAAGCCATCTGGGTCCGCACCTCCGCTCTGCGCACACCCCAGCTCGCAAGCCGCCCAGACACGCTGCCAAGAATGGAGGCGCCAGCCAACCTCCTACAGCCCTTTAGCATCGATCGCCCCGAGCTGTGGGACTCGTGGGTCGAAGGCTTCCAGTCATACCTGACCTTCCAGAAGATTACAGAGACTACCATGCAGAGAGCTCTGCTTATCAGTACGTGTGGCACGGAGACCGTGGACTTAGGGCTCTTCTCCAACCCAGTAAGCTCTCAGAGACGCCAGTGGACGACATCAGCGCTCTGGAGAAGTATTTCCAGCCCCAGCCAACCAAGCTCACCCGGCACTGGGACTTCTGACAAAGGACACAGAAGGCAAGCGAAACCACGATGGCGTTCTTGACAAGCCTGTGCCGGGTGGCAAGCCGATGCAGTTTCGCAGACCTCAACGAAGCCCTTCTCGACCAGTTTGTATGGGGCTTGAGGGACGAAAAACTAGTACAGAAACTCCTGTCCCTCTCCGAGTGCGACCTAACAAAGGCAATCGATGTGGCCACCAGCTGGGAGAAGGGCAGATCAGCAGAGCCACGGCTGACAAGACAGGCTGCGGCACACCAGATCAACCCGGAACCATCTACAGAGGACTCAGACGAGGACAAAGCTCTACAAACCGGCTATCGTTCAGCAGGAAGGAAGACCACCCATGTCCCACAGGGCATGAGACACAAGACACTACCTGCATGTGCAAGTTGCGGGGGCCAGCACGAGCGGAAGACCTGCCGATTCCGGAATGCCACCTGTCGACTCTGCAACAAGGAAGGCCACATCGTCTGCGCCTGCAGATTCAAATCCCGAGCACGCGTCTCGCAAAGATCTGCGCACTCTGAAGGCCAGCCAGACTTCGAGACCGACGCTCTCCACGCCCACCCATACTCGCCAGTCAGGCCCTCCAAAATCCGGGTCAATGTAGGGATCGGGGGGGGTGCCCTGCCAAATGGAGGTGGATTCTGGGGCAGCAGCATCTATTATAGCGGCAGAGACATTTTTTAAAATTCCCACCAGGCTGAGGCCTCGTCTCAGGGACCCGGGGTTTACCTTAGTGGACTTCCAGAAGAATAAGGTGCCTATCTTGGGAGTGGGCCCGGTCCCAGTCCAATACAAGGGGTTCAAGGGCCAGCTACAAGTGCTAGTGGTCAAGAACCACCTTACAAACCTTTTGGGTCTCGACTGGTTCAAGCCCCTGGGAATAGAGATCAGGGGGGTCAATAAGACTGTCGGAGTGGACTTTAACAAGGTTTGCGAAGAGTTCCTGGCCGTTTTCGATGGCACCTTGGGCTGCTACACGGGTCCCCCGGTTACACTACACCTCGACCCCACAGTGCGGCCTATTAGGCTTAAAGCGCGGCGAGTTCCATTCGCGCTCAAGCCTAAAATTGAGGAGGAACTGGATAAACTGATTGCACAGGGAATACTAGAGCCTGTCACCCACGCAACCTGGGAAACTCCCATCGTGACTCCAGTCAAGCCCAGTGGGGAGGTGCGGATTTGTGCAGACTATAAGTGCACCCTCAACAAGGCTCTTCAGGCCCACGCATACCCTGTGCCCATCGTCAGCCACGTTTTAGCCACCCTAGCCGGCGCAAAATTTTTTGGCAAGTTGGACTTGGCCCAAGCTTACCCACAGCTGCCGGTGGATGAGGCCACGGCCAACGCCCAAACAATTGTGACCCACCGGGGGGCCTTTAGAGTAAAGCGGTTGCAATTTGGCGTGAGTGTGGCTCTGGGGTTGTTCCAGGAACTCATGGACTCTCTTTTAAAAGGACTTCCCGGAGTCACTCCATTCTTCGATGATGTGCTGATCGCGGCAGCCTCGCCTGAAGAATTCGCCGCCCGCCTTAGAGGAGTCCTACAACGTTTTGAAACAGCCGGCCTCAAGGTCAAACGGGAGAAGTGCCTCCTGGGCGTGGATCGGGTGGAATTCCTGGGGTTCTCCATAGATGCCCAGGGGGGCCACCCCTCCGACGCCAAGCTGTGTGCCATCAGAGATGCTCCAGCGCCCACCAACAAGCAAGAACTCCAGGCCTTCCTCGGCCTCCTAAACTTTTATCATGCTTTCTCCCCCCACAAGGCAGCGGTGGCCGAACCCCTGCACCGACTTCTAGACAAGAACCGACCCTGGGCATGGGGCCGCCAGCACGCTAAAGCCTTCCAGGATATCAAGGGCCTCCTGATGTCCAACTCCGTCCTTGCCCATTTCGACGAGACCCTGTCCTTGGTCCTTGCATGCGACGCATCCCCTTATGGCGTGGGGGCAGTTCTGGGCCACCGACTCCCTGATGGGACCGAAGTCCCTATCGCGTACTACTCGCGGACCCTCTCGTCGGCGGAGCGGAACTACGCCCAAATCGACAAAGAAGGATTGGTAGTTGTGGCCGGCGTAAAAAAATTTCATGATTACATCTACGGCCGGCCCTTTACCCTCTATACGGACCACAAACCCCTCTTGGGCCTCTTTGCATCAGACCGGCAGACCCCTCAGGTGTTGTCCCCACGGGTCCTCCGTTGGTCCATTTTTCTAGCCGGCTACACTTACACCCTAGTGCATCGCCCGGGCAAGGCAATGGGCCATGCTGACGCCCTGAGCCGCTTGCCCTTGCCTGACGAGGATCTCGATCCAGCCCCGGCTCATCAGATCCTACTAATGGACATGCTTCCGGACAGGCCATTGCTCGCCTGCGACGTTGCTGCCCGCTCCACTCGTGATCCAGTCCTCTCCTGTGTCTTGGACTGGGTGGGGAGGGGGTGGCCCAAGGGCTTGACTGGGCCGGAATTTACTCTGTTTGCAGCCCGGAAAGACGAACTATCCACCCACAAAGGCTGCCTACTATGGGGCAACAGTCGTCATCCCCAAACCCTTGCAAGACCAAGTGCTTAGAGCCCTGCACGAGGCACACCCGGGCATAGTCCGCATGAAGGCTCTCGCACGGAGCTATGTCTGGTGGCCCGGCCTCGATGCAGAAATTGAGGCTTGGGTTAAAAGGTGCCCGACATGCCAGGTGTCAAGGCCTGACCCCCCACGTGGCCCAGTGCAACCATGGGAATCCACCAAAACCCCCTGGTCAAGACTGCATATGGACTTTGCTGGCCCCTTCCATGGGCGGACTCTACTCATACTAGTGGATTCATACTCCAAGTGGTTGGAGGGGATCCAGGTGCCCTCGCCATCATCGCAGGCGACCATCACGGCTCTGAGGGCCATCTTTGCAACCCACGGGTTGCCGGAGACCATCGTCACCGACAACGGCACAGCATTCACATCCGCAGTGTTCCAGGACTTCTTAGCCAGGAACCTCATCAGGCACATTCGCTCTGCCCCGTTTCATCCAGCCACCAACGGCCAGGCAGAGCGGATGGTGCGCACGGCAAAGGAGGCCTTGAACCGTCTGGGCCCCTCAGACTGGCCAAAAGACTTGGCGTGTTTCCTAATGGCCTACCGGACCACACCCACCGCCTCCACAGGTCGCAGTCCAGCCGAACTCCTCATGGGCCGCCGCATCACCACCCTGCTGGACAAGCTGCACCCTGACCGAGCCCCAGACAGGCGACCGGCGCCGGAACACCTTAAAGCCCCCAGAGGGTTCTACCCAGGTGAGACAGTGTGGGCACGGAACTATGCCACCACTGGCCCCGCCTGGCTCCCTGGAAAGGTGGACCACGTCACCGGACCGGTCTATGCAGTGACCTTGGAGGGTGGACATCTCCTGAGGCGACACATCGACCAACTCCGTGGTCGCCTGCCTGCCGGGGAGCCAAGGTCAGAGGCTCCAGATCCGGACAACGTAAGTCCCCGTGAGCCTGACACAGAACAGGGTTCCGTGGAGCCCGCTTCGGACCAGCAGGAGGAGACCCCCGACCGCGCAGCTGAACCCAGGTCTCCCGGGGCCGCCGTCCCAGATGTCTCCAGCTCTTCCGCCGCGGAACCACCAACCGAGTCGGAATGCCCAGTCCCCTCGGAGCTCCGACGCTCGACACGAGACCACCGCCCTCCGGCATATCTCCAGGACTATGTCACCGGATAGCTGGAACTATGGGGGGAGGGGTGTTGTGTCCTAGGCTCAAATGGGAGAACTGTTACTTTTGGAGGGAACTGTTACTTTTGGAGGGAAGCTGAACAAGCCAAAGCTTGTACTCCACACCAGGGTTCCAGAGAAGGCCTAAGCGTGCCCAATCAGGGGAAGGATTGAAACATAAGTAGCCAATCAACATCTAGGCTCATACTGTACCCTGATAGGCCCTTAGGCCCCTGTAAATAGCCAATCCATGTACATAGTTAAGGACCAATCAGAAGGGGGCAAGAATTGTATAAAGGAGCGGGAGGTTTGAATAGAGCTCAGTCTGTGTTTGTGTTCCTGAAGTAAAGCTTGCTGAAATCACTCTCCGACTCTGGTCTCTTACTGTGCCAACCCCAGTACTTTACAGCCAGCCTGGAACATACTAAAACACATCTGGCCCACTCTAATGTCCAGTCTGAAACTCCGGCAGTGTTTCTTCATTACCTTTGAATTGCTTCTCGATGGCCTCCAAAAGGAGATTTAAATCTGAGAAGTCCCAGATGTGCCACTTCAGAGCAAGAGGAAAAGCCACTGGATTCTCAAACGACTCCTTGTCTTCATACCTGGAGAAAATCCCATTAGGGTACCATCCATCCCATTCAGAATCTCCCTCCCTCCCCTCCGCCCCAAGTGGGCCAGAGAAGCAGAGGAAGGAACTGGCAGAAAGCCAAGAGAAACAGGCTGATGCTGAAAGCACTGAAAGGTGGGCGGGCTCTTGAAGAGGAATGCACAGCTCCTGCTTTCTTAAGAACTGGCTACACTAACCCTATTGGTTACTGTGACCAGAACTACTCAGTACTCATTACATTTATTATAATAAAGACAGGTAAATAAAGATTACATATCACAGACAGACACACAAAAGGGTAAAGTCCTTTCTCTGAAAAAATTCCTAAATGATGGTCCAGATTCCAGTGTGGACTTCAATACCATGAAGTAAGTTGCAATTTCTTGAATCTCATGAAAGGTATCATCAGGATGCTCTGTATTCTCACTGCTGGGGGGGGGCAACAGTGGGAGGGCTTCTAGTGTCCTGGCCCCACTGGTGGACCTCTTGATGGTACTTGGGGTTTTTGGCTACTGAATGACACAGAGTGTTGGACTGGATGGGCAACTGCCTGATCCAACATGGCTTCTCTTATGTTCTTATATTCTTCACAAGCTGCCCAGTTCAATCCCAGGATTAAGAAGGTTAATGTTAAAGATCCACTTACCTCTGCAATGTGCTTCTGACATCCTAAAGAAAGAAGGCAGAGGGTGAGAAGAAGAGAGAGACCTTCAGAGTAGGGTGTGTTGTGTTCCCCTTGTGGACTTTCCCCCTTTTCCCTGCAGCCTCGCAACATGGTTCAGCAATGAAAGGGAAGAGAGGAGAGAGGGTCTGTCTGGGCATAAGTGCCATCACATCTGCACAGACATGCTAGACAGACAGCAGCAAGCACAGCAGTGCCCAGAACAGCTGTGGGGATGCTGTTCCTGTAACCATATGCCGTTGCCACTGTGTGTCGGTGTGCATTTTATATATAAGTGACATTCCCCACACCACACCACCCCTAGACAGCCTCCTTTTAAAATGGGTTGTGTAGTGTATCAGTAAATGACATGCGACCAGGCGCAGGGGCAACTGGGCGGTCCCAGGAGCCCCAGCGCAGGGCGCGAGTTCCCCCGCCAATCAACAGCTGTGGCGGGAAGTTCAACTGGTCAGGATTGGCCTGACCAGCCAGTAGGCTGTACCGGGAGTTGTATATAAGCGGGACCCGGCCCGCGTGTTGCCTCTCTTGCAACGTGCTCCCAATAAACCATGTTGCCCTACTCTCGTCTCCGCTTCGAGTACGTTACACTGGCGACGAGGATGGGATCCTAGCCGCAGCGGCTACGACGGAGATCTGGGCAACAAGCGACTGTCGCCGCCATCATGGCCAACCAAAGCGGAATCACCGGCTACCTCGAGCCCTTCGACCCAACCAATCCAGAGGGATGGGAGTCCTACGCGGAGCGGGTCGAGTTCTACCTCCGGGCCAACAAGATCACTGACGCCGGAGCGAAGAGGGACGTTCTCATGAGCGTCTGCGGGCCTGCCACGTTCGAGATCGCCAAGGGTCTCTCGGCACCCGCCCGTCTGGCAGAGAAATCCTACGACGAGATCATCCGACTCCTCACGGGACACTTCTCACCACAGCCTTCGCGGGTGGCTCGCAGGTTCCTGTTCCACAAACGGGACCAGATCGCGGGCGAGTCCGCCGCAGACTACCTGGCGGCCCTCCGTAAACTCGCCGGGAACTGCAACCTCCCCCAACTGGAGGAAGCCCTGGTGGACAGATTCACGTGGGGCCTCCGCGACGAGAGGCTCCAGCAGAAGCTCTTCGCCAAAGAAGAGCTTACTCTCCAGGCCGCCTTCAGCGAAGCGGTGGCATGGGAACGAACCGCACGAACGTTTCCCCGGGCCAAGATGGAAGCTGCCCACCACGGAGAGCTGGACCAAGACGGCCCCGAGGAGGAGGAAGCCCATCAGCTACGCCGCCCAGCCGGGCCACCCAACAGAGCGACCCAACGCCCCCGAGCGACCGACCGACCACCAGCGTCGGAGAGAGCCCCGGCCACCAAGTGCGCCAGCTGCGGCGGCCCCCACGAGCGGAGAGACTGCCAATACCGGACCTGGGACTGCAGGAGCTGCGGAAAGACCGGCCACATTGCCAGGGCTTGCCGAGCCAAGCCCAACCGCAGGAAGCCGACCACGTACCACGAGTCCGCGGAGTCCCACGCGGTAGACTCCACGTCCCTACAGGTACTGAACTTGCCCCACGATTCCCCCGATAAAATCAAAGTGGCGGTCCTTATAGAGGGGAACCCCTGCCAAATGGAGGTGGACTCAGGGTCCTCCATTTCCCTTATTGCGGAAGAAACCCTAAGAGAACTGTGTCCCCGCCAGCGGCTGCAACTTCGGCCGGCAGACTTCATACTCCGGGACTTCCAGAAGAACCCGGTGCAAATTGCGGGGTGGGCGCGGGTACAAGTCGAGCGGGGGTCCTTCCACGGCCCGCTGGACATCCTGGTGGTTAAGCGCCAGCTGGCCACCCTGCTAGGTCTGGCCTGGTTCAAACCCTTGGGAATCCGCGTGGAGGGGGTGGGCCAGACCATAACGCCCCGGGGGTTCGGGGAGATTTGCAAGGAATTCCCCGAGGTATTCGATGGGTCACTAGGGAGCTACCGGGGGCCGCCCATTTCCCTGCCCCTAGACCCCACGGTCAGACCGATTCGGCTCAAGGCCAGAAGGGTTCCGTTCGCCTTGAAACCTAAGATTGAGGCAGAATTAGACCGCCTCACGGCACAAGGTGTCCTGGAGCCCGTGGACTACGCCCCCTGGGAGACCCCCATCGTAACCCCACTCAAGCCAAACGGGGAGGTGCGGATCTGTGCAGACTACAAATGCACGATAAACCGGGCACTGCAGGATAACCCCTACCCAGTGCCGGTGGTGAGCCACGTCCTGGCTGCCCTCGCGGGGTCTAAAATCTTCGGGAAGCTGGATTTGGCCCAGGCCTACCAACAGCTCCCGGTGGACAATAAGACGGCCGAGGCCCAGACGATTGTAACACATAGGGGGGCTTTCCGGGTGAAGAGGCTACAGTTCGGGGTAAGCGTCGCTCCGGGGATCTTCCAGAGTATAATGGACGCCCTCCTTAAAGGGATCCCCGGAGTCCAGCCGTTCTTCGATGACGTTTTAGTCGCCGCCCCGGACCCCGAAGAATTCGGCAACCGCCTTAGAGAGGTGCTCCGCCGGTTCCAGGCTGCGGGGCTCAAGGTCAAGAGGGAGAAATGCCTGCTGGGGGTTCCGCGGGTGGAGTTCCTGGGGTTCGCCGTGGACGCAGCGGGAATCCACCCCACGGAAGAAAAGACACGGGCCATCGTGCAAGCTCCGGCCCCCACCTGCAAAGCGGAGCTCCAAAGCTTCTTGGGGGTCCTTAACTTTTACCACTCATTCCTCCCCCACAAGGCAGCCCTAGCAGAGCCCCTTCACCGCCTCCTGGATAAAAAAACCCCTTGGGTTTGGGGCAAACGCCAAGCCGCCGCGTTTCAGGCGGTCAAGGACGTTCTGGTGTCCAATGCGGTGCTCCACCATTTTGACGAGGGCCTCCCCGTCATCTTGGCTTGCGATGCATCGCCGTATGGGGTGGGAGCAGTCCTGGGGCACCAACTCCCGGACGGGAGGGAGGTGCCGGTAGCATACTACTCCCGCACACTGACACCAGCAGAGCGCAATTACGCGCAGATAGATAAGGAGGCTCTGGCGATCGTGGCGGGGGTCCGCAAGTTCCACGAGTATCTGTACGGGCGGAGGTTCACCATAGCCACGGACCACAAGCCCCTCTTAGGTCTGCTGGCCCCAGATCGACAAACCCCCCAAATTCTGTCACAGCGTGTGTTGAGGTGGAATCAATTCCTCAACTCCTACACTTACACACTGATACACCGGGCCGGCAAGGCTATGGGTCACGCGGACGCGCTCAGCCGCTTGCCGCTTCCGGAAATGGGCCCAGACCCCGCCCCCGCACACCAGGTAATGCTGATGGAAAGCCTCCCAGAGCCGCCCCTACACGCAGCGGAGGTCGCCAAGGCCACCCAGAAACACAAGACACTGGCACGGGTGCTCGACTGGGTGGTAAGGGGGTGGCCAGAGGGAAACATGGGGGAAGAATTCAAACCCTATAAAGTCAGGAGGGAGGAACTAGCAGCCCACAAGGGGTGCTTACTATGGGGAAGTAGGGTAGTGATTCCGCCCCCACTGCAAAAGCGAGTTCTAGAATCCCTCCATGAGACCCACCCCGGCATAGTGCGAATGAAGGCCCTGGCTAGAAGCTACGTCTGGTGGCCGGGAATGGACGGGGAGATTGAGAGTTGGGTCCGCAGGTGCCAGGCGTGCCAGGAGTCGCGGCCCGAGCCTCCCAGCGCCCCAGCCACTAGGTGGGAGTCCACCAGGAAACCATGGTCGAGACTCCACATCGACTTCGCGGGGCCATTCCAGGGGCAGATCTTTATGATAATCGTGGACGCCTACACCAAATGGCTGGAGGTCATCCCCGTAGGGTCCACCTCGTCCGCCGCTGCAATCAAGGCGCTACGCAGGGTCCTATGCACACACGGTATCCCGGACACCGTAGTCTCCGATAACGGGACTGCGTTCACCTCAGCCGACTTCCAGGCATTCCTCCAGCGATACCTGATTAGGCACATAAGGTCGGCCCCCTTCCACCCAGCCACCAACGGTCAGGCAGAGCGGATGGTCCGCACCACCAAGGAAGCCCTGGGCCGAATAGTACAGGGAGACTGGGACCACCGGTTAGCGGCATTCCTATTCGACAATAGGATCACCCCCAACCCGGTCACAGGGGTCAGCCCGGCCGAGCTCCTCATGGGGCGAAAGCTCATAACCCGGCTGGACAGACTACACCCCGACCGGGCGTCAGACACCCGCAAGAGCCCCGAGGTCCGGGACGCAGTCCGGGGGTTCTTCGCGGGCGACCCAGTTTACGCCCGGAACTACGCAAGGGGCCCCACTTGGGTGGCGGGCCGAGTACTACGAGTCACGGGGTCCCGCCACAATGACATATCAACTGAGGGGGGCCAGGTACTAAGGCGGCACATAGACCAATTGCGGCGCCGCACGCTACCAGAGGAGCTGGCAGACACCGAAGAGGCAAGATCCGGAGGGGAGCCCAGCGGGGACCAGCCGGAGGACGCGGCCCCAACACCCCCAACGCCGGTCCAGGTAGCACCGGAACCGCCAGAGCCCGAGGGACCCGCAGAAGCAGTCCGGTCGCCACCGTCCGCACCAGCCGCACCTACCGCACCCACCGCGGTGGCCACGCCTCCCCCACAGGACCTCCCTAGGCGATCTACCAGGGAGCGCCGACCCCCCGCCTATCTTCAAGACTATGTTCCTTAACCAGGGGGGGAGGGGTGTAGTGTATCAGTAAATGACATGCGACCAGGCGCAGGGGCAACTGGGCGGTCCCAGGAGCCCCAGCGCAGGGCGCGAGTTCCCCCGCCAATCAACAGCTGTGGCGGGAAGTTCAACTGGTCAGGATTGGCCTGACCAGCCAGTAGGCTGTACCGGGAGTTGTATATAAGCGGGACCCGGCCCGCGTGTTGCCTCTCTTGCAACGTGCTCCCAATAAACCATGTTGCCCTACTCTCGTCTCCGCTTCGAGTACGTTACAGGTTGTGAAAAGTCTTGCATGTGACCCTCCTTCCTGGTTGGTGGTGTTGTGAAAGAGTTTCCCAGGAACCATGGGGTTCCTCAGACTGTTGGTTGAAACACAAACACACTTTGGCTTCCAGTGGCTGCAGTCTATCAGGGAGGGGCAGGGGGCTGTGGGGGAATGTATTTCCAGGGAGTGTTGTTTTGCAGGGCCCCTGGGATTGTCCAGTCTGCCCCTGGCTGGAGGTGGAAAGGGGCAGAGGGGAAAGTGGCCCCGGTGCAGAAGTGAAAACTTGCTAGCGACATAAACTGAGCTGGTTTGCTTTTGCTTTTCTGCTAAGCAGGGAGGATTTGGAGCCAGCCTTCTCCCCAAGGCGACTCTGCCTATTTCTGCCACACTCTCACCTGCAGGAGATCACTGGCCGGCTGCTGACATTTCTCCTCCATCTCCCAGATGAGGCTTTCCAGAGAAGAGAGCTCCTCAGAGATTCTGGCCAGATGCTGGTCCCTGTTTCTCGCCACCTCCTGCTCCACCTCTTCCATCTGGGCCAGCAAAAATTTCTCTTGTTCCTCCAGAAATGTGTGCAGTTTCCTAAACTTGGCTACTGTTGCTTTCTTCTCTTTTTCAGTTTGTTTCTGAGATGGAAAGAGAAGAAAAGCAGGCCACCGTCAGGAACACAGCTGGTCTCTGCAGTGGGAAGAGACGCTTGAGGACGCTCCTATCCCATCCTATCCCGGAGGGGTTCTTTCAGCCACAGAGGATTCAGTCTGCAGCAGAAAACCCAGAAAGTAGAAGGGGCTTTTTGAGTCCATTTGTTCCCCCACTAAAATACCCTCCATAGGCTGACTTCCCCAGTTCCCACTGGGGGATGAGACATGATGGTTGAGTAGAAACACCACAGGGAGCAAAAGTGCTCAGAAGCCCCCTCCCCTCGCTTGGTCTCCTAACCTTATCTGCAGCTTCCCTGGCTGCATTGTGGGCAAGAGAAATTTGTGGGGGATGGGGCGGGAATGTACATACTACTGAATATCCCAAGTATGCCCCCCTAGAATCAGCAGTGGCTGAACCCCACTTTCCGTTGGCCTTAATCCAGCCCTGCATTAGACCCTCCTGAGGTCTCAGTCTCCCTCCCCAAATCTCCAGAAGTTTCCCAACCTGGATCTGGCAAACCTACCCCCCCATCCCCCACTGGTGGCCAGGGGAGACCCGGCAACCGTCCTTCTAAACTGAAAGTGGGGGCAGCCTCGTGGGTTGATTTTTCTGCTATTTGGACTTACGAGCAGGTCTTGGCTTTCCTTCTCCACATCTCCTTGATACGCCACAATTCTCTCTCTCTCCTTCTTCAGAATCTCCAGACGGTTGCAGAACTGATCCTGGGGAGAGGGGGGATCACAGTTGAAATGTGTTCTTTTAAAGCTTTACTCCATGCTCTTCCCTCCTGGCCACCATGACACATTTATTTAAATCCATATATATAACCATGTTAAAAAAAAAATCAAATTCCAGTATGCTATTCCATCAGGAGAGCCTGTGTGCAGTAACACTTAAAGTGCTGGACTAAGATCTGGGAAATCCAGGTTTGAACCCCCAGTCCTGCCGTGGAAGCTTGCTGGGTGACCTTGGACCAGTCTCATGACTCTCAGCCTACCCCTGACCTGGTTAGTCCCAGGACAGCCTGATCAGCAGGGCCGACCTGGAGGCAGGCAGTGGCAGGCAAACCACCTCCCAACCTCTCTTGCCTTGAAAAGCTTACAGGGTGTCCACAAGCCAGCTGTGACCTGACAGCAAAACAGAATTCTGTCACGCCACTCATGTTCTGAGCAGGAACTTGGGTGGGCTTCTGTTCTCCATTTTGAAACCCAAGACCTGACAATCTCAAACATTCACAAGACATTTTTGAGAGCTAGGAGTCTGCCTTTGTACTAATTTTAACTAGCTAGCCAAAGCATCACACATCTTTAAACAAATGAAGGGCCCAATGTAATACCCTTTCTGATGTGACTCATCATACTGGATGTTAAGAAGCACACTATGCCCAAAGAAGGTGCCCCCGTCCTTCATAGTTTCCAAAGGACTACGTCAAACCAGATCATCTCTGCAGTAGAAACTGAAGGGAGGGGCCACAGTTTTGCAAACCTAGTAGAACCAAAGCGATGTACAGAGTACCCAGCAGTACTAGTGCAGTCAGAGTGCCCAGCAGAACCCAGTGCCGTTGTGGCAATGCCAGCCGATGTCAAGCACAGAATCGCAGTCCAAGAAGGGGGGATGGAACCTCAGCAGCACTAGTGCAAATGTGCCCAGCAAACCCAGTGCCATTCATAATATCAGCAAAAGTTTGCCACTATACTGCTTTTAAATACATTCTGTCGCCAAGCAGGATAGGGATGAAAAGGTCTTGAGGTCAAGAAGTGAAAATAAAAAGGGAGGGGAACATGGAAAAATTAGGTGAAGGGAGATGGAAAACATGAATGAGAAGTGTGTGGGAAAGTGGGGGGGAGTTGTTTATCTTACTGCATGTCATGGGCTCTGACAAGGGGACTGCCCAGGCAGAGCCGACAGGGTTAGCAGAGCCGACAGCTGACCCCTCTCACAACTTGACTGATTCCTGCCACTGCCCGCAGGGTTCTCAACACCTGGCTGTACAGCTGACGAGGACCAACAACAGGTAGACGCACATCCCAGTTCACCACCTTGCCTTGCTCGAGTATGGGAAAGGCTCCGTCAGGACTTAGCGATCTGAAGGAACGAGGCCAAACTGCGGGCAAGACGTTCACTCAGCCCAGAGTTTTAGCAAACGGCAGGCTGGGCCCGTTGTCTGCTAACTGGAAACAGCAGCAGCGGGCTATCTAAGCTCCTGCTTCGAGTTGCATGCTCTGTGGAAGCAACAAGTCCATCCGGTGACTTGCGACTACTCCAGCTCCCGTTCCTTGGCTCTGTTCCTGCTCTGACTTCCCGGTTTCCTGACGCCTGGAATGTACGATCCTGCTTTCAGACTGCAATTCGGACTCAGCTACTGGTTCCTTCAACGCACCTCTGGCTCCGACTTGGACTAGACTTGGACTTCCCCCTTGCCTGCTCTCCAGCATGTGACACTGCAATACTGGAACTACTGCGTTACAAGATCTGGCTGAGCTGGGTGCAAGGAAAGGAAGAGATAAAAACTAGACTGTTGGAGAAAATGAGCTGCAGGCTGGCTACACATGGGCTTCCACAGAGACCAATGTATCAAGAGGCCTCTCCTGTAAATACAGTGCCCTCATATTCTCACACACATGATGCCAGACAGGCTGGCCATTTGTGGAAGGGAAAGTACTCTCTATATTAAGTTTCTTTCTCTTTTGACTGCAACCTGAATGTGGATCTACTTGAATAAATGTAAGTTTACTTTTTTGCCATATACTTCTTGGGAGATGTATCTACTGCACCCTGCATCCCGTTCTATGTCTGGGCAACCTCTGCTACATCAACCAAATATCCCCATAATGAGTACCCCTAATATCTAGCTGTTGCCTTTTCCCTCTCTCCACCCATTTTTATTCATCCTTTGACTATTGTTGCCTCTCTCTGCCTTTCCTCCTCTAAAACTTCATGTTGGGCCAAACAAATCTTTGAGTCTTCTTGTTGCTATATCCTGTTGCTCTGCAAAGACTGGCACAGAAGAGAGTACCCTACTTAGCAGAGTAAATAAATCTTTATAACTTGTAGTAATAAAACCATCTTGATTAATCAGAGAAACTGGGTTTGTCTTAATTTTGTTCTCAGTATGGCCCAAACACTCATCATAAAAAGGAGAAAACCCACAATTGGTTTCTTCAATCTCCTTACAGTTGGAAGCACCAGCCCTGGAGGGAGAGCTCCTCTTCTGCTATGCTGGGAGGAAAGTGCATCTTCTCCAGAGAATGATGGCATTCCACCAGCAAGGATCCAGATGAGTTCCTACCTTGTATTTTGGAGCAGCCACTTCCAGGGGAACTATTGTGTGTCCTTGGTGTTCTGGGAATCGCTCACAGACAGCACACACCAATTTTTCATCCTCTTTGCAGAAGAAGTGGAGTTTTTCCTGGTGTCTCAAGCAAACACCTTTTCTTGAACTTTGTGGCACCAGTTTAATTTTTTCAACTAGGTTTGCCAGCTGCCAGTTTCGGCGGAAAGCCCCTTTCTGGAACTTGAATTTGCAGACAGGACACTCCAAGTCTCCCAGAGTCTCCCATTTCTCACAGTAGTCGGTGATGCAGGCCTGGCAGAAGCTGTGCCCACAGTCCAGGACCACGGGGCCCGTCAGGCACTCCAGGCAGATGGGGCACTTGGCCTCCTGCTCTATCTCTATGGATGGTGGAGCTGAGGCCATGAGGGCTGGATTCTCAGTGGCTTGGGTGATAGGAAGGGCAGCAGCTTGTCAGATCTGTAAAAGGGCAGCATAAGAATAAGAACATAAGAGAAGCCATGTTGGATCAGGTCAATGGCCCCTGCAGTCCAGCACTCTGTGTCACACAGTGGCAAAAAAACCCAAACAAACCCAGGTGCCATCAGGAGGTCCATCGGTGGGGCCAGAACACTAGAAACCCTCCCAACTATTGTTCCCCCCAAGTACCAAGAATACAGAGCATCCCTGCCCCAGACAGAGAGTTCCAACAATACTTTGTGGCTAAAAGGCACTGATGGACCTCTGCTCCATATGTTTATCCAATCCCCTCTTGAAGCTGGCTCGAACTCAGGGCATGAGCAGAACTTAGAACTTCAGTAGTGCAGCTTTACCACTCTGCACCATGGGGCTGCTTTCCTGGTGGCATACACATCTTTAAACAAATGAAGGGTCCATGTAATATCCTTTCTGATGTGACTCAGACTTCATGGAACTTTGTTCCCCGGGAGAGCCACCTGGCCACGCTTTCAGCTCATTTTTGCTGGCAGGTAAAGAACTTCCTGTGCCAAAGAGGTTTCCTACAACCAGAAACTGCTGGCTGCCAGGAGCCTTTTCAGAAGAGGGTAGACGTTGCTGTGGATTTTAGCTATATCAAGATTTTAGTCTGTTTTTATTTATCACACAATGTTCTTTTAATTTAGCGACTTAAGGGTTTTTTTAAAAAAAAATTAACACCTAAACTGTTCATTAATGAAAAAAGAACATTCCTCTTACAATATATACAAAAACTTCCATGAAATCTAGCAGAAAACTCTCACAAAATCTATATCTCTACAAAAAATAAAATCTTAATGGCAGTCCAGCACTTCTTCCCTTGATTCCGTTGTAGGAAACAACCCATGCCAGCATCTTATTAAAGGAAACCACCATTGAATAAACCATTTCTGTGCCTCTGTCTTCTTTACATAGTCTTCTTAAAGCATTCCTGTCTTGGCTATTAGCATAATAAACCAAATTTTGCATAATAAGCTTTGGCAGATTGCTACTTCCAGTTTTTAGCAAGGAGCATTCTGGCTGCCAGTGTGGAGTAGTGGTTATAATTAGTAGACTGTAATCTGGAGTACCGGGTTTGAGTCTCCACTACTCCTCCACATGAAGCTTCCTGGGTGACCTTGGGCTAGTCACAGTTCTCTCAGCCCCTCCCATCTCACAATATGTGCCTGTTCTGGGGAAACTAAGGGAAAAGTGATTGTAAGCAGCTTTGAGGCTACTTAGGGTAAAGGAAAGTGGGGTATAAAAACAGACTCTTCTAGTTCACCTTTACAAGTAACTGCCACAGGGCATACAACTGGTTTTTAGGCAACACAGTGTGGCTAGTCTAACAAAACATTAGAAATGGCAATGGTTCTGGATCAACCGCTGCATACATTCCATTCTGAATATTTTCACAACACTTTCTAGCAATGTGACAGTCCCACCACATATAGGAAAGTGCCCGTTCTCATATCTCAGGCACATACCTGGGTTGACACAAGTTTTTGTTAATTCATTAGGATGCTATCCTGCAAGGGGGACCTGGGCTGCCTTGGAATGACAGCTCACCTCCAGCTACAGAGATCAGTTCCCCTGGAGAAAATGAGGTTCCTGTCCTCCCCAGGCTTGACCCCCAAATCTCTGGGAATTTCTTAACCTTGAGCTTGCATCCCCACCCCCACCCCTGCCAGTGACCTGGGAGAACCTGGCAATGCAATCTGAGGCACACTTTTGATGAAGCAGCAAGAGCATCTTATAGGACATTTATGGAAGCCTACGAGATGGTGGTGAAGGCTGCAAAGAAAGATTTCTCTGTGGCCTCCATTGCATCTGCAAGCTCTTGCCTGGCCCAATTGTTTAGGACTATTTGCTCATTATCTACGTAAATTGCCATGAGGCAAACAAAACAGTTGGGAATTGGCTATTGGCTGTGGGGCATTTGCAAGCTACTTTGCAGACAAAGTCACAGGGCTCCGCCAGGATCTCCCAACCACAATTTATATAGTAAAAGAACCTGAAGCCCCTTGCCTGTCTTCAGGTCCACTTTTGGACCTTTTCAGCCGACTCTCCCTGGAGGATGTCAGCAGGATCCTGGCAGCTGCAAGGCCTACTGTTTCTCTCCCTGACCTGTGCCCATCCTGGCTGGTCAAGGCCTGTGGGAATGGTGTTGCAGGCCCTACTGGAAGAGATTCTCAACTTGTTGCTTTTGTTGGGGAGCATTCCAGGGGGTTGAAAGAGGCTGTGGTACATCCACTAAAAAAAAATTACGGGACTCCATGGTCCTGGCCAACTACCACCTAGTTTCCTGAGCTAAGACAAAAATGTGTGAGCCAGAGGCTAAAAAACTGTGAGCTAGCTCACCCTAACTCAGCTTAGAGAGAACACTGGTCCCAATTCATATTAGGTTCCCATATGCTTGAGAAATGAGCTTCCTTGGAAACGATGAATGGAAGAGGTAGCTGGTGAATTGTCCTCTTGCTGTGCAACACTTGAGCTAGACCAGGGGTGGCCAAACTTGCTTAACGAAGGAGCCACATAGAATAAATGTCAGATGTTTGAGGACCGAAAGGCACAAACATCAGATATTTGAGAAGGAAGGAAGGAAGGAAGGAAGGAAAGCAAATAGACAGGGGGAGGGGGAAAGAAAGCAACTGTAACTTTAAATGCATTCTCCAAGCCAGCCAATGGGGTGGGGTGGGGGGGCTTCAAGACCCACACAATATGTGTGAAAGACCCACATGTGGCTCCCAAGCCACAGTTCGGCCACCTTTGCACTAGAACAAGTGGGTTCAGTGAATGAGACAGAGCTTTGGATATTACAATCTTCACGTCCCCTGTTCATAACCCCTCCTAGGCTGTACTCCCTCCTCTCACTGAATCCTCTCTTGACCTCCACTGCCAACTCCCCATCCTCTGACTTCCAGTTTGCCTTTTAGGCATCCTTCAACCCTCAAGGCACCATTTCTTAGCTGAATGTCCATCCCCAACTCAGAGACAAGATCAATGGCATTCACTGGTAGAGGGCTCCAAGCACAGCCCTTGTAAGTAGAAGCTGAATCTCCTCGTTCTCTCTCCACCCACCACCAGGATGGCTTCTCTTCCATTATGCAAGAATTACCTGCTGGTTGTCTCACCTCAGAATCACTGGATGGGCACAATGGTCTCCCCCTTGCTTGGGAGCTCTCTCAGGCTTCATATGTCCATGGAGAGTCAATAATCTGAGGTCCCCTTGGCAGCTGGCACCCTACACTCCCGTGGTGGTTGTTGCCGCCCTTCACTTCTCCAAGGGGCAAGAGCTAGAAAATGCACTTTGATTTCTAGCACCGCAATAAACACACCAGCAGTCAAACAAAGCAGAAATAATATTCTATTTCAGATACAGTATCTATTAGGACAAATTTATGATTCCAAAGTCCATTTGAATTCTGAAGTCCAAACCATGTTTGCATTTCATCTCCTTCTAACTTCACATTTTCTTCTTTTGAACATGTCGGGTATGTGCAGGCCGCCCAAACAGCCCTGATGTGCATTTAGATCTCAGCAGGTTTAAAAGAACCTTGGAAACTGCTTCTGTTTCTGATGGTGCACAAGTGTGCCTCTACATCTCAGCTGGAGGAAAGCTCATGGGCAGGGCAAGCAAGCAGATCCAGGCGGCTGTTCGCTGTGAGCAAGGAAGAGAAGCGAGCAGAGTCCCTCTGTTTGTTTTGCATTCGCTTCAGAAGTCACGTGTATAGTAAAATGGATAGTAAAGCATTCACTAGAACCTGATTATGGGATGGAGGAAAACTCCACCCCCTAGACCTCTCAGTCTGAAGAAGTTGGTTGAAATACAGCAACTCATGTGAGTGAATTGCCCCAGTGAGATCACAAAGGTTTTTGCTTGCAAACTGTATTTATTTTGGCTTCTTTGTGAGAGTGTGTGTGTTCATTCTCATTTAGTGGAAGCGCACCTGCTGGCATCGCCGGTGCTAGGCTGCTGGAGTGAGGCCAGCACCCCAGGCATTGTGCCCCCTGCTTCCCTCTTCTCCAACCTCATCCGCGGAGAGCACGAGTACAGCCGGCAGCAGCACAGCTTCTGCCCCTCAGAGCACCCGCCACCTGGCTGCTGTCACTCCATCTCCCATGCCTGTGCTTCTGGGATGCGGAGCGACAGCAGCTGGGCATTGGCACACACTCTGAGGCACAGGAGCCACACTGCGGCCGGCATCGCTTGCATATTTCCCTCACCGGGGTGGGGAGGGCTGAAACTGGTGCACACAGGCTGCGCTCCAGACAGCTGCCTAGGGCTGCATCATGGATGCACTGGCCCTGGCTGCTGGGGATATGCATATTTATATCCAAGGGAACTGCAGTGCTGTATTTTTATTCATTTGCGGGACTGGGAAAATCTCCTGGTCCTGCCCCCAAAGTCCCCAAATATTATCTGAGTTGGACCTGGCAACCCTGCCTCTCCTAAATTTTAACAATTGATAGGGCATCTATAGAGAAAGGACAGAGGATTTGCCTTTTACCAATTTTGTTTAGCTCTCTTCCTCAGTCTGGTGCTGTGCTAAAAGTATGTCATGCAACGTTTTCTTTTAAATAAATACTTTATAACTTTTGATGCTGCGAGTGGTTCCCTGTACCACATAGATCTCCACAGTCTCAGACACAGTATTTTAAATGGAGCACTGTGGAAAGCCAGGAAGCTGGCAGGTGGCTATTCCTCCAGGGGTGCACAAGACAGTGAATGGTCCCTGTGGTGACCAGGCAGCGGGAAACACAGAGGCAGGGCCTCGGAACTTGGAAGGGAAGCTGGGATGCTTCCAGTGAGGAATTTCTACAATGGTCAGGTAGTGTAGGAGAGTTACTGGGGGGTGGGGGGGGGAGGAACTGGAGAAAACAGCAGCTGTGCAGCTCCAAGTCTTCTTGGATGACTCCTCCCCCAGATCCATTCCAGTCTGGCTTCTGCCCTGGCCGTGGGGTAGAGACTGTACTGGTTGCCCTCACAAATGACCTCCAGAGACACTTGGATCGAGGCAGGTCAATGCTGTTGTTACTCTTTTTCACTTTTTAAATAATTTATTTCAATAAGAGAAAAAAACCATGAAACAGAACATCAATTCAAACAACACCCCACCCCCCCCCAGGAAATACACAACAAATGATTAACCAATGGATTACAAGCCTTAAGTTTTTGACAAGATAGGATAAAAACAGTAGAATACCTAAAATAAATCAATAAAAAACAAAGTTTAGATATTGCTTTGGAACCATACAATACTCCTTATTCGAGTGCTCAACATAGTTCTACATTGTGCAGGGGGTTGGACTAGATCCTGGAGGTCCCTTCCAACTCTATGATCAAAAAAGGAAAACCATTTTTCAACCAAATAATCTTTTACCTGTGGAACTTCCTGTTGTAAGATCCGATGAGCCAGTTTATCTATGATTAAGACATCCCATACCTTTAAAAACCCAGGGCTTTTTTTGTATCAGGAACTCCTTTGCATATTAGGCCGCACACCCCTGATGTAGCCAATCCTCCAAGAGCTTACAGGGCTCTTTTTAGAATACCATTCAACATGGTTGACTCTGACCAGTCAACCCACCACCTCACCAATGTAGGGATTTGGGGAACTGCTTTAATGAGGTTTTCCTGCTTTCTCCATGATCAGGGACAGAGGGTGGTGCTATGGGAGAGGATGTCCCCATGATACCTGCTTGAATGTGGAGTGCCACAGGGGGCAATCCTCTCTTCAGCGTTGCTTAACATCTATATGTGCTTCCTCACCCAGTTGAGCTGGGGCTTTGGGCTGGGTTGCCATCAGTACAGTGATGACACTCAGCTTTATATGTTCATAGAATCATAGAGTCGGAAAGGACCTCCAGGGTCATCTAGTGCAACCCCCTGCACAATGCAGGAAACTCACAAATACCGCACACCAGTGGCGTAGGGAGGGGGGGGCGGGTCGCCCCAGGCCTGGGGGGCCCCTTGGCAATGCCAAGGGGCCCCTCAGAAGCCGGCTGCCTGGCATCCCCAGGTCCCACCTGGAGGCTGGCATCCCTGACACACACACAGGGCTTCGGCGCCTGTCTGGCAACGCCACTAAGCCCATCCCTGATACCCAAGAAAAGTCTTCCCGGTCCCAAGTTTTGCTTTGGACGGAACTCGAGGGAGACGAAGCCCTTTCTGCAGCTCCAGCGGCCCCGAGGGATCCCCTGCAAGGGCTGGAGGCGCTAGCGGGGCTGCGAGAAACTCTCGACCGAGCCCGTCCAGGAGGAAGCACGGAGCGCAGCCACGACTTGCTAGAAAGAGCAGGGCCCCTCCACCCCGAAGCTGCAGCCGCTCGCCTCTCCTCGCCCTCTCGGGCCGGGGAACCTGCAAGGCGGCGGCGCCCTCCACCCGCAGCAGCCAGCAGCCGCCCATGGAGCTCCGCGCCGCCGGCTCGCCCCTCCCTCAGTCCCGCCCGCCCGCCTGCCGGGAGGAGAAGTGGACACGTCACTGCAGCCAGGCTGAGTCAGCCGCCCGCTGGAGGCTCCCCGCTAGTCCTGTCCCTAGAAGAAGATCCCATTTGCAGTATGTTGTTCTCTTACATAGTTGACATAACTAAAGAATTAATAACTTGTGTGTGACTCTTGAGAGTTTAAGAGTTCTATACTATTTCAGCCAGTGATTAAATGCCTAGAAAATCTGTTTTAAAAATAATTTCATTTGATCTTAAAGATGCAACTGAACTCATTTTTATTTGTGCAAGGTTTCCTTTAGTATAGATCTCTATATTACTACTTAATGTATTTCTTTATACATATAAAAGGAGGGATCCTAGAACTGGTGGGGGAATGGAAAATGCATTCCTCCACCAGCCCCATTTCTTCCCTGGGTCTAGTTCCATTTTTCCTCCATTTTCTGCTGGAGCCTGCTCTATTTCCTTTGTCTCTTCCAGGCACTCTTTTTGGTTGCTACAGCTACCCAATATGCAGACTCTGGGTTCTTACTCTCAACATGGGGGTATTTTTATCTCCAACTTGTTTTTTTAATCACATTTTTCTGCAAACCTGGAGAGCCCCTTTGGGTTTGCAGAACCCTAAATTGTAGCTTCATTTGGCTTCACTGCGTGGACTTTCTCCCTCCATAGCTTGTGTTTCTTAAATTGATTATGTTCTGTGCTGTTGCTAACATGGCAGCTGTGGCTTCTTTGCTTGTATCAGTACAGAGCCAGTTTGGTGTAGTGGTTAAGTGCGTGGACTCTTATCTGGGAGACTCAGGTTTGATTCCCCGCTCCTCCACTTGCAGCTGCTGGAATGGTGTTGGGTCAGCCATAGCTCTCCCAGCAGTTGTCCTTGAAAGGGCAGCTTCTGTGAGAGCTCTCTCAGCCCACCTACCTCACAAGGTGTTGTGTATGTGTGTGTGGGGGGAAGGTAAAGGAGATTGTGACTGCTCTGAGACTCTGAGTGAAGGGTGGGGTATAAATCCAATATCATCATCATCATCTCCTCCTCCACTAACATTTTTCCCATGAGGCCACTTGTCTATTTTATCCTTTGAAGCCAGGGACCTATTTTGCTTTTTCCTGAGTTATTTCTTTTGTAGGTAGATAGAACAGGATATGTTGCCTATAGGATCTTAATTGCCAAGGGGGCTTCACTGCACCTCCACGTGGCAACCCAAAAGACACACACAGGGATCTAATTGCAGGGGTGGCCCACGGCAGCTCTCCAGATGTTTTTTTGCCTACCACTCCCATGGCTGGCTGGAGCTGATGGGAGTGGTAGGCAAAAAAACATCTGGAGAGCTGCCGTGGGCCACCCCTGTAATAACGAAAAACATCCCATACCATAATACCAAGATTAACCAACACAATAATACCAACACACAGTGATATCAACACCCCTCCCTCGCAAGTGGTGGCCATCTTGCGGAAGTGACATCACCGGAAGTGACATCATATCCTTTTTCTGGCGGCGTGCACACACGTAGGGGGGCCCACATAAATCTTGAGCCCCGGGCCCCCAAAGCCCTAGCTACGCCCCTGCCGCGCACCCCTCCCCCCCTGCCTAAATTTACAGGACCAAGCCTTTGTTTAAAAACCTATACAGTAGGAGAGCCCATCACTTCCCGAAGAAGCCTGTTCCACTGAGGAACTGCTCTGTCAGGAAGTTCTTCCTAATATTGAGCCAGAAACTCTTTTAATTTCAACCCATTGGTTCTGGTCCTACCTTCCGGGGCCACGGAAAACAATCCCACACCATTCTCTATATGACAGCCCTTCAAGTACTTAAAGATGGTGATCATATCATCTCTCAGCCACCTCCTTTCCAGCCTAACATCCCCAGCTCCTTCAACCTTTTTTCATAGGACTTGGTCTCCAGACCCCTCACCATCTTCGTCGCCCTCCTCTGGACCCGTTCCAGCTTGTCTATATCCTTCTTAAAATGTGGTGCCCAAAAGTGAACACAATACTCCAGATGAGGTCTTACCAGAGCAGAGTAAAGCGATACCATCACATCACGTGATCTTGGCATTATACTTCTGTTGATACAGCCCAAAATTGTATTTGCCTTTTTAGCCACCCCATCACACTGTTGACTCATGTTCAGCATAGTATCCACTAAGACCCCTAGATCCTTTTCGCACATACTACTGCTAAGACAAGTTTCCCCCATCCTATAACCACGCATTGAATTTTTCATACCTAAATGCAGAACTTTACATTTATCCCTGTTAAAATTCATTTTATTGATTTTAGCCCAATTTTCCAGCCTGTCAAAGTCATCCTGTATCCTGCTTTTGTCTTCTTCTGTGTTTGCAACCCCTCCCAATTTAATATTATCTGCAAATTTAATAATTTGTGTGTTCCATCACAAGTGGAACACTAAGAAATTAAAGACTGTACCCACGTCTTCATTAAGTCCTATTTGAAGAGGTTATCATTCTTTGTGACTGTTGAGAGACTTTGTGGGAAAAATTTCAAGAATGTTCAGTGTCCCTTAGTTCTGTTTTTGCTTAACTTCACTAAAAATGCATATTTACATGCCTGGCGTGAAAGTTTTATTGCTTCCGGTGGTTATCTTACATTGCTTATTCTCCACAGTTGCTGTGCGGTTGTGGGGAACCCAGGCCCAACTCTTTCAAAAGCACACCTCAAGCTTAGCAACCCCACATCCTGTGCTCTTATATGCTGGACTGTGATTCTTTTAACCTGCTAAAAAACATTTCCATGGTTTTGCATGCTGATTCACGGCCCACTTTCTCTATATTTAGGACTCCTTGCCATTCCATCCCACTGTCTCATGAAGTGTGCACACAAAAGCTTCCATTCTGAATAAAACTTTGTTGGTTTTAAAGGTGCTACTGGACTCCTGCTTTGTTCTACTGCTTCAGACCAACACTGCTGCCCACCTGGATCCATAACAAACAATTGTCTTTGATGGGGGAACTCTCTAGTTCTTTTCATTGCGGAGTTATAAAGGGAGCTCTGTCAAGATGTGTAGCTGAGTTAGGCTGTCTGTTGACCTAGAATCTTGTAGCACCCTAAAGACTAATGAAATTTGTGGCAGGGTGTGAGCTTTTGTGAGTCACTTTTGACTTTTGAAGTGAGGAGTGGCTCCTGAAAGCTCGTACCCTGCCACGAATTTCTAGAGGTGCTGTGGAGAAATGCCATCTTAGTTGGGAGGGAACATGAAACTGCTAAGCAGGCTTTGGCCTAGCCTCCCTCCAACCCCCCCTCCCTTCCAGAGCCAAACCAGCAACTCTAGGGGGAAAGCCTCCTAGAGCGGCAGGAAGTTCTTTTGTTCTTTGCATTTGAGTTAACCAGGAAGAAAGTCAGTCCTCAACTGGCGCTCAAAGGAGGAGGTTGGGAGCATGGCGGCTCCTGACTGTAATATAGGCCTACTCAGGAAAAGAAGGCCCCCAGGCAGTCAGACCAAGTAAGTCATTCTCAAGGCAGGGCAAGTTTAGACCAGGGACAATACGATGCGTTTATAACCACCTTTTCTTTGTCATGCTGTTTGCTGTGCGGGTGCTGTACTGTGTTAACCTTTTACATGCAACTGTTTTTGTTTTGTTCTTCTTTTCTTTTAATTAAATATTTTTACTGTTTTGAATGCTGGCAGTCAAACTCCGTACCACATAGATCCCCAACCGCCCTAGACCACGCTGCTTTAAGAAGGGGGCCCCGGGGAAGGGGGAAGGCATGCAGTTGGGTAAGGTGCCAATCCTCCAGGGGTTCCCCGAAGAAGTGCTGTGGTCTCTGTGATACCCAAGTACAGGGTGGCAGAGGACCTTGAGGCCTGGCCTCATAGCTGGAGAGGGGGATTGGGAGTCCTGTTCCTCTCAATCTGAACCCCTAGACTGAGCAGGTGGTGGCAGCGAGCCCAAGTGGCAGGAGGAGAAATAGCTCCCTCCAGGAGTTGGCGACTCAATAGGGAGTTGACGGGACCGGGTCTGAAGGCAGAATCGGGCCGGTTCTGTCACAGGTGCTATTGGACTTTTGCTCTTTTCTACTGATAAAGTGAACTGTATTGTCTTTTCATTAATTGTTTATAATTCTGGAAAGAAAAGGACTAGAGTTATTTTTTTTTTTACAAAAATGAAATCTGAGAATTTGTGCATTATTACTACAGCTGGGGGTATAAATAGTTTAATATTTTGATCTAGCTGTTACCAGTTTTTTAAATAGCCCTCCAGTAGGAGGGGCATGACCTGGATAGCCCAGACTAGTCCAAGATCAGAAGCACATCTGGGTTGGTCCTGGTTAGTTCTTGGATGAGAGACCACCAAGGAATCACTATGCAGCATCACTGTGCAGAGGCAGACGATGACAAACCACCTCTGTTCATCTCTTGCCTTAGGGAAGGGCCTGCTCAGAGCATTAAGACGAGGAAACTGCACATGTGCAGAACTTCAGTGTAAATTAAAAAACAAGAAAAGCCAGAATATTGAGTCCTGCCCATATCAGTGCCAGTGCAGAAGTCTCATTCCCTGCACCTCCCCACTGCGTGTTCACAAATGACACCCACAATGTGTGTAGAATGAGGACAAGAGCACGCCAGCTCTGGCCTGCAGACCCTGCCCTTCTAGGCTTCGCAGCACCCGGAGGGGCTTTCCTTCTCTCTCCGGTAACACCCCCACCACCCCCACCTGATCTTTGTGTGGAATTGCCCAGTGGGAGGGTCAGGACTCCCAGCTTCCCTTCCAAGTTCTGAGGCTGTCTTGCCTCTGCAACTTCCACAGCCCCACGCCTGGCCTACCATGGGGACAGTTTAATGCTTTGGGCACCCTTGGAGGAGTAGCCGCTTGCCAATAGCCTGCCTTCTCCCCGGCATCACTTTTAAAAGAGTGTGTTTGAGACAGTGGGAGGTTTGTTGGTACACAGATCAAGTTATAAAATATTTCTTTAAAATATAATGTTTACAAGCATACTTTTATCACAGCACCAAATCGAGCGGGGGATTCCAAAAGAAATGCTCTAAAGCACAAATCCTTGGCCCCTCTCTCAATACATGCCCTATCAGTTCTTAAAATATAGAGCACGCTCATTAGCATAGACATTCTGGATTTAAAGAGAGTAGCCAGTACTTTGACGCTTGCTCCAACTCCTTCACGCGAATACATGGTGAAGAGCTGCCTGCTTACGGATCTCAGCTAAGAGTTCTCATGGATGCAGCATCCCACAGAACATAGACCTCCTTCCTCCTGCAAGGAGTTTTTCTTTTTTTCTCCACCTGCTGACCAGATCAGTGAAGCGATTCTTGCAGTCTCCAAAATTTCCCTTTCTGTACCGTTCTCAAGCACATTGTTCTCCAGACCTCTGTTTCCTGTTTGGAGAAGGGAAAAAGCTTACCCGGCCCATTATCTCTCCTGCTATATCTATTAGTATTTGTATGAAGGTAAGCTGAGTTCCTTCTGGGAAGCAAATGAACTGACACGCCACCCCCACCCCACTCTCTGTTCAGAGGGAGGGGGGAGGAGCCTGTTAAAATGCAAAGTGGAGGTTTAGCTCAGCTCACACACACCCCCAGGAAAAAAAAATGTATTTCTTTGCACCTTGGCTTCATTTTTGCCTCTTCTTCTCCTTTGCTCCCCATCTTCAGTCTCTTGTCAAGTCATGAGGCTTCTTCCTTTACGACGTTAACACCCCGCCCCCCCAAAGCACTTCCTCTCTGCCCAAAGTTTGGTTCATGCTCTTGTCACCTCTCCCCTTGCAAACTTCTCTGCTCTCACTCTGATCTTCCAGAGTACCCCTCAAGCCCCTTTCCTTCTGCCCGGCACTCTGCTTTCCAGGGCTGGATTAACAAATAGGCCAAGTAGGCACTGGCCTAATGAGCCCCCCACACCTTTAGGGGCCCTGGGCTGGTTTGTCTCTCTCTGCCTCTCCCCTGCAGCTTTGCCAAAGGGGCTTTTGAGAAGGTGCCTGCAGGAGAGATTAGGAGATAATTAACCGGGGGGGGGGGGGTTGATTGCCTAGGGGCCTCCACAGGGCTTAATCTGGCACTGCTGCTCTCCAAATCCTCCACCTATTCCCTTCATTCTCAACAAGTGACATCTCTCCTCAAATCCTTCTTAATTTTCTGTCTGTTCCCAGATCCTGCCCTTCAAAGCCCTCCATGGTCTCCCCTCAATCTGTATTTCTCTGCTCTTATATCCAGATAGAACCTTGTTCCTAACCGAGTTTCCCCACCCTCCGCCCACCAAGGCTTCCTGCATCCAGGCCTGGTGCTAGGGCTTTTGGTGCCCTAAGGGAGCTGCCCACTAGCCCCCCCCCCAAAAAAATCTTTTTTAAACAGAAAATTGTAGGAGATGAAGAAACTTGGAACTTATTTACATTTTTAATTTACAGGTTTTTTTATTTTAAACTTTAATTTTAAAAAATTGTTAGACTAATTAATAAAAATTGTGAGACTACTTGATCCTTTTAGCTGGAGGTGCCAGGGACAAGATCCTCACATGACCATTTCTACTTGATCCTTTCAGTTGGAAGTGCCAGGGACAAGATCCTCACATGACCATTTCTACTTGATCCTTTCAGCTGGAGGTGCCAGGGACAAGACCATGAGCATGTGAGAAAGATGCTCTGCCACTGAGGTATGGCTCCCACCCCATGGCTGTGTCAAAGTAGAATAGGAAGGATGAGTGGCAGCAGACCACTTCAACAGGAGCCAATTTTTAGAAACTGTAATTGGCTCTTCTTCAGCTTTTACAGTTGGTTAATTTACCCCTGCCAGGCTCTGAGGAGCACACTGTACAGGCGCTGTCCGTGTTCACATTTCCTGGGTCTGTAACAGACCCGGGGAAGGTGAAACTGGCTGGGCAGCGTCTGCGCTCCATGGAGCCTTCTTCCCATTGGGGAGGGCAGACTCCAGGGAGGACACACGCTGCTCGTGGGGAGAGAGGTGCCTGGCGGTGTACACTAGTCCAGGTCTACTTGGCCTACTCCCTGCTTGGCCTACTCCCATGCACCGGCTATGTCTACATCCTCCAAGAACTCTTCCCTACCTGTTCTGCCCCTTATGCCTACAGCTGCCTCCCAAGAACACTTACATGCTACCATCTCTCTCCCTTCCCTCCTTTTCTTCGACCTCTTGGGCACAACTTCTTAGTTCCATTTCCCTGCAGAAGAATGTCTATTCTTCCAGTTTCTCCCTGCTGCCACCTTCTATTCCTACTTCATGGCAAGGACTGCACTGCAAGTTCATCAGGCAGAGACCTGTTTTCCTGTACTTTGCCAAGTGCCATGCCCAAAGATAGCACTTTGAAAACAAACGTATAAAAAAGCAAGGACACATGTGTCTGTTCATCTGTCACTGGCAGGCATAACATATCAGAAAAAAAGGACAGGAGGCTCAGAACATCTAGAGCCAAAAATGAAGGGAATCCAGAAATCCTAGTCTGGGTAGGTCCAGAAACTCTGTTCTTCGCAAATGGAACCAAAGGGTTTATGAGGAACCAAGAAAATTGAATCAGTACAGACAGGGAGGGTGGAAAACATCTTTCCAAAACAGTGGCGAATTTAATAGCTTTCCTGACCTACCAAAGTATCTTGAGATCCAGGTGCCAATCCCAACCACACCATGGAAGCTTCCTCGGTGACCTTGGGCCAATCACACACTCACCCTAGCCTACCTCTGAGGGTTATTGTTGTTGTGAGGATAAAATGGAAGGCCTAATTTTTCCGCTTGTGTTCACTGTGCATGTCCATTGGGTTTTCTTTGTCGTTCTGTATTGATTTTCCTCCTTTCAGCACTTAGTTCACTTTCTGGTTGCTGTTTCCCCCTGGGTTTCCTGAGAGTGCTTTCATGAGGATTTTTCTCTTGCTTTGCTTCCAGGCCAAAGGTAAATCAAAAGCATAGATTCCCTCGGATTCCACCCCCCACAAACCTTTTTACTGCCCCCTGAAGGTCACCTCCCCGCCATTGAGGTTGTTCCATCAACTCTGCACCTTCTGCCATCATCTCCCATACTTTAGTGCACAAACTCCATTTCCATTTGTTTTTAAAGTTCGAATTTTTTTTGACAAATGGCATGAGACTAGCTATGAAAGACTATCGCTAGTCTCAGATCACTGAACAAAAACATTAATATTAATATTAGGTAGTCTTTCAGATTATTTAATTATGTCTCGTGATCATGATTACTGGTTTCCCCCCTTGTTGTTAGTCTATTTTGGTTTTAAATTATTTGTAATCTGTTTTGTATTTACTGTTTTGTTTTATCTTGATCTTAAGACCATTGGTCAAAGAAGATAACAAATAAAAGGAAAGGAAAAATGAAGACAATGGGAAAGGGGAATTTAAGAAGTGCTCACGTGTATCAGAAAATCCAGAGAATAGGACCGATACACAAAGATGTTTTTCTATCAGCCCAGGGCCTCCCTCTACATTTGCAGAGAAATCCAAGAAAGAAAATTACCAATTTGAAACTTTTAGGGAAAAGACTGAGATCTTGCAATCCTCTGTTGTGAAATCCTGACTTTCAGCTTGGGAAGGAAGGAGCAGCTGCCAAGGAGAGTTCGGTGGGCAGGGGAGGAGACGCCTATCACCAATGTTCCCTCTAAGCTGCAGAGTCTTGTGAGCAAAAATTCTTCTTTGTGAGCTACTGGCGTTAAAGTCGTGAGCTACTGCATAAATTAATGCGCTCTGGGGCTAAGACAAAAATGTGTGAGTTGGAGGCTAAAAATCTGTGAGCTAGCTCACGCTAACTCAGCTTAGAGGGAAAACTGCCTATCACCCACCCAGGCCACCACCATGAAAGCTGGGTGGGAGAGCAGTTGGAGCTACCGCTGCCACCACCCCAGCACCGCAGGCAGGCAGGGAGGAGGAATGGGAGCTGCCGCTGCTGCCCTGTGGCATTGCCCAGTAAGGCAGACAAGTGGAGGCAGCAGCCCCACAAGTGGGAGGATGAAGGCAGAAGAGGGAGTGAAGGAAGGAAGGAGACCCATCGTTCCCCCTCTCCACTGCACCAATGAGGTAGGAGATAGCAGCACACTAGGCTGACACGGTGGCAGTTCAGCAGTCAGCACAGCAAACGAGGGTGAGATAGGATTCCTTCCCTGCAAGTGTCATGGAGCCCTTACTTGTCATCACCAGATCTTCCAGAAATGTAGGTGACCTATTAGTATGAGCTGAGAGCCAGTGCGTTGCAGTGTGGTAGACTTAAAGTGATGAGGCCTGAGTTCAAGTTCCTGCTCAGCTATCGGATTGCCAGCCTCCAAGTGGGGCCGGGAGATCACCCAGAATTACAGTTAATCTCTAAACAATATAAATCAGTTTCCCTGAAAGAATGGCCACTGAGAGGACGGATATGGCATCATGCTCCCCCCAGTCCTTCCTCTTCCCAGACCCCACCATCCCCAGCTCCGCACTCAAAATCTCCAGGACGAAGCTCACTCACTCTTGGACTGGCTTCCCTCATAGGGGCATGGGTAGGTGTAAGCCGAAATGCCCTCAAAACGAGGTTGGGGAATTAGTTAGGTGGGCACCTGGCTCACTAGGAATCTTTTTACCAATATATACCAGGCTCAACCATCCAGAGGGTGATGCTCAATAAAAAGGACTCTAATTTAATAAAACCAATTGTAATTTATTGTGAAAAATAGTTCTTTCATACAAGATAAAAATACGATACATTCACACATTCACACAGTCCTAAGGAAATACAGATAGATCGATAGGGGTAACATATATGGGTAGACAAACAGGGCGATATTTACCTCTCGTAGACTTCAAGGAAGGCTCCGGTGGCGACAGTAGAGGGAATGGGGAAGGGCCCGAGACTGATCAGGAATCGGGGATGGATCTATGCAGCGGAAGGTGGGTTGCTGATAGAAGCACACCTGTGGGTAGCTAGTCCACAGGTTATAAGGACTCACCTGAGCCCTCAAGGGATGGGTGGTCTTGGGGAGGAGCAGGGGGAGGCTCTGTGATGACCATGAAGGCTGGACATTAGCAGAGCCAATGGCGAGTGGTGTTAGCGTTACACAGTGGATTCCATGTTCAGCGCTTCTTCACCGATCGCCTGGATAGCTCCTTGGCGGCACAGCGTCTCCTGTTCCATGGCGGACCCTTCCGTGTGCATTAGCAAGCACTCTGTACCGGGTTAGAATGCTTGCAACCTTGGTGTTGTTTGTACACATAAGTCCCTTTAGGTCCCTGGATAGTTTTGCCCACACTCTCTGGCCAGACGTGTGCGAGCTCACTTCTCCAGGTGCCCTGGCAACCATGCTGGTGACTATGATATTAAGGAAAGAGGGGGCTTTTCCTCACATAGGAGAGAAAACAGGAGCACCCAGTTCCTTGGAAACACAAAGGAGGAGAGAAGAGGAGACTGGAGTTATACCTTCCCTTCACTCAGAGTGCCTTACAATCTCCTTTCCCTTCCCTCCCCACAACAGACACCCTGTGAGGTAGGTGGGGCTGAGAGAACTCTGACAGAACCCTTGAGAGGAACAGCTCTGACAGAGTTATGACTGACCCAGGGTCACTCCAGCAGGTGCATTTGGAGGGGTGGGGAATCAAACCTGGTTCTCCCAGATTAGAGTCCATGCATTTAACCACTACACCAAAGGAAAGCAAAATGGCTGTGTGAATGTGAAAGGCCTATAACGGTTTGAAAAGAGACACAAAAACAACAGGAAGAGCAACCGTAATGCAAGCATAGCCCAGCAGGACCCTGGTTATGCAAATCCACCTCTGGATTTCTCTGTCCAACTGCAGAGTTGGGGATGGGTCAAGTCAGCAAATGATGGCAACCTTGATGACTTGTCTGGCAGTTATGAAATGCCAATCCCCAGGTCCCAGCAGGAGTTCTTCTGCTTTCCCAGGCTCCTTCCCGTTCCCAGTCAGCTGGCCAGCGGGGGAGGGGGGGAGGGAGCCCCGCCCCCAGAGGACCAAGTTCCTTTGCACCTCCGGAGGCTTCAGTCTCCGATTGAAAGGCTTCCTCTTGGGATGGTGTGTCTGTGTTACTTTGAAGAAGTTGGCAGCAACTCTTGAGTAGAGAGGCCAATCCCTCACTTCAGAGTCACCAGATGGGGGTGGGGAGGGAGGGAAACGTCTGTTGAGCACTTCATTATTCCCCAGGTGGAGATCGATTCTCATAGGGTATAATGCGGAATTGATCTGGAGGTTTCGGGGGCTCTGGAGGAGCTGTATTTTGAGGTAGATGCACCAAATTTTCAGTATAGTATCTAGTGCCTCTCCCCAAAATAACCCCCAAGATTCAAAACGATTGGACCAGGGGGTCCATGTCTATGAGCCCCAAAAGAAGGTGACCCTATCCTTCATTGTTTCCTATGGAAGGAAGGCAATTTAAAAGGTGTGCTGTCCCTTTAAATGTGATGGCCAGAACTCCCTTGGAGTTCAATTATGCTTGTCACACCCTTG
Organism: Heteronotia binoei; assembly: GCF_032191835.1. Classification (NCBI taxonomy): domain Eukaryota; kingdom Metazoa; phylum Chordata; class Lepidosauria; order Squamata; family Gekkonidae; genus Heteronotia; species Heteronotia binoei. Next base: position 19,688,321 of record NC_083227.1, on the reverse strand, counting down.
TTCCTGGCTCCGCCCCCAAAGTCTCCTGGCTCCACCCCCAAAGTCCCCAGATATTTCTTGAATTGGACTTGGCAACCCTAAAATGGCTTCACCCACCTCCCCCCGCCCCCACCAAAGAAAACTGCAGAATTCAAGCAGCAGACTTTTCAACAAAACATCACTTTATATAAACATAACGTCTTTTCAGTCTCTGGCATAACTGAAACACAAGTGATATCTGAACACAGCTACCTTGGCAGGGACAGGATCTTCAGTGTCCATCAGAAAAGGCAGGCTGAACACAGGGCAAAACTTAGCAGATAATACCAATTAAAGAAAAGAGGAAATCCCAAATAGTAACTGAAACATGTAGGACCTCATCTTCCTCTGTAGACTCTGCAGCAGTTCCTCTCTCGTGCTTGAGGAGAACGAAGGCTGGAGAGATCAAGGGGGGGGTCTGTTCAGAGCTCTCCTGTATCTTTTACAATGGGAAAGGCATTACTGTCACTTTAAGGAATAAGATACAAAGGGGGGAAGGAATGTTGGGAAATGGAGGGGGAAATATTTCCATTTTACCCCAGTCAATTTTGGTGGCTGGAGACAGGAGAGGTCTTTACAGGCCTTGAAAAAAGGAAGAATATTGAAAAATACTATTTTCTTCTTGATGGTCCTGGTGAGAAGAAAAGGTCCTAGGAAGAGATTTTGAGGTGGGCTTTTCCATACACTGAAAAGAAGGGCAGGAGGGTCTCTCCATGGAAGGAGGCTCCAGAGAACTCGTAGAGAAGGGCTGCTCGGTCAGCATCAAAAAAGGCCACTCGCCCCCCAGCGTAGTTCAGGCACACTCGGATCCTCTTCAGCTCCCCAGTCACAGTCAGGGGGAGGCTATATTTTTCTATATAAGCCCTAAGCATCCCTGACTGCTTCCCCACAGTCCAGATCCCTTCCTCAGGACTAAAGATGAAAAATTCCTTTCTCCTCACAGATCTTCTGGCCACCCCCACATACCAGTCTTCTTCACTTGCCACAAGGACTTCCCAGAAATGGCAGCCTCCTGTGAATCCCTCACGGCCCAGCACAGCACCATGCTGCTTAAATCTCTCCGGACTGGTGGGCAGAGCTTGAGGTTTTTCTCCCATTCGCACGCTTTTCTGACCCTCAGAAAGAATGAGCCATGGATTGGCCGTGTCTGGATCCAGAGTCACATTTGCTGTTGAGGGAAAATGAGGAGACAAGAAGTGAGAGGGCATCAGCTGGGGGATTCCACCCACTGGCCTGTTGGCTTCCTTCTCCTGCCAGTCGTGGCCTCCTCCCACCTCTGCCACCCTCTCCTTGGTCATCAGGCTCTCCTGCCTGCTCCTGCCCTTCTAAAAGGCAGAGCTGTCTTCAAGCACCCACAGGGACACCATCTATTTCCTCCCGTATCCCATCCTGAAAAGGGAACTATGAAGGAGAGAAAAAAAGCAATGGCAATTTCAGTCACAGGCTTCTTTGGTTAGAAATCACACACAAGAACAGAAGATTTGTCTCCCTTATCAGGAATCTTCCTTCTCGCTGGTCCTGGGGTGGGGCAGTCTCTACTTCTGGGAGAAGCTCATTCCTGGAGACCAGGAGAGTCCAGAACCTTGCAATTCCGGGAGGGGAGGGGCTTCTCTCCCAGGCCCCAGTCTGGCCCTGAAGCAGCACAACTCCCTCTCCAAATGAGCAAACATGAAATCAGACCTCCAATAAAATGGTCCAAAAAAACCTCCAACCAACCACACAGAGAACAGGGTGAAGAACTCAAAAGAGACGCCCACCAGTTCAGGAAACTGAAATTGAGGCAAAGAAGCCCCATAGAGTCAATACAGCACACATACTCTGGCTTAAGTGCCTTCTGAGAAAGGGAATTCGCCCCCTTGGATGGGAAGAGACTGCCCAACTCTAGGACCACCGACAAGGAAGATGCACAGTGAGAAAAATCTTCCATTCTCCAGTGGTCCGGGGTGGGGAAGTCTCCACATCTGGCACATAAGATAGCAGCATGGCTATCTCAGACTCTAGCCTGAAAAGGTATGCTACAGGATCATTTTCTTCCAAAAGTAGTCTCAGCTGAGCCCATTTTGTCAATTCTGTAATGATGAGTGCAACAATTTCCAGGTTGCAGCCCTACAGACCACCTCTAAGGAAGGGAAGGACCGGATAATGCTGAGGTTTCTGCCCCTCTGAGGGAGTGGGCTGTAACACCCAAAGGGGGATCCAGTCCCCTGGACTTATATGCCAGGAAAATGCAGCCTCTGACCCATCTGCTAGTGGTGGATGTGGAGACCTTATGGTAGGGGTGTCATATGCCCCATCCACAGACCAAATCAACCCTCCCAGGGCTTCAGTCAGGCCCATGGGGCTCTTTTACTCCCCCTCCACCCTCCTGTTGTCAGCCATTCCCGAGCTCCTGCTGCCTTGCCTTTGCAGGCTGAAGCAGGAATCAAAGCTGCAAAGAAGACGTGCAGCGGAGCGAAAATGCACTCCACATTTTCCTTGCAACTTTGTGCTGAAATATGTTTCAATAGAGTGGAGCTCGGTTTAACTTCCCAGCATTCCTATGGCCAGCTGGGAAAACCCAGAAGGTGCCTGAATGCAGTGGGGAAGCAGGGAAAAACCCTGCTACACATTGAACAAGGGGCAGAGCCAGAAGTGACAGAAATATCCTTGGTACTTAATATTTAATTCATATTCCCAACCCACCCCCCCACAGCTGCTGCAAAAATTAATGCCTGTTCTGATATCCTCAGTGGGAATTTTAATAGACCTGCAATATTACCAGTTGGAACCTCTTCCAGACTGGAATTACCAACACGGAGCCACTGAACATCAGACATGATCTACTCTGGGATGGGAAACCTGATGCCCCAATGGCCACCTTTGGTGGGAGAACAGCAAGACTTTTCTTATGGAGCTCAGTCAAGCTCTTGCCCGGCAGCCATTCTCCCATCATTTCAATATGGCAGCAAGTAGGTGAAAAGAGGCAGTTCATCTCCTCAGAGTGCACCTTTTCTTTTGTCCTTACCAACATCCTCAGAGCAAGAAGGAACTGGCTGTGGCAGGGAGGTCAGATTTTGAGAAACAAGAGTGTTGTGTAGTAGGCTTGCCAATCCCCAGGTCCCAGCAGGGTTTCCCTCACTTTTGCAGGCTCCTTCCCCTCCTCTCAGTCAGCTGGCCAGTGAGGGAAGCCTTGCCCCACAGCCACCATATGCCTTTCTACTTCTGGAGACTTAAGAAGATGCTTGAAAAGACTTACTTTTTAGATGGTGTGTCTGTGCCTTTAAATCTAGAAGCCAGGTTGAATGTGGGTGGGGTGAGCTGGCAGAACAATATGGTTGCTCCCAGTAGCTGCGACAGGAGCCCAGAACTTCTGTTTTACAATCTTTTCAGAGGTCGTTTGCATAGTTAGGGGAAAACTAGAACTTTGGTTTCCCCTGTGTTAGTCTGAAGAACTTGGAACTTCAGCAACTCATGAGTAAATTGCCCCAGTGAGACCACACAAGTGTGAGATTGCAAACTGTTTATTTTGGGGAGAGAGAGAGAATGTTTACAGGGAACATGCAGCTGCTTGGGGTGAGGAAATGAAGACTGTATTCAGGGGAACTGCACTGCTGTATTCTTATTTATTTATTTCAGGGAATAGGAAAGTCTCCTGGCTCCACCCTCAAAGTCTCCCAGCCCCAAAGTCCCCAGGTATTTTCTGACTGACTTGGTAACCCTCTTCTGCAGTGCTATCTCTGAGAACACCAAGCAGAAGAACACAAATTGTTAGGTGAAGCTTTTTAGTTTAGAAACAATTGACCCGTTTATGAAGAAAAATGTACCTTTCTGCAGATGAAGTCCAGAATCCAGAGTGTCTGAGAAAGCAAAGGAACAGAAAGTGAGTGGCAGACCTTTCCACTTATCACAAATCTTGGGACAAAAATATCAGCTAATACTATTTTCTTTTGGGGAGGGAAGGCAGCATGATATAGCCCAACATTATCAAATCTTGGAAGCTAAGCTGGGTTGGTACTTAGACAGGAAACTAAAGAAGGCTCCGCAGAGGAAGGAAATAGCAAACTGCCTCTGTTTCTCACTTGCCTTGAACACCTCTTGGTGGAATCGCCAGAAGTCATTTGTGACTTGATGGCGCATAAGTACATATTCCTTATGAGTTACAGCTAAAGGGTCAAGTAGAAGCTATTTCGGGGTGGGGGGACGGGACTGTGCACAAATTTGTTTCTACAAGTCACTAGAGTTACTTGAGATTCATGTCATAGAAAGTATCCTAAGGACTGCAGCCCAAGGGTCCAATCTGGCTAAATTCAGGACATTTCTAGACACAGGTTCTGCAGTGCCATCCTGAGCAGAGTTACACCCTTCAAACTCACTGATTTCAATGGGCTTTTGACTTTACTTTAAAGACAGCACTGTAAAGAGAAGGGGGGGGCTGAAATTGATCCAGTGGCTGTCTTCATTAAATGCAGATGCCCTGAAGGGCAGTTTCCCTCCCCCTTCCTATCATTTCAGGTGCTTGCTTGACCATCTACCTCACCATGTGCCCTTGCATGGTCACAGTAATGATCAGAGATCAACATAGAATAACGTTGAGAAGTCCACGTAATGCAATTCTGAGCTGAAGTTATGGCAGAATTCTGATCAGAAAACTTTACATGGTGAATTAAAATGGCCTTCTGAACTGATACATAAACGTCCCATGTTCCTGGGTCTGTTACTGTTAACAATATAACCATCCTGGAACATCAGGCCCACTCTAATGTCCAGTTTGAAACTCTTGCAGTGTTTCTTCATTACCTTTGAATTGGCTCTTGATGACCTCCAAAGGGGGATTGAAATGTGAGAAGTACCAGATGTGCCACTTCAGGGCAAGTGGGAAATCCACTGGATTCTCAAATGACTCCTTTTCTTCATACCTGGAGAAAATCCCATTAAGGTGCTATCCATCCAGTTCAGAATCTCCCCTGTCCCAATGGATGAAAGAAGTAGAGGAAGGAACTGCCAGAAAGCCAAGAGAGACCCAGGCTGATGCTGAAAACACTGAAAGATTAGGGGGGGGGGCCCTTTGGACAGGCCTGTAGCCATGGGGGGCCTGGCCCCTCCACCCAACCCCACCCTCCACCTGTATGGCCCTCCTGGTGACCCGGCTCTCCCCAGTGCTTTTGCAGCCCCTGCTCTCTCTGTGGCTGCTGCTCTGGCAGCCACTGATCTCCCCGCCACTCTGGAGGCCCCTACCCCACTCTGTGGTGCTTCCCCCCTCCCTCCCACCAACACACAGGAAAAGCAGCGCAGAGGCCAGCAGCTGCCTCCTCCCCACTTCCTCCCCATTGCTGCTTTTCCCGCTGATCAGCAGATGGGGGGAGGCTGCAGCTTGAAAAGAGTCCCACCTTTCCAGGGCTTCGGTCTGTCGGTGGGTGGGAGGGAAGGGGAAAGCACTCCGGAGGTGTGGGGGGCCGCCAGAGCGGTGGGCCCCTCCATCTGAAATTTAATTCGGTGGGACCCCCCACCTAAAATTTTCTGGCTATGGGGCCACCTTTGAAGAGAAATGTTCACCTCAGTGTAGCTCCTGCTTTGTTAAGAACTGGACCTGGGTTCGACACAGCAACTGCAGAGAATGGCTACCACAAAACAATACAGCTGGTTTTGTGCACTAAATAGCACTGCAGAAATTAATTGTCCATTTTTCCTGCTCCTTGTGCTGTGTTTGTGCATGTGGAACAACAAAAACAGGGAAATCCTCTGCCCAAATCTGTCTTGGCATGAGGAAGAGAAGGCAGGAGCCCTCCCTCTCCCAGAGTGGCATTTGAGGCCTGAACAGGGTCTGCTTTCTTCTTGCTGAAGGACTCTGTTCTTCACAGGCTACACAGTCCAATCCCAACATTATGAAGGTTAATGCTGAAGGCCTACTTACTTCTGCAAGGTGCTTCTGGCATCCTGAGGAAAAATGGCAGAGAGAAAAAGAAAAGAAGAAGATATTGGATTTATATCCCGCCCTCCACTCAGAGTCTCAGAGCGGTCACAATCTCCTTTACCTTCCTCCCCCACAACAGACACCCTGTGAGGTGGGTGGACCTGAGTGGGCTCTCATAGGAGCTGCCCTTTCAAGGACAACCTTCTGCAATAGCTATGGCTAACCCAAGGCCATTCCAGCTGCGGCAAATGGAGGAGTGGGGAATCAAACCCGGTTTTCCCAGATAAGAGTCCACGCACTAAACCACTACACCAAACTGGCTCTCAGTGCTTGCTAAAAGATCATACCAGGAAGACCCCTCTGGAAGATTCTACCCTCTGGCATTTTGCTTGTGTCCAGCTAGCAGACTTCACTCAAAGACTGGGGTATATCTTCATAAAGTGGAAGAAAAATCTCTGTGAGGTTAATACCAGCAGACAAAGTGGAGCCATTTTGGAACGGTGTGATCTGCTCTGACAACTTAATGACGATAATGTTCACAGAGATTTTTCTTCACATGGAAGGCTGGAGGGCTGTGTACCCCTTCTGGCCACCTGCAGATGCAAAGGCATTCCTAGCAACGTTTCTTCCATCAGCCTTGCATCACTGCAAGACTGCCTCCCTTTTCCCTGCTACATTGCTGAGCCAGCTTGCAGGAGTTTCCCTGCAAGATGGCTCAACAACAAAAGGGAAGGGAGGGTCTAGCCATCAATGCCATCGTATCTGCACAGATTGAAGGGCAGGCAGAAGCAAGCTCAGCGGTGGCAGGAACAGGTGTGGGGATGCCATTCCTGTAACCACCTGTTGTGTGTCTGTGTGCATTTGGAACGCACATCTGCAAGCAGCCACCATAAGCCACGTTCCCTGCCCCGCAGACATCCTCCTTTTAAAATGTACTGTGAAAAACCTTGCATGGAATCCTCACTCCAGGGGTGGGGAGGTTTCACAGAGACCCTGCTTTTGTCCAGTCTGCCCCTGGCTGGAGATGCAAAAGGACAGAGAGGAAAACAGCTCACATGCAGAGATGAAAACTTCCTAGCAACATAAACTAGCCTTGTTTGCTTTTCTGCTGAGCAAAGGAGGCACAGAGAAGATTTGGAGCCAGCCTTTTCCCCTAGGGGACCCTGCCTGTTCCTGCCACCCCCTCACCTGCAGGAGATCACTGGCTGGCTGCTGACACTTCTCTTCCATCTCCCGGATGAGGCTTTTGAGAGAGGAGAGGGCCTCAGAGAGTGCGGCCAGGTGCTGGTCCCTTTTCTTTGCCACCTCCATCTCCACCTCTTCCATCTGGGCCAGCAAAAGCTTCTCTTGTTCCTCCAGAAACATGTGCAGTTGCCTGAACTTTGCTACTGCCTCTTGCTTCTCTCCTTGGGTTTGTTCCTGAAATGGAAAGAGAAGAAAATCGGTCCAGTGTCAGGAACACAGCTGGTCTCTGCAGTGGGAAGAGCCTCCTATGAGAAGAGCACTTTGGCCTTTCAGAGATCACAATTAACACTCAGCAGGGAAAGCGGAAGATCCACCAGGCCCAGCCTCAGGGCCAAAGAACACAAGGATCTCCCTCCAACTCCCGGAGGGGTTCTTTCAGCCACAGAGGATTCAGTCTGCAGCACAAGACCCAGAGAAAAGAAGGGGGGGCTTCAGTCCGTTTGTTCCCCCACTAGAACACCCTTCATAGGTTGACTCCCCCAATCCATATTAGGGGATGATATACTATTTGAGTAGAAGCCCCACTGGGGGCAAAAGAGCACAGAAGCCCCTTCACCTTGCTTCGTCTTCCAATGTAAACTGCAGCTTTCCTGGCTGCATTTTGGGCAGGGAAAAATTGCAGGGGAGGGGGGAACTACACACTACTCAGTATCCCAGGTACTTTCCCCACCTTAGAATCTGCGATGGCTTAACCCCACTTGGCCCAATTCAGCATCGCTGGGCTCCTATCAACATTTGCAGCAAGCATAGGGGAGGAGGCAGAGACTCCTCCCAGGTTGCTTGCTGGTGCATTTACACATATGGGGCCTGAACACGTATGTTCTTCTCCCTATGATCCTCTCTACAGCAAAGAGTGCCTTGGAAAGTCAACTGATGCTGCTTGAAACAAAACATCTAGGGCACTGGAGGGCAAGGAGCTCCCGAGGCACAAGAGCGTGCAGTTCCACAGCATCCCCAGACTCACCACCCAGGTAATACCTCTGCTTAGAATTGCAATGTTACACCTACCTAAGAGCTGCCTTTGGGGCCTGTTCTGCTGAATACGGAGCATGCCGTGCATCTAGGGATGCCAGCCTCCAGGTGGGGCCTGGGGAGCCCCTGGAATTGCTCATTTCCAGACTACAGAGATTGGTTCCCCTGGAGAAAACATGCTTTGGAGGGTGAATTCTGTGGCCCTGTGTCAGTTCTGGATTAACCATTAAGCAAAAGAAATACACGCCTAGGGTACCAAGGGAAGGGGACACCCTACAGATTTTTCTCATAACTCTCATGCCCTTAACTTTTTCACTGGTGCACTCAGAGCCAGCCATAGCTCCTGTGCTGCGCCCCCAATTTTAACGCCTGGGTGAAGTGTGAAGTGCTGTGCTCCTAGGTCTCTTTCAAGGCTGCCTCCCGCCATTCAGCTGATTGGCGGGTAAAGCAATGCTGAGGCAGGAAGGACGAGGAGCCGCTGAAAAAGCAGCTGCCGCCACTGCTCCTCCCCACACTATCCAGGGAGGAAGTGGGGAGGCGGCAGCCAGCAGTGGCTGCCGTTTCAGTGGCTCCTTGTCCTTCCCACCGCCACTGCCCCAGCGCTGATCCTGGTGAGCAGCCAGTCTCTGCGCTGCTTTACCCGCCAATCAGCTAAATGGCGGGAGGCGGCCTTGAAAGAACCCCTGGAGAGCGGTGCTTCACCGGGGCATTAAAACTAGGAGGGACGAAGGGGGAGGCAAATAGGAATTTGTCTAGGGGATAGGAGTGAGGGCTGATTTTGGCACCCCCACCCTACCAGCACCCTAGGCAAATGTTTAGTCTGCCTAGTGGGCAGGCCGGCCGGCCCTGGGTGCACTCAGCTGCTATGTAGTGCTAAACAAATACAAATAAATATAATCTAACAAATAGAAATTATATTTAATATAGTTGTGAGGTCTGGCCTGGGGGATGGATTAAAAATCTGAATTTTTATTCTCTTATTTAATCTTCAGCACTTACTGAGTCTCAATGTTTTGTCATTTAGGTAATGGAAAGGCAGTGGGGCCATGTTGTTGGGCTGTGATTAGGGAAACTCCACTTCCCAACTGAAGGGGAGGGGGCTGCCTCGTGAGCTGACATTTCTGCTCTTTGGACTCTGTTCATTCCCCAGCCACAGTGACACTTACAAGCAAGTCTTGGCTTTCCCTCTCAATGTCTCCTTTATACGCCACAATTCTCTCTCTCTCCTTTTCCAGGATCTCCAGACAGTTGCGGAACTGATCCTGCAGAGAGGGGGGAGAACCAAAATTGAAATGTGTTCTTTTTTTAAGGTTTACTCCACCCTAGCCATGGGTTGGATATTTCTTGCATTCAAAGCCATTATTTGTAGCCAAGATATCACCGAATTGCGTTAACACTCCAGGAAGGAGGCAGCAAAGAGGCGCTGTCATGCCCCAACTTGGGCCCAGAGTACTGGTGGAGTGAGAATATTTGGAGAGTGGAGACTGCAAACAGACTGCATGCTGACATTCCCTCCCCCCACCCCCGTTTTGCTTCCAGGGCTTCATACAGTGAGGCCAGAGCAGTGGGGTTTGGAAGTTGCGACCTGATAAGTCTACCACAAGCACACATCAAGACTGTGTTCCCGCCTCCTGTTTCTTTGGTCTAAAAAGGAGGGTGTGCTCTGCATAGCCCAGGGATGATTCCCACATGGATTCCCAGAATGGGTGGTAAACAAGTTATTAAAGGGACATGACAGTTTTCTTCAGGCCAGTTGGAAGGACAAGCATCACGTACACTTACACCTATGATTTGTTTACAGCGTAAAATGCGCTACGTTTTGAGGAGTTTAGTGTCTAGTCAGGTGCAGTGGCAGACCTAGCCTATTTGGCGACCAATGCAGACGATCTTTAACACCCCCTTCCTCTATTGTTTGTTGTTGTCAAATCACAGCTAACTTATGGTGACCCTGCAGGGTTGTCAAGGCAAGGGACCTTCATAGGTGGCTTGCCATTGCCTGTCGTCATTTTGGCCCTGCTTTGCTCCTCAGATCTGAGGAGATCAGGCTAGGCTGGGGCTACCCAAGACAGGACCCCTCCTCTATAGGACAAAATTATTTTCAGTGATCACCATGAAATGAAACAAATAACAATAATGTCCAGAAAATAGATTCAGGAGGGTAGCTGTGTTGGTTTGAAGCAGCAGAACAGAGTTTTGTCTCAGAGGTGCCACTGGACCCAAGCTTTCTTTCAGTGGCCAGGAAAGAGAAGAAGACAGTGAAATTTTCCTTTTATTTAAATTCATATATATAACCATGTTAGTTAAAAGAAAAATCAAATTCCAGCATGCTATTCCATCAGGAGAGCCTGTGTGCTGTAATGCTTAAAGTGCTGGACTAAGATCTGGGAAATCCAGGTTTGAACCCCCAGTCCTGCCGTGGAAGCTCGCTGGGTGACCTTGGACCACTCTCATGACTCTCAGCCTACCCCTGACCTGGTTAGTCCCAGGACAGCCTGATCAGCAGGGCCGACCTGGAGGCAGGCAGTGGCAGGCAAACCACCTCCCAACCTCTCTTGCCTTGAAAAGCTTACAGGGTGTCCATAAGCCAGCTGTGACCTGACAGCAAAACAGAATTCTGTCACGCCACTCGTGTTCTGAGCAGGCACTCGGGTGGGCTTCTGTTCTCCTTTTTGAAACCCAAGACCTGACAATCTCAGACATTTACAAGACATTTTTGAGAGCTAGGAGTCTGCCTTTGTACTAATTTTAACTAACTAGCTAACTAGCCAAAGCATCACACATCTTTAAACGAATGAAGTGTCCAATGTAATACCCTTTCTGATGTGACTCATCATACTGGATGTTAAGAAGCACACTATGCCCAAAGAATCTGCCCCCGTCCTTCACAGTTTCCAAAGGACTACGTCAAGCCAGATCATCTCTGCAGTAGAAACTGAAGGGAGGGGCCACAGTTTTGCAAGCCTAGTAGAACCAAAGCGATGTACAGAGTACCCAGCAGTACTAGTGCAATCAGAGTGCCCAGCAGAACCCAGTGCTGTTGTGGCAATGCCAGCTGATGTCAAGCACAGAATCGCAGTCCAAGAAGGGGGGATGGAACCTCAGCAGCACTAGTGCAAATGTGCCCAGCAAACCCAGTGCCATTCATAATATCAGCAAAAGTTTGCCACTATACTGCTTTTAAATACATTCTGTCGCCAAGCAGGATAGGGATGAAAAGGTCTTGAGGTCAAGAAGTGAAAATAAAGGGGGAGGGGTACATGGAAACATTAGGTGAAGGGAGATGGAAAACCTGAATGAGAAGTGTGTGGGAAAGTGGGGGGGGGAGTTGTTTATCTTACTGTATGTCATGGGCTCTGACAAGGGGACTGCCCAGGCAGAGCCAACAGGGTTAGCAAACCCAGCGGAGCCAACAGCTGGCTCCTCTCACAACTTGACTGATTCACTGCCGCTGCCCGCAGGTTCTCAGCACCTGGCTCTACAGCTGATGAGGAACAACAACAGGTAGACACACATCCCAGTTAACCACCTTGCCATGCTCGAGTACGGGAAAGGCTCCATCAGGACTCAGCGATCTGAAGGAAAGAGGCCAAAATGCGGGCAAGACGTTCTCTCAGCCCAGAGTTTTAGCAGACACCAGGCTGGCCCAACTGCCTGCTAATTGGAAACAGCAGCGGCGGGCTATCTAAGTTCCTGCTTTGAGTTGCATGCTCTGTGGAAACAACAAGTCCATCCGGTGACTTGTGACTACTCCAGCTCCAGTTCCTTGGCTCTGTTCCTGCTCTGACTTCCCGGTTTCCTGACTCCTGGATTGTACGATCCTGCTTTAAAACTGCAATTTGGACTCGGTACTGGTTCCTTCAACGCTCCTCTGGCTCTGACTTGGACTGGACTTGGACTTCCCCCTTGCCTGCTCTCCAGCGTGTGACACTGCAATACCAGAACTGCTGCTTTGCAAGATCTGGCTGAGCTGGGTGCAAGGAAAGAAAGAGATAAAAACTAGACTATTGGAGAAAATGAGCTGCAGGCTGGCTACACATGGGCTTCCACAGAGACCAATGTATCAAGAGGCCTCTCCTGTAAATACAGTGCCCTCATATTCTCACACACATGATGCCAGACAGGCTGGCCATTTGAGGAAGGGAAAGTACTCTCTAGATTAAGTTTCTATCTCTTCTTTTGACTGCAAGCTGAATGTGGATCTACTTGAATAAATGTAAGTTTACTTTTTTGCCATATACTTCTTGGGAGATGTATTTACTGCACTCTGCATCCCATTCTGTGTCTGGGCAAACTCTGCTACATTAACCAAATATCCCCATGATGAGTACCCCTAATATCTAGCTGTTGCCTTTTCCCTCGCTCCACCCATTTTTATTCATCCTTTGACTACTGTTGCCTCCCTCTGCCTTTCCTCTTCTAAAACTTCATGTTGGTCCAAACAAATCTTTGAGTCTTCTTGTTGCTATATCCTGTTGCTCTGCAAAGACTGGCACAGAAGAGTGTACCCTACTAAGCAGAGTAAATAAATCTTTATAACTTGTAGTAATAAAACCATCTTGATTAAACAGAGAAACTGGGTTGGTCTTAATTTTGTTCTCAGTATGGCCCAAACACTCATCATAAAAAGGAGAAAAACCCACAATTGGTATCTTCAATCTCCTTACAGTTGCAAGCACCAGCCCTGGAGGGAGAGCTCCTCTTCCGCTATGCTGGGAGGAAAGCCCATCTTCTCCAGAGAATGATGGAATTCCACCAGCAAGGATCCAGATGAGTTCCTACCTTGTATTTCTGAGCAGCCACTTCCAGGGGAAGTATTGTGTGTCCTTTGTGTTCTGGGAGTCGCTCACAGACAGCACACACCAATTTTTCATCCTCTTTGCAGAAGAAGTGGAGTTTTTCCTGGTGTCTCAAGCAAAGACCTTTTCTTGAACTTTCTGACATTAGTTTAATTTTTTTTACTATGTTTCTCAGCTGCCAGTTTCGGCGGAAAGCCCCTTTCTGGAACTTGAATTTGCAGACAGGACACTCCAAGTCTCCCAGAGTCTCCCATTTCTCACAGTAGTCGGTGATGCAGGCCTGGCAGAAGCTGTGCCCACAGTCCAGGACCACGGGGTCCATCAGGAACTCCAGGCAGATGGGGCAGTTGGCCTCCTGCTCTATCTCTGTGGATGGTGGAGCTGAGGCCATGAGGGCTGGATTCTCAGTGGCTTGGGTGATAGGAAGGGCAGCAGCTTGTCAGATCTGTAAAAGGGCAGCATAAGAACAAGAACAACAGAGAAGCCATGTTGGATCATGCCAATGGCCCATTCAGTCCAATACTCTGTGTCACACAGTGGCAAAAAACCCACAAGTGCCATCAGGAGGTCCATCAGTGTGGCCAGAACACTAGAAACCCTCCCAACTGTTGTTCCCCATAAGTTCCAAGAATGCAGAGCATCCCTGCCCCAGACAGAGAGTTCCAACAATACACTGTGGCTAATAGCCACTGATGGACCTCTGCTCCATATGTTAATCCAATCCCCTCTTGAAGCTATCTATGCTTGTAGCTGCCACCACCTCCTGTGGCAGTGAATTCCATGTGTTAATCACCCTTATAAGAACATAAGAGAACAGGAATGACCTAGAAAGAAGGCTTTGCATTTTAGTCTATTGCCATGTTGGGTTTGTTTTGAAATAGGTTTTATTGTTACTGCTCACACTATGTAAGTTGTCCACTGCCTAAAGAGTCTGAAAGTTGAGACCAGTGTTCCCTCTAAGCTGAGTGAGTGTGAGCTAGCTCACAGTTTTTCAGACCTCTGGCTCACACATTTTTCTTAGCTCAGAAAAAATGGCCCCAGAGCAAACCAATTTATGCAGTAGATAAATTATTTGCTTACAGCTTTTAACATCAGTAGCTTACGAAGTTGAATATTTGCTCACAAGACTCCACAGCTGGTTGCATAAAAAGGTAAAGGTAGTCCCCTGGGTAAACACCAGTTGTTTTTGACTCTGGGGTGACATTTTCATGGCAAACTTTTTTAATGGGTAGCTTGCAATTGCCTTCCCCAGTCATCTACACTCCACCACCACCACCCCCCGCAGCAAGCTGGGAAGTCATTTGACTGACCGCGGAAGGATGGAAGGCTGAGTCAACCTTGAGCAGGCACCTGAACCAGCTTCCGCCAGGATCGAACTCAGGGCATGAGCAGAACTTCAGTAGTGCAGCTTTACCACTCTGCACCATGGGGCTGCTTTCCTGGTGGCAAACACATCTTTAAACAAATGAAGGGTCCATGTAATATCCTTTCTGATGTGACTCAGACTTCATGGAACTTTATTCCCCGGGAGAGCCACCTGGCCACACTTTCAGCTCATTTTTGCTGGCAGGTAAAGAACTTCCTGTGCCAAAGAGGTTTCCTACAACCAGAAACTGCTGGCTGCCAGGAGCCTTTTCAGAAGAAGGTAGACACTGCTGTGGATTTTAGCTATATCAAGATTTTAGTCTGTTTTTATTTATCACACAATGTTCTTTTAATTTAGCGACTTAAGGGGTTTTTTTTAAATTAATACCTAAGCTGTTCATTAATGAAAAAAGAACATGCATCTTACAATATAGACAAAAACTTCCATGAAATCTAGCAGAAAACTCTCACAAAATCTATATCTCTACAAAAAAATAAAATCTTAATGGCAGTTCAGCACTTCTTCCCTTGATTCTGTTGTAGGAAACAACCCATGCCAGCATCTTATTAAAGGAAACCACCATTGAATAAACCATTTCTGTGCCTCTGTCTTCTTTACATAGTCTTCTTAAAGCATTCCTGTCTTGGCTATTAGCATAATAAACCAAATTTTGCATAACTAGAACTCAAACTTTGGCAGATTGCTGCTTCCAATTTTTAGCAAAGAGCATTCTGGCTGCCAGTGTGGAGTAGTGGTTATAAGTAGCAGACTCTAATCTGGAGTACCGGGTTTGAGTCCCCCCTACTTCTCCACATGAAGCTTGCTGGGTGACCTTGGGCTAATTACAGTTCTCTCAGCCCCTCCCATCTCACAATATGTGCCTGTTCTGGGGAAACTAAGGGAAAAGTGATTGTAAGCAGCTTTGAGGCTCCTTAGGGTAAAGAAAAGTGGGGTATAAAAACAGACTCTTCTTGTTCATCTTTACAAGTAACTGCCACAGGGTATATTAGTGGTTTTTAGGCAACACGGTGTGGCTAGTCTAACAAAACATTAGAAATTGCAATGGTTCTGGATCAACCGCTGCATACATTCCATTCTGAATATTTTCCCAACACTTTCTAGCAATGTGACATATAGGAAAGTGCCCATTCTCACATCTCAGGCACATACCTGGGTTGACACAAGTTTTTGTTAATTCATTGGGATGCTAACCTCCAGGTGGGACCTGGGCTGCCTTGGAATTACAGCTCACCTCCAGCAACAGAGATCAGTTCCCCTGCAGAAAAGAGGTTCCTGTCCTCCCCAGGCTCCACCCCAAATCTCAGGGAATTTCTTAACCTTGAGCTTGCATCCCCACCCCCACCCCTGCCAGTGACCTGGGAGAACCTGGCAATGCAATCTGAGGCATCCTTGTGATTAAGCAGCATCTTATAGGACATTTATGGAAGCCTACGAGATGGTGGTGAAGGCTGCAAAGAAAGAGCCACATGTGGCTCCCGAACCACAGTTTGGCCACCTCCGCACTAGACCAAGTGGGTACAGTGAATGAGACAGAGCTTTGGATATTACAATCTTCACAAGTCCCCTGTTCATAGCTCCTCCTAGGCTGTACTCCCTCCTCTCACTGAATCCTCTCTTGACCTGTGCATCCACTGCCAACTCCCCATCCTCTGACTTCCAGTTTGCCTTTTAGACATCCTTCAACCCTCAAGGCACCATTTCTTAGCTGAATGTCTATCCCCAACTCAGACAAAATTAAGGGCATTCACTGGTAGAGGGCTCCAAGCACAGCCCTTGTAAGTAGAAGCTGAATCTCCTCCTTCACTCTCAACCCACCACCAGCATGGCTTCTCCTCCATTATGCAAGAATTACCTGCTGGTTGTCTCACCTCAGAATCACTGGATGGGCACAATGGTCTCCCCCTTGCTTGGGAGCTCTCAGGCTTCATATGTCCATGGAGAGTCAATGATCTGAGGTCCCCTTGGCAGCTGGCACCCCACACTCCCGTGGTGGTTGTTGCCGCCCTTCACTTCTTCAGGGAGCAAGAGCTAGAAAATGCACTTTGATTTCTAACACTGCAATAAACACGCCAGCAGTCAAACAAAGCGTAAATAATATTCTATTTCAGATGCAATATCTATTAGGACAAATTTATGATTCCAAAGTCCATTTGAATTCTAAAGTCCAAACTGTGCTTGCATTTCATCTCCTTCTGACTCCACATTTTCTTCTTTTGAACATGTCGGGTATGTGCAGCTGCCCAAACAGCCCTGATGTGCATTTAGAGCTCAGCAGGTTTAAAAGAACCTTGGAAACTGCTTCTGTTTCTGATGGTGCACCAGTGTGCCTCTCCATCTCAGCTGGAGGACAGCTCCTGGGCAGGGCAAGCAAGCAGATCCAGGCGGCTGTGAGCAAGGAAGAGAAGCCAGCAGAGTCCCTCTGCTTCTTTTGCATTCGCTTCAGAAGTCACGTGTATAGTGAATTGGATAGTAATGCATTCACTAGAACCTGCCCTGTCTAGTGGGGAGAAAACTCCACCCCCTAGACAGCTCAGTCTGAAGAAGTTGGTTGAAATACAGCAACTCATGTGAGTAAATTGTCCCAATGAGATCACAAAGGTTTGTGCTTGCAAACTGTGTTTATTTTGGCTTCTTTGTGAGAGTATGTGTGTGTGTTCATTCTCATTTAGTGGAAGCGCAGCTGCTGGCATTGCTGGTGCTAGGCTGCTGGAGTGAGGCCAGCACCCCAGGTATTGGGCCCCCTGCCCCCTCTTCTCCACCCTCATCTGCGGAGACCACGAGTGCAGCCGGCAGCGGCACAGCTTCTGCCCCTCAGAGCACCCGCCACCTGGCTGCTGTCACTCCACCTCCCACGTCTGTGCTTCTGGGATGTGGAGCGACAGCAGCTGGGCATTGGCACACACTCTGAGGCACAGGAGCCACACTGCTGTTGACATCGCTTACATATTTCCCTCACGAGGGTGGGGAGGGCTGAAACTGGTGCCCACAGGCTGCGCTCCAGACAGCTGCCTAGGGCTGCATCATGGATGCACTGGCCCTGGCTGCTGGGGAAATACATATTTAGATCCAAGGGAACTGCAGTGCTGCATTTTTATTCAATTGGGGGTTTGAGAAAATCTCCTGGTCCTGCCCCCAATGTCTCCCAGCTCAACCCCCAAAGTCCCCAAATATCATCTGAGTTGGACCTGGCAACCCTGCCTCTCCTAAATTTTAACAATTGATAAGGCATCTATAGAGAAAGGACAGAGGATTTGCCTTTTACCAATTTTGTTTAGCTCTCTTCCTCAGTCTGGTGCTGTGCTAAAAGTATGTCACGCAACGTTTTCTTTTAAATAAATACTTTATAACTTTTGATGCTGCGAGTGGTTCCCTGTACCACATAGATCTCCACAGTCTCAGACACAGTATTTTAAATGGAGCACTGTGGAAAGCCAGGAAGCTGGCAGGTGGCTATTCCTCCAGGGGTGCACAAGACAGTAAATGGCCCCTGTGGTGACCAGGCAGCGGGAAACACAGAGGCAGGGCCGCGGAACTTGGAAGGGAAGCTGGGATGCTCCCGGTGGGGAATTTCTAGGTAGTGTAGGAGAGTTACTGGGGGGTGGGGGGTGGGGGGGAGAGAAGCCTTTCTAGTTGTTGAGAAAAACCTGGACAGGCCTTTTCTGACAAAGATAAAAATCGAAATCAGATAAAATATGCACTTTTATCATCAGTTTTTAAATATATTTCACACTTTCTTTTAGGAAAAATCCCAATATAAAATTGAAATCTTCATAATAAGGCATTTGGACCCTGCGGTCCTCACCAACCACCGCCGTCTCAAATCTTTCATTTCTGCGTAAGGTACTGGAGAGAACAGCAGCTGAGCAGCTCTAGTCTTCTTGGATGACGCCTGCCCCAGACCCATTCCTGTCTGGCTTCTGCCCTGGCCATGGGGTAGAGACTGTACTGGTTGCCCTCACAAATGACCCCCAGAGGCACTTGGATCGAGGCAGGTCAATGCTGTTGTTACTCTTTTTTACTTTTTAAATAATTTATTTCAATAAGAGAAAAAAACCATGAAATAGAACATCAGTTCAAACAAAGCCCCCCCCCCCCCCAGGAAATACACAACAAATAATTAACCAAAGGATTACAGTAGAATAAATACCTAAAAGATATCAATAAAAAACAAAGTTTAGATATTGCTTTGGAACCATACAATAATCCTTATCCGAGTGCTCAACATAGTCCTACATTGTGCAGGGGGTTGGACTAGATCCTGGAGGTCCCTTCCAACTCTATGATTCTATAGTCAAAAAAGGAAAAACATTTTTCAACCAAATTATCTTTTATCTGTTGAACTTCCTGTTGTAAGATCCGATGAGCCAGTTTATCTATGATTAAGACATCCCATACCTTTAAAAACCCAGGGCTTTTTTTGTATCAGGAACTCCTTTGTATATTAGGCCACACACCCCTGATGTAGCCAATCCTCCAAGAGCTTATACGGCTCTTTTTACAATAGCGTTCAACATGGTTGACTCTGACCAGTCAACCCACCACCTCATCAATGTAGGGATTTGGGGGACTGCTTTACTGAGGTTTTCCTGCTTTCTCCATGATCAGGGACAGAGGGTGGTGCTAGGGGAGAGGATGTCCCCATGATACCTGCTTGAATGTGGAGTGCCACAGGGGACAATCCTCTCTTCAATGTTGTTTAACATCTATATGTGCTTCCTCACCCAGTTGATCTGGGGCTTTGGCCTGGGTTGCCATCAGTACACTGGTGACACTCAGCTTTATATGTTCATAGAATCATAGAGTTGGAAGGGACCTCCAGGGTCATTTCGTCCAACAACCTGCACAATGCAGGAAACTCACAAATACTGCACCTTTCTTCCTAAATGTACAGGATCCAGCCTCTGTTTAAAAACCTCCACAGAAGGAGACCACATCACTTCCCGAAGAAGCCTGTTCCACTGAGGAACTGCTCTGTCAGGAAGTTCTTCCTAATATTGAGCCAGAAACTCTTTTGATTTAATTTCAACCCATTGATTCTGGTCCTTCCGGGACCACAGAAAACGATTCCACACCATCCTCTATATGACAGCCCTTCAAGTACTTGAAGATGGTGATAATATCACCTCTTAGCCGTCTCCTCTCCAGGCTAAACATCCCCAGCTCCTTCAACCTTTCCTCATAGGACTTTAACTCCAGATTCCTCACCATCTTCGTCACCCTCCTTTGGACCCATTCCAGCTTGTCTATATCCTCCTTAAAATGTGGTGCTCAAAAGTGAACACAATATTCCAGATGAGGTCTTACCAGAGCAGAGTAAAGCGACACCATCACATCATGTGATCTGGACACTATACTTCTGTTGATACAGCCCAAAATTGCATTTGCCTTTTTAGTCACCGCATCAGACTGTTGACTCATGTTCAGCATATGATCCACTAAGACCCCTAGATCCTTTTCGCACATACTACTGCTAAGACAAGTCTGCCCCATCCTATAACCATGCATTGGATTTTTCCTACCTAAATGCAGAGCTTTACATTTATCACCGTTAAAATTCATTTTATTGATTTTAGCCCAGTTTTCCAACCTGTCAAGATCATCCTGTATCCTGTTTCTGTCTTCTTCTGTGTTTACAACCCCTCCCAATTTAGTATCATCTGCAAATTTAATAAGCGTTCCCTCTATTCCTTCATCCAAATCATTGATGAAGATGTTGAACAGAACAGGTCCCAGGACAGGCATGCATGGATCCATGTTGTAAAGAGTTGAGCTGTGGCTCTGTGTACGTCAGGAGATGATATCCAGGAAGTCACCCCTGTACTTATTCCCAAGCCAGGCACCCCTGGCATGTGATATTGCAATGTAACCCTAGAATATTAATTGGATACAGCAATGCCCATTTGAATTGGAATGGTCTTTCTTGCACATAAGGGAGACAAATCCAGTTCCTTCTTTTGGAGTGAATAAACAATTTTATTAGTAACATATGGTAGTAGAACTATAACTACAACTTATAAAAAGCTTAATATATATTAAGAAAAAGACCATCATTCTACCCCACATCTTACTTTCTCCCACCCCTCCCCCAATTACTTGACCCCCGCCAGTGTTATTTTCTTTAAAAAAACAGATATTAAAGGTACCCTTAACTATCAAGAAAAAAAACGAAACAAAAAAGAAACATAGGGAAGAAGAACCCCCTTCAAGAGTTATATTGTTATCTTAAAAATCTTAATCCTCAAAAATTGTCCAATGTCCTTTTATTTTCCACTCTTTCTCTACATATCTTCTGAATTTCTTCCACTCTTGGTTAAAAAGTTCTAAATCACAGTCTCTTAATTTTCTTGTTAATTTGTCCATTTCACTCCATGACATAACTTTCATAATCCAGTCCCATTTTTCTGGTATTTTTTCTTGCTTCCACAACTGCGCATACAATGTCCTAGCAGCTGAGAGCAAGTACCATATTAATGTTCTATCTTCTTTTGGAAATTTTTCCATTTGTAATCCCAGCAGAAAAGTCTCTGCCTCTTTATTGAATTCATATCCCAGGATCTTAGATATCTCTTGTTGAATCATTTGCCAAAACATTTTAGCTCTTTCACAAGTCCACCACATATGGTAGAAAGAACCTTCATGCTTTTTACATTTCCAGCACCTATCTGGCATCTTATTGTTCATCTTTGCTAATTTTTTTGGAGTCATATACCATCTATACATCATCTTAAAACAGTTCTCTTTAATACTATGACATGTTGCGAGTTTCATGGAATTTTTCCACAGATATTCCCAAGATTCCATCTTTATTTCTTTATTTACATTAATTGCCCATTTTATCATTTGAGATTTCACTACTTCATCTTCTGTAGCCCATTGTAAAAGTAATTTGTACACTTTTGAAATTAATTTCTCATTATCTCCAAGCAGAACTCTTTCCATTTCTGTTTGTTCTTTCCTTATTCCTTCAGCTTTGATATCATTCTCCATCAAACTTTTTATTTGTTGCATTTGAAACCAATCATATTTATAGTTTAGTTCTTCTGCAGTTTTCAATTCTATTTTCCCGCTTTGTATTTTTAGTAACTGGTTGTATGATAGTTGTTTTTCCTTGACTGTTTTGGCCGTTAACTTTATCACTTCAGCCGGCACTATCCATAAAGGTCTCCTCTCATCACCATATTTCTTGTACTTTATCCACACATTTAATAAGCTACTCCTTATATAATGGTGAGAGAAAAGACCGTCCATCTTCTTTTTTCCATAGTACAAATATGCATGCCAGCCGAATTTTTTTCCATGGCCTTCTAACATTAGAAGTTTTTTATTTAATAACGTTATCCATTCTTTTAACCATACTAAACAAATTGCTTCATGATACAGTTTCAAATCTGGTAATTGGAATCCACCTCTCTCTTTCGCATCTATCAGGACTTTCATTTTAATTCTAGGTTTCCTCCCGGCCCACACGAATTCCGAAATTTTTCTTCGCCATTTATCAAATTGCTTAGCATCTTTCACAATGGGGATGGTTTGAAACAGATACATAATCCTTGGTAAAATATTCATTTTTACTGCAGCTATTCTACCCAACAGTGACAAATTGAGCTTGTTCCACTTTAGCATATCTTCTTCTATTTTACGCCATAGCTTTTCATAATTGTTCTTAAACAAATCAATATTTTTCATTGTTATCTCTACCCCTAGGTATTTTACCTTAGAGGTAACTTCACAACCCGTTAGTCTTTGTAGTTCTTGTTGTCTATTTTTCTGCATATTCTTACATAAGATTTTTGATTTTTCTTTGTTTATATAAAGTCCCGCCAACTCCCCAAACTCTTGTATTCTCATTAACAACAAAGGTGTAACTTGTAAAGGATTTTCATTTATAAACATTATATCATCTGCAAATGCTCTGTATTTATAGGTAAATCCTTTTATTTGTAGTCCTTCTAAATCTTTTTCTTCTTGAATCTGCATTAGTAAAATTTCAAGAGTCATTATAAACAGCAATGGCGAAAGCGGGCAGCCTTGTCTGGTACCTTTACTAATTTTCATTTCATCTGTAAGATCTGCGTTGATGCACAGCCTTGCACTTTGTTCAGAATATATTGCCTTTATCATTCTTATAAAACTTTCTCCAAGCTCCATTTTTTCCATCACTGCAAACATAAAGTCCCAATTTAAATTGTCAAATGCTTTTTCTGCATCCGCAAAGAATAGCGCTACTTCCTTTTCTGGATGTCTTTCATAATATTCTACAATATTTACAACAGTTCTAATATTGTCTCTTATTTGTCTTTTGGGAAGAAAACCGGCTTGGTCCTCTTTTATAAAATTTATCAAATATTGCTTAAGACGTTCTGCCAGAATTCTTGTAAATATTTTATAATCATTGTTCAAAAGTGAAATTGGTCTGTAATTTTTCACATTCGTAACATCTCTTTCTTCTTTAGGTATCAAAGAAATAACAGGTATCAAAGAAATAATAACGGGGAGGAAAATGGCGAGCTGAGTTGTCTCTCGTAACGGGAGCAAGCTGAAGGTCTTGTTCGGGGTAGTGGAGGGCAAACCAAAGCCCACTGCCTACCTTTCTCAGTGAGAGAAAGGTCCAAGACTTGCACTAAAAACTTTAGAAGAGATTTACCTTGGCTGAAAAGGAGCTTTGGAGAAGGGTCCTTTGAGGCTTTGAGGAGTCTCAGAAGTTTGCAAAATTATCGTCTGCAAGATCTCTCAGAGCCATTGATTTGGCATAAGCTCGTCACGATCCTAACCTTCTGGGACATTTTTAAACAACTAAAGTCTTGGAAGACCAGTGGAACTTGGATAAACAGAGGAAAAAAGGTACAGAAACTCTTCTTTCACTCCGGAGCTATTTACAGACTAAAGAGACGTTTTAAAGGTGGAAATAAGGGGAAAATATAAAACTTGCAAGTAGAAGAAGGGAAGGGTGAAGTTTGGACTATTTTGACATAAAAGACAGTGTTAAAAACTGCTAAAAATTGAAGAGAAATCATTGTTGTGTCTACTTACGATTTGTGGAATGTAAACAACCATACTGCGCAGGAATATACTGGAACAGTCCTCTAACTCTACTGAGCAAGACAGGAAGTGCGTCAAGCAATCTATAAGGTTGAAGGTGACAGAGACAGGAAGCAGTAAAGAAAAAAGCCTACTCTACATCATAGAGAAACATCGGCAGCCATTGCTGGGAGGTCCAATTTAAAACATCGTTTTAAAAAGATTTGGGACTTTAAAAAGTGACAGAAACGACAGGGAAAAGGGTAAGAAGATAAGAACTATTGACTACATTATTGGTGGGCTCCTGGGGTGATTTTAAAAGGGGAAAAAAAATCTTTAAAAGGAGAAAAAATCGCGGCCGCCATTTTGGATTTTTTAAAGACTTTTTTGTTAAATATCTTTGCTTTGGGGGCTCAGAAACCAGCGAAATTGGGCTTGCTGGAAAGGGCAAGCCCTGCTCTATTGAACCTGACTGTCAGATTTTAAATTGGTGAGGTCAAAAATTTCGTCATTTTTTTTAAAGGGGAAAAATTCTTCAAAAATTTATATCTGGGCCTGGGAAGCTCAGAAGAAAATAGAACAAAGTTTAATTGAGAGAGAAAATTTAGACCTTCTGAACTTGGTAGTCAAACTTGCAAATTGTGCGACGGAAATTTTTGGTATTTTAATTGCATCCCCCTTGCTCTTTGCTTAAATGTCAGAGCCCAGGCAGCTCCGAACAAGAGCCCTTTCATTAGAAAAAATGCAAGACCAAATGGAGGCTATGGAAGCCAGGATTATGAAAGGAGTTAAGAAAATGATGGAAGAGTTGAAGGAAGAACTTACTACAGTGATTAAAAAAGAAGTGGATGACCTCAAAAACCAAATTGGGAAAATAGACAAGAAAGTACAGGAGGTGGAGGAGAAAGTTAAAACACATGATACCACCTTGCTGAAAGTACAAGAAAAAGTGACGATTCACGACTGCAAATTAATGGAAAATCAGCTACGTTTGAGAGGAGTACCTGAGGAAGAGAATGATGATTTGAAAGGATATATAACAAACATAATCGCAGAATTCTTAGAAGAAGACCCTGATAAGACTAAAAGCATGTATGATCACATGTATAGAGTCAACTCGTTATATGCCAAAAAAAATAACTTACCAAGAGATGTGGTTGTAAGATTCATGACAAAGGAAATGGTGGGAAGGATTATGAAGAGAAACTTTGAACAATCATTGATAGTAAGAGGTAGCAGAGTGAGAATTATGAAGGAGCTACCGAAAGAAGTGATAAATGACAGGAGAACATATAAAAAGTTGACAGAAAAATTGAAAGACAATGGCACAAGGTATAGATGGATAATCCCCGAGGGTGTGAGCTTTGAACTTCAGGGGAAGAGAGTCACGATCACAAATGCCCGAGAACTGAGGAGATTTTTTGAAGAAAATAAAGAATTTGCACCATGATGGATTACAAACTATTGTCTTGGAATGTTAATGGACTAAATTCACCACAAAAAAGAAGGGCAACTTTTCATTGGATTAAAAAGCAAAATTGTAATATAATTTGTTTGCAAGAAGTCCACATTAAACAAAAGGATTATAAATTTTTATGGAACAAACAATTGGGAAGGGAATTTTTTTCGTTAGCTGACCAGAAAAAAAGGGGAGTAGTTTTTTATATTAAACAAGACCTGGAGCCAAAATTGGTATTTAAAGATAAGGATGGAAGATTTGTAGCAGTGGAAATAACATCAAATGGGAAAAAAACGCTGTTATTGGGACTATATGCACCTAATGGTGCAAAAGATGTTTTTTTTAAAGACATTACACAACAACTAGATGAGTTGACCTACGATCAAATACTCTTAATGGGAGATTTTAATGGAACAGTTGAGAACTCATTGGATAGATCCGGAGGGGAAAAAAATAGTGGAAAAGAAGGAAAATTGCCAAAGTCTTTTTTTGAATTAGTAAAACAGGAAAATTTGGAGGACATATGGAGAAAGTTTAACCCTGAAGTGCGGGACTATACTTTTTTTTCTGCAAGACATAAGACATTTTCTAGAATTGACATGCTATGGGGAACCAGAGATTTAGGCCTCATAACAAGAAAGATAGAGATTTTGCCTAAAATTGGCACTGACCATAACCCAATAATGTGGATTACAAAACTGTCCAAAAGATTGAGAAGATGGAGATTGAATGAAGACTTGCTACAGAACAAAGAAACAGTGACTTTCCTAGGAAAAGAAACTAAAGAATTTTTCCAAGTGAATGATAAAGAAGATATCGATTTTCAGACGGTCTGGGATGCTTATAAAGCAGTAATGAGAGGGTTGCTGATTACTTTGAACAATAAAGATAAAAGGGAAAAAGAAAAACAACTACTGGATATTCAAAATGAAATAAAGAAAAAAGAAAGAGAGCTGAGGAAAAGACCAGGGAAAAAGAAAATTCTAAGGGAAATTTCAATATTGCAAACTCAACTAAGACATTTATTAAACAAAGAAGTAGAATGGAATTTGAAAAGGCTCCAGCAAAAATCGTTTGAAGGAGCAAATAAGACGGGGAAATACTTGGCGTGGCAGCTGAAAAAAAAAGAGGGAAAATAAAATAATTAATAGAATTGTGATAGATGAAAGAGACGTAGTTACTCAAGAGGGAATAAAAAGAGAATTTTTTAAGTATTATGCCAAGCTGTTTAAAGGTGCTGAAGTAAAGAGAAAAAAGATAGATGAATATCTACAGAAAATAAAAATTGAGCCATTAACTGAGAATATGAGAAAAATTTTGAATGACCCAATTGAAAAAATAGAAATTGAGGCAGCAATCAACGTGATGAAAAATGATAAAGCTCCCGGGCCAGACGGTTATACAGCCAAGTATTTTAAAATGTTTAAAGATGAATTAATACCAAAATTACAGAAGCTGATGAATGCAATAAGAGTCAAAGGGAAGGTACCAAATACATGGAAATCCAGTTCCTTCTTGACCCAAAGCAGGTCTGTAATGTGGTTCTGGTCCACAAGCCAGACAAACATGATGCCAGCTGAAAGGTTGAGAAGCGTCCATCTTTCTGCTCCTGGGAATGAAGATATCTGAGCACAGAGAGGTGGTGTGGGCAGTGCCATAAAAATTCCTTCACTCTTTTGGCAACCTTTAAAAGTCCTGTTATAAGGAAATAAGCATAAGGAAATAAGGATGACCCAGGAAACCTCCAACACAAATAAATGGCTTGTCTGTTATTCCTCAGAGCCAGACAGCAGAAACACGAAGGTTAGAGGCTAAGCACTCCTCTTGTTGTGAATGTGTGGTATAACCTGTAAACTGATCCCACATTTCTGACTCTTAACAAAGTTTCTATTTTTCTTTAATTAATTGCTAAGGCCATCAAAGTCAACCAGTCCCCTGACCACTTGATGGATGCCCATCCATGGTTGACACTAAGAGAGAAATCTATCACTTTTGGGAAGCTTCAAAGGAACCAGTTTTGGGAAAACAAGGCCATAAAGTCATTTGGCCAGTGTAATTAAAATGCCTATGTTGGGGTATGGATCTATGATACGAATGGTCTCTGATTGGATATTACACATATGACACCCCAATTTTCCATTGGTGTGATGCTCTGCCCCCTCATTGGGTAGGTTAATTGAGTGATGTGACGTAATTTACCCTAGAAAACAGACAACCCGACCTGTCAGGCTTAGCGTAGGAGCAGGGGGTCCTGAGAGCAGAAGAAAAAAGGAAGGAAAAAGGGAATCCCTTCATCCTCTCCTTCCTCCACCCCCTTCCTACCCTCACCCCCCCCCCCCCCGCTTCCTCTCAAGAGAAATCTCCCTCCAGAGGTCTTGCATTTCCTCTGACTGAGTCTACCCTGCAAAGATATAGGTATTGTATCACCTTCCCCCATCCATAGTGATTCAGCTAACCTCTTTGTAATTCCTCTTGTATGCTTGAAATTGTTTGATTGAGATGTAACTATCTGAAACCCTATGCCATAATAAAATCCATTATTAACCAAAGGATTTTCAGTGGTCTATCTCCGTAGACAAAGACATAGATCCTATACACCTCACCTCTCGTAGGCCTACCATTTTGAGCTAAGAAATATTAATATTCCCCAATAAAAAGTTGTTTGAGGTGTAACAGAGAAAGAGGCTGAGGAAGAATTAGCTATTGAAACCGTGAGGAGCCCTTTTAAAAGCAGTTCCTTATTCTCTCCGCACCATCACAAGTGGAACACTAAGAAATTAAAGATTGTACCCATGCCTTCATTAAGTCCTATTTGAAGAGGCTATCATTCTTTGTGACTGTTGAGAGACTTTGTGGGGAAAATGTCAAGAATGTTCAGTGTTCCTTTAGTTCTGTTTTTGTTTAACTTTACTAAAAATGGATATTTACATGCCTGGCGTGAAAGCTTTATTGCTTCCGGTGGTTATCTTACATTGCTTATTCTCCACAGTTGCTGTGCGGTTGTGGGGAACCCAGGCCCAACTGTTTAAAAAGCATACCTCAAGCTTGGCAGCCCCACATCCTGTGCTCTTATATGCTGGACTGTGATTCTTTTAACCTGCGAAAAAACATTTCCATGGTTTTGCATGCTGATTCATGGCCCACCTGCTCTATATTAGGACTGTTTGCCATTCCATCTCACTGTCTGATGAACACTGCCCACAAAAGCTTACATTCTGAATAAAACTCTGTTGGTCTTAAAGGCGCTACTTGACTCCTGCTTTGTTCTGCTGCTTCAGACCGACACGGCTGCCCACCTGGATCTATAATCAAGCAATTGTCTTTGATGGGGGAACTCTCTAGTTCTTTTCATTGCAGAGTTATAAAGGGAGCTCTGTCAAGATGTGTAGCTGAGTTAGGCTGCCTGTTGACCTAGAATCTAGTAGCGCCTTAAAGACTAATGAAATTTGTGGCAGGGCGTGAGCTTTTGTGCGTCACTTTTGACTTTTGAAGTGAGGAGTGGCTCCTGAAAGCTTTTACCCTGCCACAAATTTCTAGAGGAGTTACTGGACTTTTGCTCTTTTCTACTGATAAAGTGAACTGTATTGGCTTTTCATTAACTGTTTATGATTCTGGAAATAAAAGGACTAGGGAGTTATTTTTTTTTTTTTTACAAAAATGAAATCTGAGAAGTTGTGCATTATTACTATAGCTGGGGTATAAATAGTTTAATATTTTGATCTAGCTGTTACCAATTTTTTAAATAGCCCTCCAATAGGAAGGGCATGACCTGGATAGCCCAGACTAGTCCAAGATCAGAAGCACATCTGGGTTGGTCCTGGTTAGTTCTTGGACGGGAGACCACCAAGGAATCACTAAGCAGCATCACTGTGCAGAGGCAGACGATGACAAACCACCTCTGTTCATCTCTTGCCTTAGGGAATGGCCTGCTCAGAGCATTAAGACGAGGAAACTGCACATGTGCAGAACTTCAGTGTAAATTAAGAAACGAGAAAACCCAGAATATTGAGTCCTGCCCATATCAGTGCCAGTGCAGAAGTCTCATTCCCTGCACCTCCCCACTGCATGTTCACAAATGACACCCACAATGTGTGTAGAATGAGGACAAGAGCACGCCAGCTCTGGCCTGCAGACCCTGCCCTCTTAGGCTTCGCAGCACCCGGAGGGGCTTTCCTTCTCTCTCCGGTAACACCCACCACCCCCACCTGATCTTTGTGCGGAATTGCCCAGTGGGAGGGTCAGGACTCCCAGCTTCCCTTCCAAGTTCTGAGGCTGTCTTGCCTCTGCAACTTCCACAGCCCCAGCCTGGCCTACCATGGGGACAGTTTAATGCTTTGGGCACCCTTGGAGGAGTAGCCGCTTGCCAATAGCCTGCCTTCTCCCCGGCATCACTTTTAAAATAGTGTGTTTGAGACAGTGGGAGGTCTGTTGGTACACAGATCCACAGCCAGCATCAAGTTATAAAATATTTCTTTAACATTTTTACAAGCATACTTTTAGCACAGCACCAAATTGAGCAAGGGATTCCAAAAGAAATGCTCTAAAGCACAAATCCTTGGCCCTCTCACAATACATGCCCTATCAGTTCTTAAAATATAGAACACGTTCATTAGCATAGACATTCTGGATTTAAACAGAGTAGCCAGTACTTTGACGCTTGTTCCAACTCCTCCACGCAAATACATGGTGAAGAGCTGCCTCCTTACGGATCTCAGCGAAGAGTTCTCATGGATGCAGCATCCCACAGAACAAAGACCTCCTTCCTCCTGCAAGGAGTTTTTCTCAGTCTTTTTCTCCACCTGCTGACCAGATCAGTGAAGCAATTCCTGCAGTCTCCAAAATTTCCCTTTCTGTACCACTCTCAAGCACATTGTTCTCCAGACCTCTGTTTCCTGCTTAGAGAAGGGAAAAAGCTTACCTGGCCCATTATCTCTCCTGCTATATCTATTAGTATTTGTATGAAGGTAAGCTGAGTTCCTTCCGGGAAGCAGATGAACTGACACGCCACCCCCACCCCACTCTCTGTTCAGAGGGAGGGGGGAGGAACCTGTTAAAATGCAAAGTGAAGGTTTGGCTCAGCTCACCCCCCCAGGAAAAAAATGTATTTCTTTGCACCTTGGCTTCATTTTTGCCTCTTCTTCTCCTTTGCTCCCCATCTTCAGTCTCTTGTCAAGTCATGAGGCTTCTTCCTTTACGATGTTACCCCCCCCCAAGCACTTCCTCTCTGCCCAAAGTTTGGTTCATGCTCTTGTCACCTCTCCCCTTGCAAACTTCTCTGCTCTCACTCTGATCTTCCAGAGTACCCCTCAAGCCCCTTTCCTTCTGCCCGGCACTCTGCTTTCCAGGGCTGGATTAACAAATAGGCCAAGTAGGCATTGGCCTAATGAGCCCCCACACCTTTAGGGGCCCTGGGCTGGTTTGTCTCTCTCTGCCTCTCCCCTGCAGCTTTGCCAAAGGGGCTTTTGAGGAGGTGCCTGCAGGAGAGATTAGGAGATAATTACCGGGGGGGGGGGGAGGTTTTGATTACCTAGGGGCCTCCACAGGATTTAATCTGGCACTGCTGCACTCCAAATCCTCCACCTATTCCCTTCATTCTCAACAAGTGACATCACTCCTTAAATCCCTCTATTTCCTGTCTGTTCGCAGATCCTGCCCTTCAAAGCCGTCCATGGTCTCCCCTCAATCTGTATGTCTCTGCTCTTATATCCAAAATCTTTTATAAACAGAAAATTGTAGGAGATGAAGAAACTTGGAACTTATTTACATTTTTAATTTACAGGTTTTTTTATTTTAAACTTTAATTTTAAAAAATTGTGAGACTAAGCAATAAAAATTGTGAGAATACTACTTGATCCTTTTAGCTGGAGGTGCCAGGGACAAGATCCTCACATGACCATTTCGACTTGATCCTTTCAGCTGGAGGTGCCAGGGACAAGATCCTCACATGACCATTTCGACTTGATCCTTTCAGCTGGAGGTGCCAGGGACAAGATCCTCACATGACCATTTCGACTTGATCCTTTCAGCTGGAGGTGCCAGGGACAAGATCCTCACATGACCATTTCGACTTGATCCTTTCAGCTGGAGGTGCCAGGGACAAGATCCTCACATGACCAGTTCTACTTGATCCTTTCAGCTGGAGGTGCCAGGGACAAGACCATGAGCATGTGAGAAAGATGCTCCGCCACTGAGCTAGGGCTCCCACCCCATGGCTGTCAAAGTAGAATAGGAAGGATGGATGGCAGCAGACCACTTCAGCAGGAGCCAATTTTTAGAAACTGTAATTGGCTCTTCTTCAGCTTTTACACGTGGTTAATTTACCCCTGCCAGGCTCTGAGGAGCACACTGCGCAGGCGCTGTCCATGTTCACATTTCCTGGGTCTGTAACAGACCTGGGGAAGGTGAAACTGGCTGGGCAGCATTTGCGCTCCATGGAGCCTTCTTCCCATTGGGGAAGGCAGACTCCAGGGAGGACACACGCTACTTGTGGGGAGAGGGGGTGCCTGGCGATGTACACTAGTCCAGGTCTACTTGGCCTACTCCCTGCTTGGCCTACTCCCATGCACCGGCCATGTTTGCATCCTCCAAGAACTCTTCCCTACCTGTTCTGCCCCTTATGCCTACAGCTGCCTCCCAAGAACACTTACATGCTACCATCTCTCTCCCTTCCCTCCTTTTCTTCGACCTCTTGGGCACAACTTCTTAGCTCCATTTCCCTGCAGAAGAATGTCTATTCTTCCAATTTCTCCCTGCTGCCACCTTCTACTCCTACTTCATGGCAAGGATTGCACTGCAAGCTCATCAGGCAGAGACCTGTTTTCCTGTACTTTGCCAAGTGCCATGCCCAAAGATAGCACTTTGAAAATAAACGTATAAAAAAGCAAGGACACGTGTCCGTTCATCTGTCACTGGCAAGCATAACATATCAGAAAAAAGGACAGGAGGCTCAGAACATCTAGAGCCAAAAATGAAGGGAATCCAGAAATCCTAGTCTGGGTAGGTCCAGAAACTCTGTTCTTCGCAAATGGACCCAAAGGGTTTATGAGGAACCAAGAAAATGGAATCAGCACAGACAGGGAGGGTGGAAAACATCTTTCCAAAACAATGGCGAATTTAACATTAACAATAGGTAAAATTATTGAGAGGGCAGTGGCGTTGCAGCTGCAGAGGTTTCTTGATGACGCTTCCGTCCTAGACCCGTGCCAGTCTGGTTTCCGGCCAGGCCATGGGACGGAGACGGTGTTGGTCGCCTTGGTGGATGACCTCCAGCGGCAACTGGATCGAGGCGGCATCGCGGTGCTGATGCTGTTAGACCTGTCGGCGGCATTTGATACAGTCGACCATCAGCTACTGACCCGTCGCCTCGCCGACATAGGGGTTAGGGGGCTGGCCTTACAATGGCTTTCCTCCTTCCTCAAGGGTCGGGGACAAAGGGTGGCGATCGGGAGCGAGCGGTCCCAGAGGCGCACACTAGACTGTGGGGTGCCCCAGGGAGCAATTCTCTCCCCGATGTTATTTAACATCTATATGCGCCCCCTTGCCCAGATTGCCCGGAGGTTTGGGCTGGGTTGCCATCAATATGCAGATGACACCCAGCTCTACCTGCTAATGGACGGCCGACCTGACTCCGCCCCAGGGAATCTGGATCAGGCATTGCAGGCTGTGGCAACGTGGCTTAGACTGAGTGGGCTGAAGTTGAACCCGACGAAGACAGAGGTCCTTTGTGTGGGCCGCGGCACTCTGGGGAAGGAAATACCTCTCCCGGTCTTTGACGGTGCGCCATTGAAAGCAGCGCACCAGGCAAAGAGTTTGGGTGTTTTACTGGAGCCTTCATTATCAATGGAGGCCCAGATAGCAGCCACTGCCAAGTCAGTGTTCTTCCATCTGAGGCGGGCAAGGCAGTTGGCCCCTTTCCTAGAGCGTCGGGACCTAGCAACAGTGATTCATGCGATGGTCACCTCAAGATTGGACTACTGTAATGCCCTCTACATGGGGCTGCTTTTGTGCCGAACCCGGAGGCTGCAGCTAGTGCAGAACGCGGCGGCTAGGTTGTTGTTAGGACTCCCGAAGTGGGAGCATATACAGCCGGGGCTATGCGGACTGCACTGGCTGCCGGTCATGTACCGGGTTCGCTACAAAGTGCTGGTCATTACCTTTAAAGCCCTATATGGCCGAGGACCGGCCTACCTGAGGGACCGTCTTTCCCCATATGAGCCCCAGAGAGCACTGAGGTCAGCCGGGAAAAATAAACTGACTACCCCTGGGCTGAAAGAAGCTAAACTTCAGAACACTCGTGCACGGGCCTTTTCCATCGCGGCCCCATGCCTATGGAATCAGCTCCCGGAGGAGGTGCGGGCCCTGCGGAGTCTTGACCAATTCCGCAGGGCCTGCAAGACCACCCTTTTTAAGCTGGCTTTTATGGACTGCTGATTTATGATGGTTAAATAAGGGACCCGCCAACATGATTCTGTTTATTGATTTGCTTTTATATAAACTGAACTGAATTGTTTTTAAATAATGTTAATTTTAATGTCTGTATACCTATTATATTGTATACCTATGTATGTTGTTAGCCGCCCTGAGCCTGCTCCGGCGGGGAGGGCAGGATATAAATAAAAAATTTATTATATTATTATTATTATAACAGCTTTCCTGACCTACCAAAGCATCTTGAGATCCAGGTGCCAATCCCAACCGCACCATGGAAGCTTCCTCGGTGACTTTGGGCCAGTCACACACTCTCACCCTAGCCTAGCTCTGAAGGTTGTTGTTGTGAGGATAAAATGGAAGGCCTATTTTTCCGCTTGTGTTCACTGTGCATGTCCATTGGGTTTTCTTTGTCGTTCTGTATTGATTTTCCTCCTTTCAGCACTCCGTTCACTTTGTGGTTGCCGTTTCCCCCAGGGTTTTCTGAGAGTGCTTTCATGAGGATTTTTCTCTTGCTTTGCTTCCAGGTCAAAGTTAAATCAAAAGCATACAGATTCCCTCAGATACCACCCCCCACAAACCTTTTTACTGCCCCCTGAAGGTCACCTCCCCCACATTGAGGTTGTTCCATCAAATCTGCACCTTCTGCCATCATCTCCCACACATTGGTACACAAATTCCATTTTCCATTTGTTTTTAAAGTTTGAAATTTTTTGGACAAGTGGCATGAGACTAGCTATGAAAGACTATCACTAGTCTCAGATCACTGAACGAAAAAACATTAATATTAGGTAGTCTTTCAGATTATTTAATTATGTCTCGTGATCATGATTACTGGTTTCCCCCCTTGTTGTTAGTCTAGTTTGGTTTTAAATTATTTGTAATCTGTTTTGTATTTACTGTTTTCTTTTATCTTGATCTTAAGACCATTGGTCAAAGAAGCTAACAAATAAAAGCAAAGGAAAAATGAAGACAATGGGAGAGGGGAGTTTAAGAAGTGCTCACGTGTATCAGGGTGAAGGCAGAAGAGGGAGTGGAAGAAGGAAGGAGAACCATCGTTCCCCCTCACCACTGCACCAATGAGGTAGGAGATGGCAGCACATTAGGCTGACACGGTGGCAGTTCAACAGTCAGCACAGCAAACAACGAGGGTAAGATAGGATTCCTTCCCTGCAAGTGTCATGGAGCCCTTACTTGTCATCACCAGATCTTCCAGAAATGTAGGTGACCTATTAGTATGAGCTGAGAGCCAGTGCATTGCAGTGTGGTAGACTTAAAGTGATGAGGCCTGAGTTCAAGTTCCTGCTCAGCTATCGGATTGCCAGCCTCCAAGTGGGGCCTGGAGATCACCCAGAATTACAGTTAATCTCCAAACAACATAAATCAGTTTCCCTCGAAAGAAGGGCCACTGAGAGGATGGCTATGGCATCATGCTCCCGCCAGTCCTTCCTCTTCCCAGACCCCACCATCCCCAGCTCTGCACTCAAAATCTTCAGGATGAAGCTCACTCACTCTTGGACTGCCTTCCCTCATGGGGGCGTGGGTAGGAGAGAAAACAGGAGCACCCAGTTCCTTGGAAACACAGAGGAGAGAAGAGGAGACTGGAGTTATACCTTCCCTTCACTCAGAGAGCCTTACAATCTCCTTTCCCTTCCCTCCCCACAACAGACACCCTGTGAGGTAGGTGGGGCTGAGAGAACTCTGACAGAACCCTTGAGGGGAACAGCTCTGACAGAGTTATGGCGACCCAGGGTCACTCCAGCAGGTGCATTTGGAGGGGTGGGGAATCAAACCTGGTTCTCCCAGATTAGAGTCCATGCATTTAACCACTACACTAAAGGAAAGCAAGATGGCTGCGTGAATGTGAAAGGGCTATAACGGTTTGAACAGAGACACAAAAACAACAGGAAGAGCAACCGCAATGCAAGCATAGCCCAGCAGGACCCTGGTTATGCAAATCCACCTCTGGATTTTTCTGTCCAACTGCAGAGTTGGGGATGGGACAAGTCAATAAATGATGGCAACCTTTATGACTTGCCCGGCAGTTATGAAATGGCTTCACCCACCTCCCCCCGCCCCCACCAAAGAAAACTGCGGAATTCAAGCAGCAGACTTTTCAACAAAACATCACTTTATAATAAACATAACATCTTTTCAATCTCTGGCATAACTGAAACACAAGTGGTATCTGAACACAGCTACCTTGGCAGGGACAGGATCTCCAGTGTCCATCAGAAAAGGCAGGCTGAACACAGGGCAAAACCTAGCAGATAGTGCCCAGTAAAGAAGAGAGGAAATCCCAAATAGTAACTGAAACATGCAGGACCTCGTCTTCCTCTGTAGGCTCTGCAGCAGTTCCTCTCTTGTGCTTGAGGAGAACGAAGGCTGGAGTGATCAAGTGGGGGGGGTGTCTGTTCAGAGCTCTCCTGTATCTTTTACAATGGGAAAGGCATTACTGTCACTTTAAGGAATAAGATACAAAGGGGGGGGGGAAGGAATGTTGGGAAATGGAGGGGAAATATTTCCATTTTACCCCAGTCAAATTTTGGTGGCTGGAGACAGGAGAGGTCTTCACAGGCCTTGAAAAAAGGAAGAATATTGAGAAATACTATTTTCTTCTTGATGGTCCTGGTGTGAAGAAAAGGTCCTAGGAAGAGATTTTGAGGTGGCCTTTTTTATACACCCAAAAGTAGGGCAAGAGAGTCTCTCCACGGAAGGAGGCTCCAGAGAACTCATAGAGAAGGGCTGCTCGGTCAGCATCAAAAAAGGCCACTCGACCCCCAGCATAGCTCAGGCATACTCGGATCCTCTTCAGCTCCCCAGTCACAGTCAGGGGAGGGTAATGTTCTTTTATATAAGCCCTGTGCATCCCTGACCACTTCCCCACAGCCCAGATCCCTTCCTCAGGAGTAAAAGTGAGGCCTCCCTTCCTCCTCACAGACTTTCTGGCCACCCCCACAATCCAGCTTTCCTCACTTCCCACAAGGACTTCCCAGAAATGGCAGCCTCCTGTGAATCCCTCACGGCCCAGCACAGCAGTATACATCTCAAATCTCTCCGGACCTCTGGGCAGAGCTTGAGGTTTTTCTCCTTCTCTCACGCTTTTCTGACCCTCAGACAGGATGAGCCATGAATGGGCTGTGTCTGGATCCAGAGTCACATTTGCTGTTGAGGGAAAATGAGACGACAAGAAATGAAACGGCATCAGCTGGGGGATTTCACCCACTGGCCTGTTTGGCTTCCTTCTCCTGCCAGTCATGGCCTCCTCCCACTAGGCTTCCCAACCCCCCGGCCTGGCAGGGGATCCTTGAATTTGCAGGCTCCTCCCCCACTCTCCAAAAATCCGGAAGCAATTGGGGGAGCGAGGGAGAACTGACAGCAACACTCCCAAGAGCTACCCAGCCTATGCTGGCTGCACCGACTACATGGGCGGAAG
This sequence comes from Heteronotia binoei, assembly GCF_032191835.1. Classification (NCBI taxonomy): domain Eukaryota; kingdom Metazoa; phylum Chordata; class Lepidosauria; order Squamata; family Gekkonidae; genus Heteronotia; species Heteronotia binoei. The sequence goes on along the minus strand of NC_083227.1, from coordinate 19,651,673 downwards.
AGCACCACAGCGGTGGGAGCAACCCCCCCCCCCCCCGAGAGGAAATTCCGGAAGAGCAACAAGCGGTGGACAGTCCTCTTCAGGCAGCACCCCACCACGAGGAACCAGCCGCCCCGCCAGCCATGGCGGCCGCTCCAACTCCCCAAATAACCCCGAGGTCGACCAGGGAACGCAGGGCGCCAGCCTACTCGAAAGACTTTGTGTCCAGAACTAGGGGGGGAGGAGTGTTGTGTCTTGCATTTCAGTCCTGAAGTTACATCACAGCGAACGCTACAGAGGTGACCAGTGGAAGCCCACTGGTCCCCGGATGTAGCTCGCAAATACGCTCCGCCAATCACGATCTGTGGCAGGAAGTTTAACTGGCCAGGATTGGACCTGGCCAGATGGAGGGTTGTTCCGGGGTATGTATATAATCGGGACCTGGCCCGCATTTCCGCGCCTTGTGATGTACTTGTCAATAAAGCATGTTGCCTTCAACACGTCTCGTCACTCAGTACATTACAGGGGGGAGAACAGCAAGACTTCTTATGGAGCTCAGTCAAGTTCTTGCCCAGCAGCCATTCTCCCATCATTTCAATATGGCAGCAAGTAGGTGAAAAAAGGCAGTTCATCTCCTCAGAGTTCACCTTTTCTTTCATCCTTACCAACATCCGCAGAGCAAGAAGGAACTGGCTGTGGTACGGAGGGTCAGATTTTGAGAAACAAGAGTGTTCTGTAATAGGCTTGCCAATCCCCAGGTCCCAGCGGGGTTTCCCTCACTTTTGCAGGCTCCTTCCCCTCCTCCCAGTCAGCTGACCAGCGAGGGAAGTCCCGCCCCCACAGCCACCATGTGCCTTTCTACTTCTGGAGACTTGAAAGATGCTTGAAAAGACTTACATTTTAGACTGTGTGTCTGTGCCTTTAAATCCAGAAGCCAGGCTGAATGTGGGTGGGGTGAGCTGGCAGAATAACATGGTTGCTCCCAGTAGCTGTGACAGGAGCCCAGAACCTCTGTTTTACAATCTTTTCAGAGGTCGTTTGCATGGTTAGGGGTAAACTAGAACCTTGGTTTCCCCTGTTAGTCTGAAGAACTTGGAACTTCAGCAACTCATGAGTAAATTGCCCCAGTGAGACCACACAAGTGTGAAATTGCAAACTGTTTATTTTGGAGAAAGGGAGAAAGAGAGAGAGAGAGAGAGAGAGAGAGAGAGAGAGAGAATGTTTACAGGGAACATGCAGCTGCTTGGGGTGAGGAAATGAAGATTGTATTCAGGGGAACTGCACTGCTGTATTCTTATTTATTTATTTATTTATTTAATTATTTCAGGGAATAGGAAATTCTCTTGGCTCCACCCTCAAAGTCTCCCACCCCCAAAGTCCCCAGGTATTTTCTGACTGACTTGGTAACCCTCTTCTGCAGTGCTATCTCTGAGAACACCAAGCAGAAGAACACAAATTGTAAGGTGAAGCTTTTTAGTTTAGAAACAATTGATACGTTTATGAAGAAAAATGTACCTTTCTGCAGATGAAGTCCAGAATCCAGAGTGTCTGAGAAAGCAAAGGAACAGAAAGTGAGTGGCAGACCTTTCCACTTATCATAAATCTTGGGACAAAAATATCAGCATGGGGAGGGAAGGCAGCATGATATAGCCCAACATTATCAAATCTTGGAAGCTGGGTTGGTACTTAGATAGGAAACTAAAGAAGACTCTGCAGAGGAAGGAAACAGCAAACTGTCTCTGTTTCTCACTTGCCTTGAACACCTCTTGGTGGGGTCGCCAGAAGTCATTTCTGACTTGATGGCGCATAAGTACATATTCCTTATGAGTTACAGCTAAGGGGTCAAGTAGAAGCTATTTCGGGGTGGGGGGGAGGGGACTGTGTACAAATATTCAAATCTGCTTTCACAAGTCACTGGAGTTACTTGAGATTCATGTCATAGAAAGTATCCTAAGGACTGCAGCCCAAGGGTCCAATCTGGCTAAATTTAGGACGTTTCTAGACACAGGTTCTGCAGTGCCATCCTGAGCAGAGTTACACCCTTCAAACTCATTGATTTAAATGGGCATTTGACTTTACTTTAAAGACAGCATTGTAAAGAGAAGGAGTGTCCCTGAAATTGATCCAGTGGCTGTCTTCATTAAATGCAGATGCCCTGAAGGGCAGTTTCCCTCCTCCTTCCTATCATTTCAGGTGCTTGCTTGACCATCTACCTCACCATGTGCCCTTGCATGGTCACAGTAATGATCAGAGATCAACACAGAATAACATCGAGAAGTCCATGTAATGCAATTCTGAGCTGAAGTTATGGCAGAATTCTCATCAGAAATCTTTCCATGGTGAACTAAAATGGCCTTCTGAACTGATACATAAACTCCCCACGTTCCTGGGTCTGTTAACGATATAACCATCCTGGAACATCAGGCCCACTCTAATGTCCAGTTTGAAACTCTTGCAGTGTTTCTTCATTACCTTTGAATTGCCTCTTGATGACCTCCAAAGGGGGACTGAAATATGAGAAGTACCAGATGTGCCACTTCAGGGCAAGTGGAAAATCCACTGGATTCTCAAATGACTCCTTTTCTTCATACCTGGAGAAAATCCAATAAAGATGCTATCCATCCAATTCAGAATCTCCCGTCCCAATGGATTAAAGAAGTAGAAGGAACTGCCAGAAAGCCAAGAGAGACCCAGGCTGATGTTGAAAACACTGAAGGATTGGGGGAGGGGGGCTTTTGGACAGGCCTGTAGCCATGGGGGGCCTGCCCCTCCACACAACCCCACCCTCCACCTATATGGCCCCTCCTGGTGACCCGGCTCTCCCCGGTGCTTTCGCGGCACCCGCTCTCTCTGTGGCTGCTGCTCTGGCAGCCGCTGATCTCCCCACCACTCTGGTGCCTCCCCCCTCCCTCCCACCAACACACAGGAAAAGCAGCGCAGAGGCCAGCAGCTGCCTCCTCCCCACTCCCTCCGGATTGCTGCTTTTCCCGCTGATCAGGTGATGGGGGGAGGCTGCGGCTTTGAAAGAGTCCCGCTTTTCCAGGGCTTCGGTCTGTCGGTGGGTGGGAGGGAAGGGGGAGGCACTCCGGAGGGGAGCGGGGCTGCCAGAGTGGTGGGCCCCTCCATCTGAAATTTAATTCGGTGGGACCCCCCACCTAAAATTTTCTGGCTATGGGCCCGCCTGTGGAGAGAAATGTTCACCTCAGTGTAGCTCCTGCTTTGTTAAGAACTGGACCTGGGTTCCACACAGCAACTGCAGAGAACGGCTACCACAAAACAATACAGCTGGTTTGTGCACTAAATAGCACTGCAGAAATTAACTGTCCATTTTTCCTGCTCCTTGTGCTGCGTTTTGTGCATGTGGAACAACAAAAACAGGGAAGTGCCCTGCCCAACTCTGCCTTGGCATGAAACAAATGGCATGAGGAAGAGAAGGCAGGAGCCCTCCCTCTCCCAGAGGGGCATTTGAGGCCTAAACAGGGTCTGCTTTCTTTTTTTAGAGCCATTTGCTGCAGGTGGCATGTGACCCTGTGGAGCCCAGGCCAAACTATTTTTTTAAAAAGCAAATGTCTGGTTTGGCCCTAAGAACTGCAACCCCAAATCCCCTGCTCCTGTCTGTCTCGCAAATGTCCAGGTAAAGAACAAGAAAGCTAGTGAGGGTTCTGGACAAGGACTATCCCGGCTGTCTGTCTGTCTGTCCCTCTCTCCCCCCTACCCCTGACATGAAAAAGGCCTAAAAATAGATGAGGGAATGACTGCTGTTCCTGCTCCCTGCAGTACTGAATGAAGGACACATTCACAATGTGGAAACAGCCGTGGCCAATCTGCTGCTACCATTACAGAAGGATCTTTATAAAGTGACTGAGGGTAAGCTGCGGCAGCCGTTTTGTGGCTGACATCATCTCCTGTGGCAGCATCCTTCACACCATGTCAGCATTCCAAAGCTGCCGGCAGCCTCAAAAAGGCTGGAGACCCTTGTTCTAGAGGTGCACATCTAGGTGCCAACCCAGACCACCCACCATTTCACTACACAATTTCCTGCTGACGAGGCTCTGTGTATAAGCCGTTTGCCACTGAAAGATGGATGGAGATCTGATTTGGCTCTGAGTCAAGATGCTGAAGGACTGTGTTCTTCACAGGCTACTCAGTCCAATCCCAACATTATGAAGGTTAATGCTAAAGGCCTACTTACTTCTGCAAGGTGCTTCTGGCATCCTGAGAAAAAATGGCAGAGAGAAAAAGAAAAGAAGATATTGGATTTATATCCCGCCCTCCACTCAGAGTCTCAGAGCGGTCACAATCTCCTTTACCTTCCTCCCCCACAAAAGTCACCCTATGAGGTGGGTGGAGCTGAAAGGGCTCCCACAGCAGCTGCCCTTTCAAGGACAACCTCTGCCAGGGCTATGGCTAACCCAAGGCCATTCCAGCTGCAGCAAGTGGAGGAGTGGGGAATCAAACCCGGTTTTCCCAGATAAGAGTCCACACACTAAACCACTACAACAAACTGGCTCTCAGTGCTTGCTAAGAGACCTCAGTGCTTGCTAAAAGATCATACCAGGAAGACCTCTCTGGAAGATTCTACCCTATGGCATTTTGCTTGTGTCCAGCTAGCAGACTTCACTCAAAGACTGGCATAGATCTTCATAAAGTGGAAGAAAAATCTCTGTGAGGTTAATACGACCAGACAAAGTGGAGCCATTCTGGAGCGGTGTGATCTGCTCTGATCACTTAACAACGATAGTGTTCACAGAGATTTTTCTTCACATGGAAGGCTGGAAGACTGTGTACCCCTTCTGGCCACCTGCAGATGCAAAGGCATTCCTAGCAACGTTTCTTCCATCAGCCTTGCATCACTGCAAGACTTCCTCCCTTTTCCCTGCTACATTGCTGAGCCAGCTTGCAGGAGTTTCCCTGCAAGATGGCTCAACAACAAAAGGGAAGGGAGGGTCTAGCCATCAATGCCATCGTATCTGCACAGATGTGAAGGGCAGGCAGAAGCAAGCTCAGCGGTGGCAGGAACAGGTGTGCAGATGCCATTCCTGTAACCACCTGTTGTTGCTGTTGTGTGTCTGTGTGCATTTGGAGCGCACATCTGTGAGCCGCCACTATAACCCACGTTCCCTGCCCCACAGACATCCTCCTTTTAAAATGTACTGTGAAAAACCTTGCATGGAATCCTAACTCCAGGGGTGGGTAGGTTTCACAGAGCCCCTGCTTTTGTCCAGTCTGCCCCTGGCTGGAGATGTAAAAGGACAGAGAGGAAAACAGCTCACATGCAGAGATGAATACTTCCTAGCAGCATAAACTGGCCTTGTTTGCTTTTCTGCTGAGCAAAGGAGGCACAGAGAAGATTTGGAGCCAGCCTTTTCCCCTAGGGGACCCTGCCTGTTCCTGCCACCCCCCTCACCTGCAGGAGATCACTGGCTGGCAGCTGACACTTCTCTTCCATCTCCCGGATGAGGCTTTCGAGAGAGGAGAGGGCCTCAGAGAGTTCGGCCAGGTGCTGGTCCCTTTTCTTTGCCACCTCCATCTCCACCTCTTCCATCTGGGCCAGCAAAAGCTTCTCTTGTTCCTCCAGAAACATGTGCAGTTGCCTGAACTTTGCTACTGCCTCTTGCTTCTCTCCTTGGGTTTGTTTCTGAAATGGAAAGAGAAGAAAATCGGTCCAGTGCCAGGAACACAGCTGGTCTCTGCAGTGGGAAGAGCCTCTTATGAGAAGAGCACTTTGGCCTTTCAGAGATCACAATTAACATTCAGCAGGGAAAGCGGAAGATCCACCAGGCCCAGCCTCAGGGCCAAAGAACACAAGGATCTCCCTCCAACTCCTGGAGGGGTTCTTTCAGCCACAGAAGATTCAGTCTGCAGCAGAAGACCCAGAGAAAAGAAGGGGGGGGGGGCTTGAGTCCATTTGTTCCCCCACTAGAACACCCTTCATAGGTTGACTCCCCCAATCCATATTAGGGGATGATATACCGTACTATTTGAGTAGAAACCCCACTGGGGGCAAAAGAGCACAGAAGCCCCTTCACCTTGCTTCGTCTTCCAATGTAAACTGCAGCTTCCCTGGCTGCATTCTGGGCAAGGAAAAATTGCAGGGGAGGGGGGAACTACACACTACTCAGTATCCCAGGTACTTTCCCCACCTTAGAATCTGCAGTGGTTTAACCCCACTTGGCCCAATTCAGCATCGCTGGGCTACCTATCAACATTTGCAGCAAGCATGAGGAGGAGGCAGAGACTCCTTCGAGGTTGCTTGCTGGTGCATTTACACATATGGGGCCTGAACACGTATGTTCTTCTGCCTGTGATTCTCTCTACAGCAAAGAGTGCCTTGGAAAGTCAACTGATGCTGCTCAAAACAAAACATCTAGGGCACTGGAGGGCAGGCAGCTCCCGAGGCACAAGAGCGTGCAGTTCCACAGCATCCCCAGACTCACCACCCAGGTAATACCTCTGCTTAGAATTGCAATGTTACACCTGCCTAAGAGCTGCCTTTGGGGCCTGTTCTGCTGAATACGGACCAGGCTGTGCATCTAGGGATGCCAGCCTCCAGGTGGGGCCTGGGGATCCCCTGGAATTGCTCATTTCCAGACTACAGAGATTGGTTCCCCTGGAGAAAACATGCTTTGGTGGGTGAATTCTGGTTTTAAACAATTTTATTGATAGCATATGGTAACAATATCCATTTCTATCATCTCTATCCCTAACCCATATGATATTTTCTAATCCCCCCTCCCTCCGTTACTAGACTCCCGCCGAAGTTATATACTTAAAGTTCACTTATAAAGGTACCTTTAACTATAACAATCTAAATTCATATTCTACCTTTTCTAATACTCATTATTAAAAAATTGTCCAATGTCTTTTTACGTTCCATTCTTTCTCTACATAACCTCTAAATTTCTTCCACTCCCTTTTAAACACTTCCAAATCATAGTCTCTTAGAATTCTTGTTAGTTTATCCATCTCACTCCACGATAAAACTTTCACAATCCAATCCCATTTCTCTTGCATTTTTTCTTGCGTCCACAACTGCACATACAATGTCCTAGCAGCTGAGAGCAAGTACCAAATTAAAGTTCTATCTTCTTTTGGAAATTTTTCCATTTGTAATCCCAACAGAAAAGTCTCTGCTACTTTCTTGAAGTCATATCTCAGAATCTTAGATATTTCTTGTTGTATCATCTGCCAGAACTTTTTCGCTCTTTCACATGTCCACCACATATGATAAAAAGAACCTTCATGTTTCTTACATTTCCAACATCTATCTGACATCTTTTTACTCATCTTTGCCAATTTTTTAGGAGTCATATACCACCTATCTCTCTCTCGGCTTGGCTTCGCGAACGAAGATTTAAGAAGGGTGCAATAGTCCACGTCTGCTGCAGGCTCGCTGGTGGCTGACAAGACCAATGCGGGACAGGCAGGTCCGGCCACAGTGGCTGCAGGGAAAAGTCTGATTTAGGGTTGGTGCTGTAGCAGTGCGATTCTTCCTCAATCTCCTTTTGTCCTCAAGACCAGCTATGCGTGCGTTCTCAAAAGAAGAGACAGCCTGGTGGATGGTGTGCCTCCATGCTTTGCGATCTGAGGCTAGGTCAGACCACTGGTGATGGTTGATGCGACAGGTGCCAAGGGATTTCTTCAAGGAGTCCTTGTACCTCTTCTTTGGTGCCCCTCTATTTCGATGGCCGGTGGAGAGTTCGCCATACAGGGCAATCTTGGGAAGGCGGTGGTTTTCCATCCTAGAAATATGCCCTGCCCAGCGCAGCTGCGTCTTCAACAGCAGTGCCTCGATGCTGGTAACCTCTGCCCGCTTGAGAACTTCAGTGTTGGTCACAAAGTCACTCCAGTGGATGTTGAGGATGGTGCGAAGGCAGCGCTGATGAAAGCGCTCAAGGAGTCGCAGGTGCTGACGGTATAAAACCCACGATTCGGAGCCGTAGATGAGGGTTGTCATCACAACCGCTTTGTAAACATTGATCTTTGTGCCTTTTTTCAGATGCTTGTTGCTCCACACTCTTTTGTGCAGTCGGCCAAAGGCACGGTTTGCCTTTGCCAGCCTGTTGTCAATCTCCTTGTCCATCTTAGCATCTGAGGAGATGATGCACCCCAGATAGCTGAACTGCTGGACTGTCTTCAGAATTGATTCACCCACAGTGATGCAGGGAGGGTGATAATCTTCCTGGGGTGCAGGCTGGTGGAGAACTTCTGTCTTCTTCAGACTAACTTCTAGGCCGAATAGCTTGGCAGCCTCTGCAAAGCAGGACGTCATATGCTGCAGAGCTGATACCGAGTGGGAGACGAGTGCAGCATCATCAGCAAACAGTAGCTCTCGGATGAGTTTTTCCATTGTCTTGGAGTGGGCCTTTAGTCGCCTCAGGTTGAACAGGCTGCCATCGGTGCGATAGCGGATGTAGACACCATCGTCATCATCTAGATCTACTGCGGCTCTTTGAAGCATCATGCTAAAGAAGATCGTAAAGAGAGTTGGCGCGAGAACGCAGCCTTGCTTTACACCTGTGCCTATTGGGAAGGTCTCCGAGAGGTCGTTGCAGTGTCTGACTTGGCCTCGCTGGTCTTCGTGTAGCTGGATGATCATGCTGAGGAACCTTGGGGGACATCCTAAATGTTCCAAGATTTGCCACAGGGTGGGGTGGGGGGGTGGGCTCCCTCTGGGTATCCTACCCCCCCAGGGAAAGTGTATGCGCAATACATAGCCTCTCCTCTCCCGGTGTAGTGAATGCCGCGTGGTCACTGTCTGGCTATGCCTGGCAGATGGTCACTGCAATGGCCTCTCCTGCATTACTGCATCCGTAGCAACACCTTCTCGCTGGTCCCCCCCGTTTTTCACAGAGTTTGCTACGTCATGGTGCGACCGAATTGTCCGGCGGTATAACCGGATGGGCAGGCTGGGCCCACCAACCTTGCCAGCCTAAGAGAAGGAAAACTCTAACATCAAACCCGGGCAGATAGAGCTCGTTAATGTAACACCTACCACCTGGAGGACTCGCTGCCGGCGTCCCGGCTTATTGGGCCATGGCAGATGACCCCCAGGTGAAAGGGTGGAGCCAGTACCGCGCACACTGGGCTTCACCTAAAAAATTCCTCTGCGCAGGCCTGAAGGGCATATCCACATACACAACCCACAACGCATCAAGTCCTGTAGCGATGGGCAAGGGGCGAAACGGCAGGTGGAAGGGGCCACTGGAAGCCGCAGTCCCGATCCTGCATGTAGGCGGTTCAGGGTATTGGTCGCCTGATGCTAACCCGGAGACGAAAGCATTTTTCGGCAGCACCCTGAACGACCAAGCAGCCTTATCTAGGGACAGCACTGCTTGCTCCACACGGAGAGGGGCCTAGAAAAGGTGGCCTAAACAAAGCTCGTCTCCTCCACCCCAGTTGGCTAGCCACGGTCAATGGGCATCCTTACTTGCGGTCAAAAAATAACAACAAAGAAAAGGCATGCACCTGCCTCACAAAGTGTGCAAAGACTAAAGCTTGCGTGTTGGAACATCAGAACCATGCTTGACACAGTAGACAGTGGTCGCCCTGAACGACGCTCTGCTCTAGTTGCCCACGAACTTCTCAGGTTGAATATCGACATAGCAGCTCTCAGTGAGGTCCGTTTCCCTGAGGAAGGTAGTCTTCAAGAACACGGTGCTGGCTATACCCTCTACTGGTCAGGTAAGTCAAAGGCTGAGAGCCGCCTTTCTGGCGTTGGCTTCATGGTCAAGAACTCCATTGCCTCCAAACTCGAAAACCTGCCAACAGGTCACTCAGATCGCATCATGTCCATGCGCCTCCCACTTCAAAACAAGCAGCATGCAACACTCTTCAGTGTGTATGCCCCAACCCTTCAAGCAGATCCTGCAGAAAAGAACAAGTTCTATGCTCCTCGTACGGAAGACCCCTACAGAGGACAAGGTGATCATCCTTGGCGACTTCAATGCCAGAGTAGGTAAAGACTCGGAAGCCTGGAAAGGAGTACTTGGCAAACACGGCATTGGCAACTGCAATGACAACGGGCGCCTCCTGCTAGAATTCTGCATGGAGCACCAGCTCACCATCACCAACACTATCTTCCAGCAGAAGAACAGTCTGAAGACAACCTGGATGCACCCACGGTCCAAGCACTGGCACCTTATCGACTACATTCTGGTGCGCCAGAGAGACCTTCAAGATGTCTTACACACCCGAGTAATGCCCAGTGCAGAATGTCATACGGATCGTCTTGTACGCAGCAATCTCCGTCTTCACTTTAAACCCACACCCAGGAGAGGAGGTATCCCTCGGAGGAAGTTTCAGGTTGGCAGTCTCCAGTCAGCCGAAGTTAACGCTGCCTTCCAGGCAAAACTCCAGTCAAGAATTGAGGACCCCAGTTGCCCCACAGACCCTTCTCCAGAAGCACTCTGGGAACACCTAAAAACTACCGTCCTGCAGATCTCTGAAGAAGTCCTCGGGTTCTCCACAAGGAAGAACAAGGACTGGTTTGATGAGAACAATCAAGAGATCCAAGATTTACTGGCGAAAAAGAGATCTGCCTACCAAGCACATCTTGCTCAGCCCTCCTGTCCTGGGAAAAAAGCAACCTTTCGCGCTGCATGTAGCAACCTCCAGTGCAAGCTTCGAGACATTCAGAACGAGTGGTGGACCAAGCTTGCAGAGAGAACCCAGCTGTGTGCAGACACTGGTGATTTAAGAGGGTTCTACGAAGCCCTGAAGGCAGAATATGGTCCATCATATCAGACTCAGAGTCCCTTGCGTAGTGCAGACGGCCAAGTGCTCCTCACAGACAAGGCATCCATATTGAACCGGTGGTCGGAGTATTTTCAGGTTCTCTTCAGTGCCAACCGCGTAGTTCAAGATTCAGCAATTCACCTCACCCCACTTCAACCAGTGAAAACAGAGTTGGATGAGATCCCCACCCTAGAAGAGACTGTTAAAGCCATCAAGCAACTGAAAAGTGGCAAGGCAGCAGGAGTTGATGGAATTCCACCAGAGATCTGGAAGCATGGGGGCACAGTACTACATAGCTCACTTCACAAAGTACTTGTCACCTGCTGGGAACAAGGCAAATTACCACAGGACTTTCGCGATGCAATCATCATCACCCTATACAAAAACAAAGGCGAAAAGTCAGACTGCTCCAACTACCGGGGGATAACCCTGCTCTCCATCGCAGGCAAAATCCTTGCCAGAATACTCCTGAACAGACTGGTGCCCGCCATTGCAGAAGAACTCCTCCCAGAGAGCCAGTGCGGCTTCAGAGCTAACAGGAGCACCACCGACATGGTATTTGTTCTCAGGCAGCTCCAAGAGAAATGCAGGGAACAGAACAAGGCTCTGTATGTGACTTTTGTCGACCTTACCAAAGCTTTCGATACCGTTAGCATACCACCTATACATCATCTTAAAACAATTCTTTTTAATACTCTTGACATGTTGATATTCTCATAGAGTTCTTCCAAAGATATTCCCATGTACCCATCTGTATTTCCTTGATTGCATTAATCCCCCATTTAATCATTTGAGATTTTACTACTTCTTCTTCTGAAGACCATTTCAACAATAACTTATATATTTTCGATATTAATTTTTCATTATCTCCAAGCAGAACCTTTTCCATTTCTGTTGGTTTGCGTCTAATTCCTTCAGATTTAATATCATTTCCCATCAAACTTTTTATTTGTTGCATTTGAAACCAGTCATACTTGTTGTTCAGCTCTTCAGCAGATTTTAATTCAACTTTATCACCTTGGATCTTTAGTAATTGATTATATGACAACCCTCTCTCTTCATCAGATTCAACCGTTATTTTTATTACTTCTGCTGGTACTATCCATAACGGCTTTCTTTCATCACCATATTTCTTGTACTTTATCCATGTATTTAACAAATTATTTCTGATATAATGGTGAGAAAAAAACCATCCATCTTTTTTTCCCCATAGTACATATAAGCATGCCAACCGAATCTGTTTCCATGAGCTTCTAGGAATGAGCTGGAGGGTGAATTCTATGGCCCTGTGTCAGTTTTGGATTAACCATTAAGCAAAAGAAATACACGCCTAGGGTACCAAGGGAAGGGGACACCCCACAGATTTTTCTCATAACTCTCATGCCCTTAACTTTTTCACTGGTGCACTCAGAGCCGGCCATAGGGCGCATGAGTGCCCCAGGCAGCCTCACTGCCCGCCGCCCTCCCGCGCTATGGCCCCAATTTTAACACCTGGGTGAAGCATGAAGCACTGCGCTCCTGGGTCTCTTTCAAGGCCGCCCCCCGCCATTCAGCTGATTGGCGGGTAAAACAACACTGAGGCAGAAAGGACGAGGACCCACTGAAAAAGCAGCCGCCACCGCTGCTCCTCCCCACTTCCTCCCCACACTATCCAGGGAGGAAGTGAGTAGGCAGTAGCCAGCAGCAGCCGCCTTTTCAGCGGCTCCTCATCCTTCCTGCCGCCACTGCCCAACGCTGATCCTGGTGAGCAGCCAGCCTCTACGCTGCTTTACCCGCCAACCAGCTAATTGGCGGGGGCAGCAACCTTGAAAGAACCCCTGGAAAGCGGCGCTTCACCGGGGCATTAAAACTGGGAGGGAGGAAGGGGAGGCAAATAGGAATTTGTCTAGGGGGCAGGAGCGAGGGCCGATTTTGGGGCCCCCACCCTACCAGCACCCTAGGCAAATGCTTAGTTTGCCTAGTGGGCAGGCCGGCCCTGGGTGCACTCAACTGCTAGTTAGTGCTAAACAAATACAAATAATATAGCAAATATAAATTAAACTTAATATACTTGTGAGGTCTGGCCTGGGGATGGAGTAAAAATCTGAATTTTTAATCTCTTATTTCACCTTCAGTACTTACTGAGTCTCAACGTTTTGTCAGTTAAGTAATGGAAAGGCAGTGGGGCAACGTTGTTGGGCTGTGATTAGGGCAACTCCACTTCCCAACTGAAGGGGAGGGGGCGGCCTTGTGAGCTGATATTTCTGCTCTTTGGACTCTGTTCATTCCCCAGCCACAGTGACACTTACAAGCAAGTCTTGGCTTTCCCTCTCAATGTCTCCTTTATACGCCACAATTCTCTCTCTCTCCTTCTTCAGAATCTCCAGACAGTTGCAGAACTGATCCTGCGGGGGGAGGGGGGGCAAAATTGAAATGCATTCTTTTTTAAAGGTTTACTCCATTCTCTTCCCTCCTGCCCACTACTACACACACATTTACACACACGTGCCCCAGCTACGGGTTGGATATTTTTTACATTAAAAACAATTATTTGTAGTCAATATATCACTAAATTGTGTTAACACTCCAGCAATCTGTCAAGTATTGCTTACTGTAAAGAGAAATGGCAAAAACCTCAGTGGTGAGGGATGGTAGTGAAAATCAATACCTTCCAGGGCTGGTGCACCCACTAGGCAAACTAAATGGTCACCTAGGGTGCCAGCAGGATGGGGGTACCGAATTCGGCCTTCCCCCCTCCCCCCAGACAAACACCTAGTTTGCCCCCTCCCTTTGCTGTGGAGGGGGGACAGCAGATCACCAGTCTGCCTAGGGTGCCATGGGCCGTCGAGTTGGCGCTGATACTTCCCACACTTCCTCAAAAACCTCTTTTGATACGATCTTTAAAGAATGATCCAAATCAGGTTTGAGAAAAAACTGTAGCAGATCTGCAGAAAACTGAGAAGATGAGTGGAAACACCACAGTGTTGCACCAAACTAAAACCCCCTGCAATTTCAGAGGGGGCTGAATGCAGCAAGAATTCTGGATAGAAATAACCACAGTTGCAGGAAGCGGGGGGGGGGGGGAGTCCTTGCAGTGCCACAATGCAGCGGGAGGGCTGGGGCTCAGTGGCAGAGCATCTGCTTGGCTAGCAGAAGACCCTGGGTTCATTCTCTTTGCATCTCCACTTGAAATGGTAGCCATTGATGTGAAAGACCTCCGGCTGAGTCCTTGGAGAAGCACAACTAGTCAGAGTGGGCCTGGACATGTGTAGCTTTCCTACCCCACCCCCACCCCACCCCCACCCCACCCCCAGTGCTGTCCTTCTGATTTGAACTGCTTCTTCACAGCTAGGATGTGCAAATGAGAGACAAGGTTCCAAACCTGCACACATTCTCTCCCAGCCCCCAGGCAAAGAGCAACTCCAGGACAGCAGATGACATTGGGAAAGCAGTGTGTGTATGTGGGGGGGGGGGATTTAAACAGGGAGTTAGGCAGCTGCCCCTTCCTTGCTCTGTCACACAATCATCTGACTAGAGGGCAACACAGCCTGACAGGAAATGAACTCATCTCCCCATATCACCCCATGTCGGCCTCAGCAGTGGGCAGGAAGCAATGCACTGGGGAGACACCAGGCCAGGAAGGAGGCAGCAAAGAGGTGTTGTGACTCCCCAATTTAGGCCCAGAGGCCAGGGCACAAATTGGAGGGAGTTTCCCCGCAAAGAGATCCCACCAACCTCCACCTTTTGGCTGTCCTACCTTGTACTCTTGGGAGGCCTCCTCAAGAGGAAGGACTTCGTGATCTCTGTGCTCCTTGGATCGGTCACAGACCACGCAGATGAGGGCTTCATCGTCCTTGCAGAAGAGCTTCAGGGGCTCCTGGTGCTTCTGGCAAACTCTCCCTTTTCCAGCTGCCACTGCTGCCTGCTGCCCAAAACCAAGACACAGGATTTGTTTCATTTTTTCCTCTCCCCCAGGACAGTTTCTCTCTGTGTAATGACTGGATATAGCTAGTGCCTTGTTCAGTTAAAAAATAACACCCACATCCTCCCATCTGAACCCTCTGGATTATGGTTCTCAGTTGCAGTTTGGGGAGGGGAGAGGCACTTTCTCGATGTGAGGGATCTAGAGGTGCCGCTGTCAAGAAAGTGGCCTTTCTCCAAGCCATTTCTTGGCCTTTCAGATTTTGGCTCAGGGTTGGGGCCTAGTAAGTGACGGAAGGCCCCTATCAGGGAAACAAGTGTCCCGATGGCTTGCAGTTCAGAGAGAGATCAGGGATGAGAAGGCCACAGATCATGGAACCTTCAACCCAATGGGAGATTGGTAATCCCACCCCCTCATTCGCACAAGGAACCTCTGTGTGTGTGTGTGTGTGTGTGTGTGTGTGTGTGTAAAAGCTTGCTTGGACTGTTGGCACACACAAGCTGAAGAACGTGTTGCATGTCTAAGCAATGCCCAAGATTGGCCAAACGGGATCAGGCCAGCTGAGAGCAGTCTGGTCATCCTTTGGACTAGGTTGGGTGTTGTGGTCAGAATACTCGACTCTTGGATCTGAAACTCACAGGGAATTTGGCAATCCCACCCCCTCATTTGCACAAGGAACCTGGGAAGGGGAAGGTGAGAGCTTGCTGGGACTGTGGCCACACATGTGAAGGACAAAAATTACATTAAGACCTGAGAATCTCCTGTCTGCAGACTGGCAGCCCCTCCCTGCGAGCGTAGTCGCTACAATAAGTTAGCCTCGTAGCAGAATGGCAAACAAAGAACAATTCACTTGTGCATTCTTTCAAGTTTCTGGAAGCTGCTTCTCAGGGGAAAGGGGCGTAAGAAATTCACATGCCATTAGGCAGGTGCTTACAAATAACAAGCCATAATTAATGGGGCGTGGTTATTAGATCAGGGGCTGGACCACTGACCACGCAGAGGGAGGCTTCCTCCTCCTCCTCGCGGACTCCCCCCTTCGCACCGGCCTCTTGCAGAGCGACTCTCTCGGCTATTTCCACAAAGTTGGCCAGCTGCTGTTGGGGCGGAGGCTGCTTGGCTGAGCCCTTCCTCTGCACTGGGGGCAGGCAGGCTCGGTGGCCCCCGACCGCTCCCCCAGCTGCGGGTCAGGCAGCCTCGGCAGAAACTGTGGCCACACTCGGCAATCATGACAGGGTCGTTGAAATAGTCCAGGCAGATGGAGCAAGAGGCTTCCTCGCAGAGGTCGTGCAGGGGATCCCCGGCTGCCATGGCAGCCGCCTCCGCCAAGCGAGAGGAGAGACGAAGAGAGCTACTTTCGCTTTCCCAAAGAAGCGACGGGGTGTTTCCTTTCCTGGGAATCAGCTCTCTGCCGGCGCCCAATCAGCGGCCGAAGACGAACCGGCGCCAAGAAAGAGAGTGGCGGGAAGGCAGCCCTTGGCAGGGAATTCGGTCCTGATGGGGAGCAAAAGTCTGAGTTCAGCTCAGACTTCATTTGGAGCAGGCTTCATTTGGAGCTCACAGGAGCCCCGCTCCGGAACCTCTGAATTGTATCCTGCTCTTTCTTTCTTAACCCCCCTCCCCCAAAAAACACCTTGCTTCTGGGCTCCACTGCCTGTGAGAATTTTGCTGAACTCTAAGCTTTGACAGACTTTCTAATATCCCCCCTCCCCCCACACACACACAAATAATGGGGAAATAACCCAAACATATAAAGCAGAGAGGCAGAAATCTTCATCATGCCACTGTGGCCACAAAGGAGAAAGTACTTTAAAAAGTACGATGGGAGTAAGATTTTATTTGGACAGTTATAATTCAAGAAGCAGTTTAAGGTAGATGCTGAACTGACATAATTTAGGACACCTTCCGGTGATGTCAGGGGTGTGTGGCATATGCAAATGAGTTCTGGAAATGAGTTGTGCTAATGAGCCCTGGCATCTCTTTTTCTATGAAATGACTCCTGGTTCAGCGGCACCTTTAAGACCAAAATGTTATATTCAAAGTATACGGAGAGAGGTCCCCTTTGCCCTCCTTCGGCTGCTATTTGCAGGCGCCCCGGAGGGAAGAGGCTTCCCTTTGGTCTTTAGGGGACTGGCCCATGCAGTGTCCCAGGGGCTGAGAGGTTTCCCTGCAGGGCTTGATGGGAGTGGGGGGGAGGTCAGAGGTTTCCAGCAACTCCCCTCCCACAAAAAAAAAAAATCCTGGAAAAGTTCCCCCAAAGATGAGATTAAATCAGCAGAAAACCAAGAGTGCCTTGACCTGGATAGCCCAGGCAAACCCAATCTTCTCAGATCTCAGAAACTAAGCAGGGTCGACCTGGTAAGCGTTTGGATGGGAGACCTCTCTGGAATACCAAGTGAGGAAGATAAGGGCAGGCTTTATTCAGACACCTCTCTGAATATCCTCCTGACCCCCAGTAGGGGTCAGTCACCAGAGGACACCATGACTTCCAGGTGTGTGCACAAACACACACACAAAATCACAAAAATACCAGCCAGAGAGAGAACCTAGCAGTAAGCTTCCTGAGTCTTTTTGTTTCCCGGCTAAAACACCATCCGTATGCTGACTCTTGTTGCAAAGCAACAATGAAAAGATACAGTGTTTGAGCAGAAATGCCACTGGGGACAAAAGCGCAGAAGCCCCTTCCCCTCACTTGGTTTCCCTATTTAAGCTGCAGCTTCCCTAACTACACTTTGGACACAGAAATAAAACTCCGGGAGGGGGGGGGGGGAGAGAAATCTACATGCGGCCAGGGCTTTTTTTGTAGCAGGAACTCCTTTGCATATTAGGCCACACACCCCTGATGTAGCCAATCCTCCAAGAGCTTACTGTAGGCCCTGTAAGAAAACCCCTGTAAGCTCTTGGAGGATTGGCTACATCAGGGGTGTGTGGCCTAATATGCAAAGGAGTTCCTGCTACAAAAAAAGCCCTGCAAGCATTCCAAGTACTCCTCCCCCTTAGAATCAGCACCGTTTGAATCCCACAAGTCTAAATTCAGTCTCAGTAGGGTAGCTATCAGTGATTCTAGCATATTTTGGGGGAGGAGTGTTCAGGGAATGAGCTGTCTCTGAGTAAAATTCCAGCTGCAAGATTCCACCCCCCACCCCCCTTCTCAGCTCAGTACATGTCAGGTGTTAGTTACTGGGGAGAGCAGCCCGCCTCAGCACTGACCGCACAAGGCCCCTGTGCAGGCATCCAGCAGCCCTGCCCATTCATTTTACTGGTTTCAGCTGGAACAGTTGGAAGGGGGGGGATAGATCCAGGTGGGCACCTGTTTTGGTCTGAAGCAGCAGCACAAAGTCTGAGTCCAGGGGAGCCTTTAAGACCAACAAAGTTTTATTCAAGGGATCAGCTTTTGTGTGCAAGCACACTTCCTCCGGTACACTGAAATGGAAGGTGACAGTTCATGGATATGCAGACAGTGGAAATTAGCATACAGTGTAATGACAATGTTTAAATAGATGTGAAAACTAAACGGGAATAACAAGTTAAGTAAAGCAAGTAAACATGTCAAAATAGGAGATTGGTTTTGTCTAAGTATCTTTCTCAGTCAACATGGTTTTTGTGGGGGAGTTTCTCTCGTCTCTTGGGAGTGGGGGGGAGTCCTGATTGGTTGAAGGAGATCAAAAGATCATTGGCCTAAATTTGAGTTAGGCAAGTCAGCTGCCTGCTGTTGATTTTCCCCGCTCCCCAGAATACTAGAACTCCAGGGCATTCAATGAAGCTGACAGGAAGTAGGTTCAGGACAGGTAAAAGGAAATACTGTTTTACACAGAGAGTGATTAAAATGTAGAATCCACTGCCAGAGGATGCAGTGATGGCCACAGGAATCAAGAGCTTTCAGAGGGGATTAGACAGATTCATGGAGGATAAGTCTATCAGTGGCTACTGGCCATGGTGGCTGAGGGGAACCTCCACATTCAAAGGCGCTAATCCTCTGAATCCCAGAGCCAGGAGGCAATGGGGTGGAGAGAGCTGACAAAGAGAATTTTTCTCCTCCTCCAAAAATATTAGAACATGGGGACATCCAATGAAACTGATGGGCAGTAGGTTCAGGATGGACCAAGGGAAATACTTCTTTCCACCAAGAGTGGTTAAAATGTGGAATTTGCTGACAGAGGATGCAGTGATGGGCACAGGAATGGACAGCTTTTAAAGGGGATTAGAAAGATTCATGGCAATAGGGCTATAGGTGGCTACTAGCCACGGAGACTGAGGGGAACCTCCACTTGCAGAGGTCGTCAATCTCTGAATTCTAGCACCACCAAGCAAAGGCATCTATGCCCTGTTGTCGAGCCTAGGTGATTGCCTAGGGCGCAGAGGGCACGAAGCACCAGAGTGTGCAGGTCTACAACACTCCAGCCCACTCTTCAAGTAGAACGCTGTTCAGAATTCTAGTGTTAAGTCTACACTTTGTGGGCCTCTTCTGCTGAATACTGAACCACTGGCGCATGGAACATCCACATTGAAAGTGGCGGGGGCTTTCCTTGTCTGTCAACATTTTTGCTTCAATAATAGTTCTAGAATCTGTTCACTTCCTAGCAACAGTAACATTTACAAGTAGATCTTGGCTTTCCTTCACTATACGTCCTTTATAGGCCACAATTCTCTCTCTCTTCAGAATCCTCGACAGTTTGAGAACTGATCCTGGGTGTGGGTGAGGAAAAGACCCCAAACTGAGATTTATTTACTATAAAACAAGGAATACCAGGGCTGGAATGCAGAGGCGGGCAATACAACAATAGGCAAAAGCCACCTCTCTGAACATCCAAGCCTCACTAGGGGTCACTAGAAGTCAGCCATGACTTCCAGGTATGCACACGCACACAAAACATACAAGAAGCAAAACTGTCATTTAAGGGCCAAACTAGATATAACTGCCTCATGTCTGTAACAGGATCTTCAATGACATTTCTGAAATATTGCACGAAGGTAGCTTCCTCACAAGAATGGTGTGTCCTGTTCTCTGTTTGCCACTTCAGTACAAAAATATTCACAGGGACAACTTTCCTTCATGGAGATTTACTCCATCCTTTATACTCCCACCCACCATTCCACCCACAGGAGAGTTTTTTGTACTAAAAAAATTCAGTCAGTATATCACTCAACCGGGGGTTTTTTGAGCAGGAACACACGGGAACGCAGTTCTGACTGGCTTGGTGTCAAGGGTTGTGGCCTAACATCCAAATTAGTTCCTGTTGGGCTTTTTCTACAAAAACTCAAGCAATATACCCAAGCACTGAACATTTTAAAAAGGCAAAAAGCTCACTCGTTTGGGTGGAGGGGGCGCAGTTTGAGAATGCCAGGCAAGAGGCTAAATGGCACTTGATTGTGGGGGTGGGGGTGGGGGGTGGAGAAAAGGCATACTTTCCACTCCACATTTTCCCATGCTCTTTGTGTGGTGGGATTTTAGTAAGATGACTTAAAGTTCATGATAGGGGTTGGGCTTTATCAGATATGTCAGATGTTCATCACAGACTGACAATTACATTAGCTCCTGCGGACGGAAAAAGGGTATTTAATGTGTGATTTTATTTTTGCCACTTTTGTTGTTCTGGACAACCACCTGATAGTCTTTGGGCAGAGCAATCAGCATACATTCTTTAAGAAATAGTAGTGCACTTTAATTGGGTATTTGTTTAATGTAACAAATTCTGCATGCTGCATATTGTGCTACATGATTAACAATAATTGCAACACAGTTTGAATTTTAATAAATGGTTTTAATTTTTGAACAGGTTTCTCTCTCTCAGTTCATGGGATTCTTGCCATGGCTTAATGGCAGAGCATCTACTTAGCAAGCAGAAGATCCCGGACTGACTCCCTGACATTTTTGGTTGAAATGAAGAGGTAGCAGCTGATGCGAAAGAACTCCACCTGACTCCCTGGAGAGCCGCTGCCAGTCAGAGTGGACCTGGGCAGACCGAGAATCTGACTCAGAATAAGGTTGTTTCATGTGTAGGTCTCCCACCCCCCAGTGCTGTTCTTCCAATCTGAACGGCAACCACACAGCTATGGTGTGCAAGCGGGGACACACACAGGTACCAAATCTCCACACTATTCTCTGCCAGCTCTGCCACCACTCCCTCGGCGAACAGCAGCTCTTTACACAAAGAATGATTCAAATGTGGGATTTGCTGCCAGAGGATGAAGAGATGGCCAAAGGAATACACAACTTTGAAAGGGGATTAGATAGAGATCCTTTTCAAACTGTCTTTGCATTCCATTTTAGTAACTGGTTGCTAATAAGATTTTGTTCCTGTCATTTCAGACAGACCAGTTTTAGTAACTGGCTCCTAGTGGAATTTATCACTAAGCATAGAGGAGTAGAAGTTGCCACCACCACCCCAGCCCTCAGGATGTCAGAGAGGAGGAATGGGAGCTGCTGCTGCCTGGCGCCCTTGCCCAGTAAGCCAGACAGTGGAGGTAGTGGCCCCACGAGTGGAAGGGGGAGGGAGGGAAAGGAGACCCCCTGGTTTCTGCCCACCACTGCACCAATGAAGCAGGAGATGGCAGCACATTAGAGTGGCTCTTCAGGGGCGAGCACAGCAAACAAAGTGGGCAAGATTTGATATCCCCCCCAACAAGTCTCAAGAGGCCCCTGCTTGTTACCACCAGATTTTCCAGGAATGTAGATTATATCGGGGTGGCTAAATTGCTTTATGCAAGAGCCACACAGAATAAACATCAGATGTTCGTGAGCCGCAAGACACGAACATCAGATGTTTGAGAGCCACAAGACAAGAAGGAAGGCAGACAGGCATGCAGGCAAATAGATTGGGGGGAGGGAAGGGTGGAAAGAAAGCAACTTTAAATGCATTCCCCAAGTTTCTGTCTGACTTGGCTTGGATAAGTGATTTAAACAGAGAAATGCCTTCTCCTAGCCAGCTGATGGAGTGGTGGGGGCTTCAAGAGCCATACAATGTGTGTGACACAGTCACATATGGCTCCTGAGCCACAGTTTGGCCACCCCTAGATTATATATTAGTATGACCATCTGTGCTGAGAGCCAGTGCATTGCACAAGGTGGTA
This sequence comes from Heteronotia binoei, assembly GCF_032191835.1. Classification (NCBI taxonomy): domain Eukaryota; kingdom Metazoa; phylum Chordata; class Lepidosauria; order Squamata; family Gekkonidae; genus Heteronotia; species Heteronotia binoei. The sequence continues at coordinate 19,629,988 of NC_083227.1, read as the reverse complement.
GGACTTGAACTGATGGGGCCTGGGTTCAAATTCCTGCTCAGATATAAGATTCCCCGCCTCTTGCGGGGGGGGGGGGCTGAATATCTGTGGACTGGATGTCATTATGCCCTCCCCCCACACACACACTTGGTCCCTCTCCTCCCCTCCCCAGACCTCCCCCTCCCCAGCTCTGCCCCCAAACTCTCTGGGGTGAAGCTCACTCGCTCTGGGCCTGACTTCCCTCTCAGGGTCACAGTGAGGATAAAGCAGGAGCTCCCAGTTCCTTGGAGAACCAAAGGAGAGCAAGATGGCTGTGTGGATGTTGAAGGGCCTATAATGGTTTGAAAAGAGGCACAAAAGCAACCGGAAGAGAAACCTTAAAGCAAGCAGAGGCCAGCAGGAGCCTGGCTACGCAATCCACCCCTGGATTCTTCTGTCCTACTGCAGAGTTGTGGATGGATCAAGTCTGTAAATGACGGCACTGTCTGGGACTTCTCTGGCAGTTATGAAACGGCTTCCCACCTCCCAAAAAACAAACAATTAAAGCAGCAGCGTTTTCAACACAACATAACTTTATAGTAAGCATAACATCTTCTCAGTCTCCGGTATAACTGAAAAATAAGTGCTATAAGTGCAGCAACCTGGATAGGGACAGGACCTTCAGAAAAGTCAGGCTGAACACAGGCAAGATCGAACCGTTGGTGCCCATTAAAGAAAAGCGGAAGTCCCCAACAGTAACCGAAACAAACAGTCCTCAGGGTCAAAGAAGGCTCACCACGAATCTGCTGCCGATTCTGGTCATAAATCGACCCAGGCCACTATTAGGTTTTTTTCTCACGAAAGGGGTACATTTTATACCAGTTGCATTAAAACTCTACTTGGCCAAAACAATACCCCAACTTACTTATGGAACTATGTTGGGTCCATCCTTATCAAGCTTTGATCCCCTTGAAAAAATTCAGTCCAAATTCTTGAGAGCCATTTTCCACTTTCCAACCTGCGTTTCCAATGCAGTACTACGCTTGGAAACTGGCTTGCTAAGGATAGAGGCTAGGGTGAGCCTGCTTTCAATCACCACTTGGCTCAATCTCAGCCATTGCCCCACGAATATCACATCGTTGATTTTAAAGGATAGATATTGTTCTTCTTGGGTTAGAGCCATCCATCAGAAATTGTTTATGCTTGGCTTTTCACCTGAATCTCTCCAGATAATGGCCCTGGATCAAGCCAGGGCCATAGTCAAACAGATACTACAAGATATTGAGAGACAGAATGATATTGCCAAGGTCCCGGATTATCTAGCTCCCCCTCTATGGCTCGTTGCAATATCTTTCCTTCAGCAGTCGTTGAGGGCCACTTTAGAAAGGTGCCTATGGCTCGCAGTTGTGGAAGCAAGAAAAAATACCAGAGAAAATGGGTTTGGATTATAAAAGTCATGTCATGGAGTGAAATGGACAAATTAACAAGAATATTAAGAGACTATGATTTGGAATATTAAGAAACTATGATTTAGAAGTTTTTAAGATGGAGTGGAAGAAGTTCAGAAGATACGTAGAAAAAGAGTGGAAAATAAAAGGACACTGGACAATCTTTGATAATGATTAAGTTTTTAAACAAGAGTATAACTTTTGGTTCATTAATAGTTAAGGGTACCTTTAATATTTGTTTTTCAATAAGTAAATAACACTGGCGGGGATCAAGTAACGGGGGGAGGGGTGGGGGAAAAGTAAGATATGGGGCAGATAAATTTTTCTTTCTTAAGTTGTAAGATATATAGATTTGCTACCATATGTTACCAATAAAAATTGTTTATACAAAAGAAAAGAAAAGAAAAGAAAGGTGCCTAAGGCTGAGCGGCTTTGTCCTTGTGGTGCAGATAACGACTGACCATGTTTTGTTGATTGAAAGGATTGACCATGTTTTGTTTGGGTGTGGCCTATACCCTGGCATATGAGCCAGGTACATTTATTCTTTGTTGGAGGGATGTCTCGGGTTTTCTGATTTCAAAATCAGAAATACGCTGTTATCAGGTTTTAACCCCCAATTCACAATTAATTGTGCCAAATTTATGGCGGCAGCTAGGAGAATTCGTGAGGATTATGTAAAGAAGGGGTCTTGAACTGACTGTTTTTTGAATATTTCCAAGCTTGTATTTTATCTTTTCTTAAATGCCTGAGTACTTTGTATACCATCACAAATGCTACTGAAACTGATATAAATACAGAGACCATTCATAATGTTGCCAAATTTTGTTCCCATGCAATCAACTTGCATTTTATGGTTCTTACAAGTTAATGTCGAGGTAACAGATTGTATTTTTAACCAGTGTATTCTAGTTAATATTTTTCTGGAGCTGTATAATTTTTAAATTTTTTATTATATGCACTATATTTATTAAGCTAGAAGATGTTTGACCACTATTGTATTATCTGTCATATCTCATCATTCATACTAATGTCCTATATTTTATTTTCGCATTTATTTTTTAAATATCTTACGTTTCACCTATTTAGGTCCATCTTGGTTTTTACAATTTTTATGTGGTTGTTGTTGGCCTGCATTGTGCTGTGTATTTGGTCATGGACCGTAATAAAGCAAACTGAAACTGAGTAACCGAAACATGCAGGGCCTCTTCTTCCTTCCTCTGTAGGCTCTGTGACGGAACCGGCCCGATTCTGCCTTCAGACCCGGTCCTGTCAGCTCCCTATTGAGTCGCCAACTCCTGGAGGGAGCTATTTCTCCTCCTGCCCCTTGGGCTCGCTGCCACCACCTGCTCAGTCTAGGGGTTCAGATTGAGAGGAACAGGACTCCCAATCCCCCTCTCCAGCTATGAGGCTAGGCCTCAAGGTCCTCTGCCACCCTGCACTTGGGTTTCACAGAGACCTCAGCACTTCTTTGGGGCACCCCTGGAGGATTGGCACCTTATCCAACTGCATGCCTTCCCCCTTCCCCGGGGCCCCCTTCTCAACACAGCGGGGTCTAGAGCGGTTGGGGATCTATGTGGTACAGAGATTGACTGCCAGCATTCAAACAGTAAAAATATATTTATTTAAAAGAGAAAAAGAAAAGAAAAGAAGAACAAAACAAAAACAGTTGCATTTAAAAAGTTAGCACAGCACAGCACCCGTACAGCAAACAGCATGACAAACAAAATGTGGTTTTAAACGCGTCCTCCTGTCCCTGGTCTAAACACGCCCTGCCTTTTTGGATGACTTACTTGGTCTGACTGCCTGGGGGCCTTTTCTCTTGAATAGGCCGCATGCACAGGCAGGAGCCCCCACACTGGCAACCTCTTCCTTCGAGCTGCAGCTGAGAACTGAAAACTCTTCCTCCAAACTCACATGCAGAGAACAAAAGAACTTCCTGTCTCTCTAGGAGACTTTCCCCCTAGCGTTGTTGGTTTGGCTCTGGAAGGGAGGGGGGGAGTGAGGAGAAGGCTAGGCCCAAGCCTGCTTCGCAGTTTCATGTTTTCCCTCCCAATGAAGCTCCAACCTGGATTAAAATGGCGTTTCTCCACAGGCTCTGTAGCAATTCCTCTCTTGTGCTTGAGGAGAACGAAGGCTGGAGAGATGGCCGGGGGGGGGGGGGTCTGTTCAGAGCTCTCCTGCATCTTGTACAATGGGAAAGGCATTACTGTCAGTTTAAGAAGATACGAAGGGGGGGAAAGGAATGTTGGGAAATGGAGGGGGAAATGTCTCCATTTTACCCGTCAGTTTGGTGGCTGGAGACAGGAGTGGGCTTGCCAGCTTCCAGGTGGGGCCTGGAGATCTCCCACTTTTACAACTGATCTCCAGCTGGCAGAGATCAGTCCCCCTGGAGAAAATGGCTGCTTTGGACCATGGACGCTATGGGACTGTACCATGCTGAGTCCCCTCCCCTCCCCAAACCCCGCCCTCTCCCAGATCTACCTCCCAAAGTTTCCAGGTGTTTTCCAACACAGACCTGGCAAACCTATACAGGAGAGGTCTTTACAGGTATGGAGAAATAATATTCCCGATGGTCCTGGTGTCAAGAAAAAGTCCTATGAAGATATTTTGAGGCGGCCTTTTTTATGCACCCTAAAGAAGGGCAGGAGGGTCTCTCCATGGAAGGAGGCTCCAGAGAACTCGTAGAGAAGGGCTGCTCGGTCAGCATCAAAAAAGGCCACTCGACCCCCAGCATAGTTCAGGCACACTCGGATCCTCTTCAGCTCCCCACTCACAGTCAGGGGAGGGTGAGCTTTTATACCAACCCTGTGCATCCCTCCCCACTTCCCCACAGCCCACATCCCTTCCTCAGGAATAAAAGTGAGTTCTCCCTTCCTCCTCACAGACTTTCTGGCCACCCCCACAGCCCAGCTTTCCTCACTTCCCACAAGGATTTCCCAGAAATGGCGGCCTCCTGTGAATCCCTCACAGCCCAGCACAGCATTATAGTTCTCAAATCTCTCCGGACTGGTGGGCAGAGTTTGAGCTTTTTCTCCCATTTGCACGCTTTTCTGACCCTCAGACAGGATGAGCCATGGATGGGCCGTGTCTGGATCCAGAGTCACATTTGCTGTTGAGGGAAAATGAGGAGACAAGAAGTGAAACGGCATCAGCTGGGGGATTTCACCCACTGGCCTGTTCGGCTTCCTTCTCCTGCCAGTCATGGCCTCCTCCCACCTCTGCCACCCTCTCCTTGGTCATCAGGCTCGCCTGCCTGCTCCTGCCCTTCTAAAAGGCAGAGCTGTCTTCCCACATGCTTCAGAAGGCAGACAATGTGCACAACAAGCACCCACAGGGACACAATCTATTTCCTCCCGTATCCCATCCTGAAAAGAGAACTATGAAGAAGAGAAAAAAAAACAATGGCAATTTCAGTCATAGGCTTCTTTGGTTAGAAATCGCACACAAGAACAGAAGATTTGTCTCCCTTATCATGAATCTTCCTTCTTGCTGGTCCTGGGGTAGGGCAGTCTCTACTTCTGGGAGAAGCTCATTCCTGGAGACCGGGAGAGTCCAGAACCTTGCAATTCTGGGAGGGGACGGGCTTCGCTCCCAGGCCCCAGTCTGGCCCCGAAGCAGCACAACTCCCTCTCCAAATGATCAAACATGAAATCAGACCTCCAATAAAATGGTCCAAAAAAACCTCCAACCGACCACACAGAGAACAGGGTGAAGAACTCAAAAGAGACGCCCACCAGTTCAGGAAACTGAAATTGAGGCAAAGAAGCCCCATAGAGTCAATACAGCACACCTACTCTGGCTCAAGTGCCTTCTGAGAAAGGGAATTCACCCCCTTGGATGGGAAGAGACTGCCCTACTCTAGGACCACTGACAAGGGAGATGCACAGTGAGACAACTCTTCCATTCTCCAGTGGTCCGGGGTGGGGAAGTCTCCACATCTGGCACATAAGACAGCAGCATGCCTCAGAGAGGGGAAGAATCTCAGACTCTAGCCTGAAAAGGTATGCTCCAGGACCATTTTCTTCCAAAAGCAGTCCCAGCTGAGCCCATTTTGTCAATCCTGTAATGCCTGGTGAATGAGTGGAACAATTTCCAGGCTGCAGCCCTACAGACCACCTCTAAGGAAAAATAATAATAATATTTTATTTATATCCCGCCCTCCCTGCCGAGGCAGGCTCAGGGCGGCTAACAACATGTCCATATAGTAATTTATACAAAACTTTAAAATCAACATTAGGGAAGGACCAGATAATGCTGAGGTTTCTGCCCCTCTGAGGGAGTGGGCTGTAACACCCAAAGGGGGATCCAGTCCCCTGGACTTATATGCCGGGAAAATGCAGCCTCTGACCCATCTGCTAGTGGTGGATGTGGAGACCTTACGGCTTAAGGAACATTCCCTAAAAGGGAATCAAATCTATTGGAAACAAACAATTAAAAGCCTCCAAAAGTGAGGGAAAGAAATGCTCACCATAGGACAGGGTCAGGGATATAGTGGCCACAGAGGCTGGGAAAATCTGGATTCTCCCACCCACATAGCAGCTGCCCAAACTTCACTGCAATCCTTTCCAAAACTCCAGTGGAAACTTGGTTTAAGTAAGCTGGGAAAACCCAGAAGGTGCCTGAATGCAATGGAGAAGCGGCGGAAAACCTGCTACACATTGAACAAGGGCAGAGCTAGAACGGACAGAAATATCCTTGGTACTTAATACTTAATTCATATTCCCAACACACACACACACCCAGCTGCTGCAAAAATTAATGCCTGTTCTGGTATCCGCAGTGGAAATTTTAAAAGAATTGCAATATTACCAGTTGGAACTTCTTCTGGACTGGAGTTACCAACATGGAGCTATTGAACATCAGGCATGATCTATCCTGGGCTGGCAAACCTGATGCCCCACCTTTGGTAGGAGAACAGAGAGACTTTTCTTATGGAACTCAGTCAACCTGTTGCCCAGCAACCATTCTCCCATCACTTAAATATGGCGGCAGGTTTCATCCCCTCAACCTTTTCTTTCACCCTTACCAACAGAACAAGAAGGAACTGGCTGTGGCAGGGAGCATAAGATTTTGAGGAACGAAACAAGAGCATTCAATTGTGTTATCTCGGAGAACACCAAGTGGGAGAACACGAATTGTTAGGGGAGGTTTTTTAGTTTAGAAATAATTGATCAGTTTATGAAGAAAAATGTACCTTTCTGCAGATGAAGTCCAGAATCCAGAGTGTCTGAGGAAGCAAAGGAATGGAAAGTGAGCAGCAGGCCCTTCTTGTGACAAAAATACCAGCTAATAATACTATTTTCTTTTGGGGAGGGGAGGGGCATGATACAGCCCAATGTTGTCAAACTGCTGAAGCTAAGCTGAGTCTGTACTTGGATCGACCAAAGAAGACTCTGCAGAGGAAGAAAATAGCAAACACTTGTCTTGTTCACCTCCTGGTGGGGGTTGCCAGAAGTCATTTGTGACTTGATGGCACACAGGTACATATCTCTTCTGAGTTACAACTTAAGGCTCAAGTAGAAACTATCTTGGGGGTGGAGGATTGTGTACAAATATTCAGATTTGTGTTCACAAGTGACTGGAGTTGAGATTCATGTCATAGAAAGTATGCTAAGGACTACAGCCAAGGGTCCAAACTGGCTAAATTTAGACTTCTAGACAGAGGCTCCGCAGCACATACTGAGCTGAGTTACACTCTTCAGACTCACTGATTTCAATGGGCTTCGAAGGGTATGACTCTACTTTAAAACCAGTCTGTCCCTTTGAGACCATTCTGTGGGCTCTGCTACGACATACTCAAACAAACACAAACATCCAATCAAAGGGATCAGTTTTGATAAGTCTGATTTGGTCACAGACACATTGCAGAGAGAAGGGGGGGGGGGTGTCCCTGAAACTGATCCAGCGGCTGTTTCATTAAAAATAGATGCCCTAAAGAGCAGCCTCCCTCCCTGTCATTTTAGGTGCTTGTTTGACCATCTACCTCACCTTGTGCCCTTGCATGGTCACAGTAATGATCAGAGATCAACAACATAATATAATTTCGAGAAGTCCATGTAATGCAATTCTGAGCTGAAGTTATGGCAGAATTTTGATCAGAAAACTTTCCATGGTGAACTAAAATGGCCTTCTGAACTGATGCATAAACTCCACACATTCCTGGGTCTCTCAATGATATAGTCAGCCTGGAGCAGACTAAAACACATCTGGCCCACTCTAATGTCCAGTCTGAAACTCCAGCAGTGTTTCTTCATTACCTTTGAGTTGCTTCTTGATGCCCTCCAAAAGGAGATTTAAATCTGAGAAGTCCCAGATGTGCCGCTTCAGTGCAAGTGGAATAGCCACTGGATTCTCAAACGACTCCTTGTCTTCATACCTGGAGAAAATCCCATTAGGGTACCATCCATCCCATTCAGAATCTCCCTCCCTCCCCTCCGCCCCAAGTGGGTCAGAGAAGCAGAGGAAGGAACTGCAGAAAGCCAAGAGAAACAGGCTGATGCTGAAAGGACTGGAAGGTGGGCGGGCTCTTGAAGAGGAATGCACAGCTCCTGCTTTCTTAAGAACTGGCTACACTAAACCTATTGGTTACTGTGACCAGAATTACTAAGTACTCATTACATTTATTATAATAAAGAAAGGTAAATCAAAGATTACATATCATAGACAGACACACAAAAGGGTAAAGTCCTTTCTCTGAAAAAATTCCTAAATGATGGTCCAGATTCCAGTGTGGACTTCAATACCATGAAGTAAGTTGCAATTTCTTGAATCTCATGAAAGGTATCATTAGGATGCTCTGTATTCTCAGTGCTGGGGGGGGGGGGCAACAGTGGGAGGGCTTCTAGTGTCCTGGCCCCACTGGTGGACCTCCTGATGGTACTTGGGTTTTTTGGCCGCTGAGTGACACAGAGTGTTGGATTGGATGGGCCATTGGCCTGATCCAACAGGGCTTCTCTTATGTTTTTATGTCTGGGGCAGTGATGCTCTGAATTCTTGGTGGTTCTTTTTTTGGGGGGGGGGCAAAGTGGGAGGGTTTCTAGTGTCCTGGCCCTACTGGTGAACTTTTTGATGGCACCTGGAGTTTTTGACCACTGTGTGACACAGAGTGTTGGACTGGATGGGCCACTGGACTGATCAAACATGGCTTCTCTTATGTTCTTATAGTCTTCACAAGCTGCCCAGTTCAATCCGAGGATTAAGAAGGTTAATGTTAAAGATCCACTTACCTCTGCAATGTGCTTCTGACATCCTAAAGAAAGAAGGCAGAGGGTGAGAAGAAGAGAAAGAGACCTTCAGAGTAGGATGTGTTGTGTTCCCCTTGTGGACTTCCCCCCTTTTCTCTGCAGCCTTACAACATGATTCTGCCATGAAAGGGAAGAGAGGAGAGAGGGTCTGTCTGGGCATAAGTGCCATCACATCTGCACAGACATGCTAGACAGACAGCAGTGCCCAGAACAGCTGTGTGGATGCTGTTCCTGTAACCATATGCCGTTGCCACTGCGTGTCGGTGTGCATTTTATATATAAGTGACATTCCCCCCACCACACTGCCCCTAGACATTCTCCTTTTAAAATGGGTTGTGAAAAGTCTTGCATGTGACCCTCCTTCCTGGTTGGTGGTGTTGTAAAGAGTTTCCCAGGAACCATGGGGTTCCTCAGACTGTTGGTTGAAACACAAACACACTTTGGCTTCCAGTGGCTGCAGTCTAACAGGGAGGGGCAGGGGGCTGTGGGGGAATGTATCTCCAGGGAGTGTTGTTTTGCAGGGCCCCTGGGATTGTCCAGTCTGCCCCTGGCTGGAGGTGGAAAGGGGCAGAGGGGAAAGTGGCCCTGGTGCAGAGGTGAAAACTTGCTAGCGACATAAACTGAGCTGGTTTGCTTTTGCTTTTCTGCTAAGCTGAGAGGATTTGGAGCCAGCCTTCTCCCCAAGGGGACTCTGCCTGTTTCTGCCACACTCTCACCTGCAGGAGATCACTGGCCGGCTGCTGACATTTCTCCTCCATCTTCCGGATGAGGCTTTCCAGAGAAGAGAGCTCCTCACAGATTCTGTTCAGATGCTGATCCCTGTTTCTCACCACCTCCTTCTCCACCTTTTTCATCTGGGCCAGCAAAAAGTTCTCTTGTTTCTCCAGAAATGTGTGCAGTTGCCTGAACTTAGCTACTATCGCTTTCTTCTCTTCTTCAGTTTGTTTCTGAGATGGAAAGAGAAGAAAAGCAGGCCAACGTCAGGAACACAGCTGGTCTCTGCAGTGGGAAGAGACTCTTGAAGAGGCTCCTATCCCATCCTATCCCGGAGGGGTTCTTTCAGCCACGGAGGATTCAGTCTGCAGCAGAAAACCCAGAAAGTAGAAGGGGCTTCTTGAGTCCACTTGTTCCCCCACTAAAACAGCCTCCACAGGTTGACTTCCCCAGTTCCCATTGGGGGATGAGACATGATGGTTGAGGAGAAACACCACAGGGGGCAAAAGTGCTCAGAAGGGGGTGACACCCCCTTAAGGCTCGTATGGGGGTGTCACCCAAAACCTGTTTAGGCGGAGAGCGTATTTTAGCTCACCCGCGGAGCCTGATGGACCCGGAACAGTTCCTAACAGCTCTTCAGGACACCTGGCCCACTGGCGATTCCCTGGATGATCTGGTAGAGTCCTGGAATGATGGGCTCTCCAGGGCCATCAAGGAGGTCGCACCCAAGTGCCCTCTGCGTCCCCGCTTGAAGCCGTCGCCCTGGTTTAACCAGGAGCTGCGGCACCAAAAGCGGGGACTCAGACGACTGGAGAGGCAATGGCGGCGTACTCGAGACAAAGTGACCCGAACATCTTATAGAGAAAATTTGAAGGCCTATGAGATGGCAATCAAAGCCGCAAAGAAAGCGTTCTTTGCGGCTAAGATTGCATCCGCAACTTCGCGCCCGGCACAATTGTTCGATATAATTAGAGGACTGACAACGCTGCCGCAAGGCAGACTAAATTCTATTGAATTGGAAATAGGCTGTGAGGCTTTTGCGAAATTTTTTGTGGATAAAATCGCGTCACTCCGCCCCGACCCCTCTGCCAATTTTGAGACAGTTAGCGAAATCGAGGCCCCGAGCCTGTCTTCGGATTATACACTGGATGGCTTCGGCCCCCTCAGCCTGGAGGAAGTTGACAGGATCCTCTTATCTGCTAGCCCAACAACTTGCAAATTGGACCCATGCCCTTCCTGGCTTATTAAATCTTGCCAGGGTGACCTTAGATATCCTATACGGGATATCATAAATAGATCCCTGACGGAAGGGCACTTTCCAACGCTGCTCAAAGAGGCTGTGGTCCGTCCCCTCTTAAAGAAACCATTATTAGATCTGGCCCAATTGGCACACTATCGGCCAGTCTCAAATTTGCCCTTTTTGGGCAAACTTATTGAGAGGGCAGTGGCGACGCAGCTACAGACTTTCCTGGAGGATGCTTCCGTCCTTGACCCATTTCAGTCCGGCTTTCGCCCGGGACATGGGACGGAGACGGTGCTGGTCGCCCTAGTGGATGACCTTCAACAGCATCTGGATCGGGGCGGCTCGGCGGTGCTGATGCTGTTAGACCTGTCGGCTGCGTTCGACACGGTCTACCATCGGCTACTGAAGGGTCGCCTCGCCGACGCGGGGATACAGGGGTTGGCCTTACAGTGGCTTTCCTCTTTCCTGGAAGGTCGGGGACAAAGGGTCGCAGTTGGGGGGGAGCTATCCCGGAGGTGCACACTCGATTGTGGTGTGCCCCAAGGGGCGGTTCTCTCCCCGATGTTATTTAACATCTATATGCGGCCTCTTGCCCAGATTGCCCGAAGGCACGGGCTAGGGTGTCACCAGTACGCTGACGACACCCAGCTCTATCTACTGATGGACGGCCAGCCGACCTGCGCCCCGGAAAATCTAGATCGGGCATTACATGCCGTGGCTGAGTGGCTCAGACTGAGCGGGCTGAAGCTCAACCCTGCGAAGACAGAGGTCCTTTGCTTGGGTCGCCACGGCCCGGGAGGGGGAATCCCCCTACCAGCCTTTGACGGTGTGCCGCTGATAGCGGCGGACAGGGTCAGGAGCTTGGGGGTGCTGTTGGAGCCTTCTTTAAAAATGTAGGCTCAGATAGCAGCCGCTGCCAAGTCCGCGTTCTTTCACCTTAGGCGGGCAAAGCAGTTGGCCCCTTCCTGGAGCGCGACGACCTAGCAACAGTGATCCATGCTACGGTCACCTCGAGGTTGGACTACTGTAATGCCCTCTACATGGGGCTGCCCCTGTCCCGAACTCGGAAATTGCAGCTGGTGCAGAATGCCGCGGCCCGGCTGTTACTGGGTCTCCCAAAGTGGGGACACATTCAGCCGGGTCTCCGGACCCTGCACTGGCTTCCAGTGATATACCGAGTCGGGTACAAGGTGCTGGTTATCACCTTTAAAGCCCTATATGGCTTGGGACCTGTCTACCTGAAGGACCGTCTTTCCCTGCATGTTCCCCAGAGAGTACTGAGGTCGGGAACACAAAATCTCCTTACTGTCCCTGGGCCGAAAGAAGCCCGCTTGAAACCCACCAGAGAAAGGGCTTTCTCTGTTATGGCCCCTACATGGTGGAATCAGCTGCCGGAAGAGGTGAGGGCCCTGTGGGACTTTGTACAGTTCCGCAGGGCATGTAAGACGACCCTCTTCCGGCTAGCCTATACCTAGCTTGAGAATTTAATGCAACTTGCCAGATTTCTTTTATATATTTAGAATATTTATTAATCCTCAAGGTTTTATCTGTTTTATCTGTTTTAAATGTTAATCCCTTCCTTACATGTTTAAATATTGTATAATTTTTATCTTGGATTTATTATTGGAAGCTGCCCTGAGCCATTCGTGGGAAGGGCGGGATATAAATTCTAAATAAATAAATAAAGCCCCCTCCCACCGCTTGGTCTCCTAACCTTAACTGCAGCTTCCCTGTCTGCATTCTGGGCAAGAGAAATTTGTGGGGGATGGGGCGGGAATGTACATACTACTGAATATCCCAAGTATGCCCCCCCTAGAATTAGCAGTGGCTGAACCCCACTTTCAGTTGGCCTTAATCCAGCCCTGCATTAAACCCTCCTGAGGTCTCAGTCTCTCTCCCCAAATCTCCAGGAGTTTCCCAACCTACCCCCCATCCCCCACTGGTGGCCAGAGGAGACCCGACAACCGTCCTTCTAAATTGAAAGTGGGGGCAGCCTCAAGGGTTGGTTTTTCTGCTATTTGGACTTACGAGCAGGTCTTGGCTTTTCTTCTCCGCATCTCCTTGATACGCCACAATTCTCTCCCTCTCCTTCTTCAGAATCTCCAGACGGTTGCAGAACTGATCCTGGGGGGGAGATCACAGTTGAAATGTGTTCTTTTTAAAGGTTTACTCCGTGCTCTTCCCTCCTGGCCACCATTACACATACACACACACCAGCCACAGGTTGGATTTCTTGCACTGAAAACAATTATTTCTAGTCAATATATCACTACATTGTGTTAACACTCCAGCAATATACCCAGAATGCCTAGTGTAAAAAGAAATGGCAAAAGGTTCAGGAAATGGTGGTGAAAATCAGTACCCTCCGCACTTCCTCAAAAACCTCCTTTGGTATGATCGTTAAAGAATGATCCAAAGCAGGTTTGAGGGGTACTGGTGTCATGTAGTGTCATAAGTCACCTGACCTCTGTCATGGGTCACCTGACACCATTGCCTGGAGACACAAATTTAGTAATATAAGGCCGTGTGGTCTGCCAGTTCAGTGTGTTTTGTCTTGCTGTACCACACACTTGCACCCCCAAACTCTCTTTGGGCCACTTTCCACATTCATGTCTTCTGCTTCATGGATCCATGGACCACCCTTGAAAAGGTAGTATCAACCTCTGCAATAATGCTTAAAAATCCCTATCATCTCTTTTTCCTAACCTCTTGTTTGTGAGACCTCACCAATTTTGCTTACAGGGGGATCCAAGTATTCAGCCTTGCCCAGGGCACAAAAAAGCCTGGCACCGACCTTGATGGTATGAAACTGAACCTTAGAATGTCCAATCAGATATTCTGTGGGCTTCTGCAAGGCCTGGGGAAGAGGAATGATCTGTGGCTCCAGGTCAATGCCATTCTCCATAAACTAAAATTGTAATTGCCACATAACTCACTTGGTAGCTGCAAAATAATTTTTTAAAAGCTCATGCTTTCCCATGGAGCAATGGCTAGGGTCGCCAGCCAGGAGCACTGGTGGAGTGAGAGTATTTGGAGAGTGGAGACTGTGCAAACAGACTGCATGCTGACATTCCCTCCCCCCACCCCCGTTTTGCTTCCACGGCTTCATACAGTGAAGCCAGAGCAGTGGGGTTTGGAAGTGGCGACCTGATAAGTCTACCGCAAGCACACATCAAGACTCTGTTCCCACCTCCTGTTTCTTCAGTCTAAAAAGGAGGGTGTGCTCTGCATAACCCAGGGACGATTCCCACATGGACTCCCAGAATGGGTGGTAAACAAGTTATTAAAAGGACATGACATTTTTCTTCAGGCCAGCTGGAAGGACAAACAAGACCTGTATTTTGTTTACTCAACCATCCCATACACTTACACCTATGATTTGTTTACAGCGTAAAATGCGCTACATTTTGAGGAGTTTTGTGTCCATTCAGGTGCAGTGGCATACCTAGCCTATTTGGTGACCAATGCAGACAATTTTTAACACCCCCTTCCTCTATTGCTTGTTGTTGTCAAATCACAGCTAACTTATGGTGACCCTGCAGGGTTTTCAAGGCAAGAGACCTTCATAGGTGGCTTGCCATTGCCTGTCTTCTTTTGGCCCTGCTTTGCTCCAGAGATCTGAGGAGAACAGGCTAGGCTGGGGCTACCCAAGACAGGACCCCTCCTCTATAGGACAAAATTATTTTCAGTGATCACCATGAAATGAAACAAATAACAATAATGTCCAGAAAATAGATTCAGGTGGGTAGCTGTGTTGGTCTGAAGCAGCAGAACAGAGTTGGTCTCAGAGGTGCCACTGGACCCAAGCTTTCTTTCAGTGGCCAGGAAAGAGAAGCAGACAGTGAAATTTCCCTTTTATTTAAATTCATATATATAATCATGTTAGTAAAAAAAAAATCAAATTCCAGCATGCTATTCCATCAGGAGAGCCTGTGTGCAGTAACACTTAAAGTGCTGGACTAAGATCTGGGAAATCCAGGTTTGAACCCCCCCGTGGAAGTTTGCTGGGTGACCTTGGACCAGTCTTATGACTCTCAGCCTACCCCTGACCTGGTTAGTCCCAGGATAGCCTGATAAGCAGGGCCGACCTGGAGGCAGGCAGTGGCAGGCAAACCACCTCCAAACCTCTCTTGCCTTGAAAAGCTTACAGGGTGTCCACAAGCCAGCTGTGACCTGACAGCAAAACAGAATTCTGTCACGCCACTCGTGTTCTGAGCAGGCACTTGGGTGGGCTTCTGTTCTCCATTTTGAAACCCAAGACCTGACAATCTCAAACATTCACAAAACATTTTTGAGAGCTAGGAGTCTGCCTTTGTACTAATTTTAACTAGCTAGCCAAAGCATCACACATCTTTAAACAAATGAAGGGCTCAATGTAATACCCTTTCTGATGTGACTCATCATACTGGACGTTAAGAAGCACACTATGCCCAAAGAAGGTGCCCCCATCCTTCACAGTTTCCAAAGGACTACGTCAAACCAGATCATCTCTGCAGTAGAAACTGAAGGGAGGGGCCACAGTTTTGCAAGCCTAGTAGAACCAAAGCGATGTACAGAGTACCCAGCAGTACTAGTGCAATCAGAGTGCCCAGCAGAACCCAGTGCCGTTGTGGCAATGCCAGCCGATGTCAAGCACAGAATCGCAGTCCAAGAAGGGGGGATGGAACCTCAGCAGCACTAGTGCAAATGTGCCCAGCAAACCCAGTGCCATTCATAATATCAGCAAAAAGTTTGCCACTATACTACTCTTAAATACCTTCTGTCACCAAGCAGGATAGGGATGAAAAGGTCTTGAGGTCAATAAGTGAAAATAAAGGGGGAGGGGGACATGGAAAAATTAGGTGAAGGGAGATGGAAAACATGAATGAGAAGTGTGTGGAAAAGGGGGGGAGAGTTGTTTATCCTACTGCATATCATGGGCTCTGACAAGGCAGAGCCGACAGGGTTAGGTGACCCAGTGGAGCCGACAGCTGATCCCTCTCACAACTTGACTGATTCGCTGCCGCTGCCCTCAGAGTTCTCAGCACCTGGCTCTACAGCTGACGAGGAACAACAACAGGTAGACACACATCCCAGTTCACCACCTTCCTTGCTCAAGTATAGGAAAGGCTCCATCAGGAATTAGCGATCTGAAGGAAAGAGGCCAAAATGCGGGCAAGACGTTCACTCAGCCCAGAGTTTTAGCAGACGCCAGGCTGGCCCTGCTGCCTGCTAACTGGAAACAGCAGCAGCAGGCTATATAAGCTCCTGCTTCCAGCTGAATGCTCTGTGGAAGCAACAAGTCCATCCGGTGACTTGCGACTACTCCAGCTCCCGTTCCTTGGCTCTGTTCCTGCTCTGACTTCCCGACTCCTGGATCGTACGATCCTGCTTTCAGACTGCAATTCGGACTCAGCTACTGGTTCCTTCAACGCTCCTCTGGCTCTGACTTGGATTGGACTCTGACTTCCCCCTTGCCTGCACTCCAGCGTGTGACACTGCAATACTAGAACTACTGCTTTGCAAGATCTGGCTGAGCTGGGTGCAAGGAAAGGAAGAGATAAAAACTAGACTATTGGAGAAAATGAGCTGCAGGCTGGCTACACATGGGCTTCCACAGAGACCAATGTATCAAGAGGCCTCTCCTGTAAATACAGTGCCCTCATATTCTCACACACATGATGCCAGACAGGCTGGCCATTTGTGGAAGAGAAAGTGTGCATCTCCACTTGAAATGGTAGCCATTGATGTGAAAGACCTCCGCCTGAGTCCTTGGAGAAGCACAACTAGTCAGAGTGGGCCTGGACATGTGTAGCTCTCCTACCCCCCACCCCCAATACTGTCCTTCTGATTTGAACTGCTTCTTCACAGCTAGGATGTGCAAATGAGAGACACACACAGAAAAGTTACAAACCTGCACACATTCTCCCCCAGCCCCCAGGCAAAAAGCAACTCCAGGACAGCAAATGACATTGGGAAAGCAGTGTGCGTAAGCGGGGGGGGGGGGATTTAAACTGGGAGTCAGGCGCCTGCCCTCTCCTTGCTCTATCACACAATCATCTAACTAGAGGGCAACACAGCCTGACGGGAAATGGACTCATCTCCCCATATCACCCCATGTCGGCCTCAGCAGTGGGGCAGGAAGCAATGCACTGGGGAGACACCAGGCCAGGAAGGAGGCAGCAAAGAGGTGTTGTCACTCCCCAATTTACCCCCAGAGGCCAGGGCATAAGAACATAAGAGAAGCCATGTTGGATCAGGCCAACGGCCCATCAAGTCCAACACTCTGTGTCACACAGTGGCAAAAAATGTTATATACACACATACACTGTGGCTAATAGCCACTGATGGACCTCTGCTCCATATTTTTATCTAAACCCCTCTTGAAGGTGGCTATACTTGTGGCCGCCACCACCTCCTGTGGCAGTGAATTCCGCATGTTAATCACCCTTTGGGTGAAGAAGTACTTCCCTTTATCCGTTTTAACCTGTCTGCTCAGCAATTTCATCGAATGCCCACGAGTTCTTGTATTGTGAGAAAGGGAGAAAAGTACTTCTTTCTCTACTTTCTCCATTCCATGCACAAATTGGCACAAATTGGAGGGAGTTTCCCTGCAAAGAGATCCCACCAACCTCCACCTTTTGGGTGTCCTACCTTGTACTCTTGGGAGGCCTCCTCAAGAGGAAGGACTTCATGATCTCTGTGCTCCTTGGATCGGTCACAGACCACACAGATGAGGGCTTCATCGTCCTTGCAGAAGAGCTTCAAGGGCTCCTGGTGCTTCTGGCAAACTCTCCCTTTTCCAGCTGCCACTGCTGCCTGATGTCCAAAACCAAGACACAGGATTTGTTTCATTTTTTCCTATCCCCCAGGACAGTTTCTCTCTGTGTAATGACTTGATTATGGTTCTCAGTTGGAGTTTGGGGAGGGGAGAGGCACTTTCTCGATGTGAGGGATCTAGAGGTGCCGCTGTCAAGAAAGTGGCCTTTCTCCAAGCCATTTCGTGGCCTTTCAGATTTTGGCTCATGGTTGGGGCCTAGTAAGTGACAGAAGGCCCCTATCAGGGAAACAAGTGTCCCGATGGCTTGCAGTTCAGAGAGAGATCAGGGATGAGAAGGCCACACATCATGGAACCTTCAAGATCATGGAACGTTCACGGCTGAGACCCAATGGGAGACTGGCAATCCCACCCCCTCATTCGTGCAAGGAACCTGGGTGTGTGTGTGTGTGTGTAAAAGCTTGCTTGGACTGTGGGCATACGCAAGCTGAAGAACGTGTTGCATGTCTAAGCAATGCCCAAGATTGGCCAAACGGGATCAGGCCAGCTGAGAGCAGTCTGGTCATCCTTTTGACTAGGTTGGGTGTTGTGTGCTCAAAATACTCGACTCTTGGATTTAGGACTCTGAAACTGAGACCCGTGGGGAGTCTGGCAATCCCATCCCCTCATTTGCACAAGGAACCTGGGAAGGGGAAGGTGAGAGCTTGCTGGGACTGTGGGCACACATGTGAAGGACAAAAATTACATTAAGACCTGAGAATCTCCTGTCTGCAGACTGGCAAGCCCTCCCTGCGAGCGTAGTCTGCTAGAATAAGTAAGTCTCATAGCAGAACGGCACGTGCATTCTTTCAAGTTTCTGGAAGTTGCTTCTCAGGGGAAAGGGGCGTAAGAAATTAACAAGTCATTAGGCAGGTGCTTACAAATAACAAACCACAATTAATTGGGCGTGGTTATTAGATCAGGGGCAGGACCACTGACCTCGCAGAGGGAGGCTTCCTCCTCTTCCTTGCGGACTCCCCCCTTCGCACCGGCCTCTTGCAGAGCGACTCTCTCGGCTATTTCCACAAAGTTGGCCAGTTGCTGGTTCGGCCTGAGGCTGTTGGGCTGAGCTTTTCCTCTGCACTGGGGGCAGGAAGGCTCCGCGGCCCCCGACGGCTCCTCCCAGCTGCGGGTGAGGCAGGCTCGGCAGAAGTTGTGGCCGCACTCGGCGATCATGACGGGGTCCCTGAAGAAGTCCAGGCAGATGGAGCAAGAGGCTTCCTCGCAGAGATCGTGCAGGGGACCCCCAGCCGCCATGGCAGCCGCCTCCGCCAAGCGAGGAGAGAGACGAAGAGAGCTACTTTCGCTTTCCCTTCCTGGAAATCAGCTCCCTGCCGGCGCCCAATCAGCGGCCGAAGAGCGAACCGGCGCCAAGAAAGAGAGTGGCGGGAAGACAGCCCTTGGCAGGGAATTCGACCCTAATGGGGAGCAAAGTCTGAGTTCAGCTCAGACTTCATTTGGAGCAGGAGCTCACAGGAGCCTCGCTCCGGAACCTCTGAATTGTATCGTGCTCTTTCTTGCTTGCTTCTGGGCTCCATGGCCTGTCAGAATTTTGCTGAACTCTAAGCTTTGACAAACTTTCTAACATCCCCCCCACACATACACACACAAATAATGGGGAAATAACCCAAACATGACGCAGAGAGGTAGAAATCTTCATCATGCCACTGTGCCCACATAGGAGAAAGTACTTTTAAAAGTACGATGGGAGTAAGATTTTATTTGGACAGTTATAATTAAAGAAGCAGTTTAAGGTAGATGCTGAGCTGATATAATTTAGGACACCTTCCGGTGATGTCAGGGGTGTGTGGCATATGCAAATGAGTTATGGAAATGAGTTGTGCTAATGAGCACTGGCATCTCTTTTTCTATGAAATAACCCCTAGTTCAGCGGCACCTTTAAGACCAAAATGTTATATTCAAAGTATACAGAGAGAGGTCCCCTTTACCCTCCTTTGGCTGCTATTTGGAAGCAACCCAGAGGGGAGAGGCTTCCCTTTGGTCTCTAGGGGACTAGCCCATGCAGTGTTCCAGGGGCTGAGAAGTTTCCCTGTAGGGCTTGACGGGAGTGGGGGGAAGGTCAGAGGTTTCCAGCAACTCCCCTCCCACAAAAAAAAAAAAAATCCTGGAAAAGTTCCCCCAAAGATGAGATTAAATCAGCAGAAAACCAAGAGTGCCTGGACCTGGATAGCCCAGGCAAACCCAATCTTCTCAGATCTCAGAAACTAAGCAGGGTCGACCTGGTAAGTGTTAGGATGGGAGACCTCTCTGGAATACCAAGTGAGGAAGACAAGGGCAGGCTTTATTCAGCCACCTCTCTGAATATCCTCCTGGCCCCCAGTAGGGGTCAGTCACCAGAGGACACCATGACTTCCAGGTGTGCGCACACACACACACACACAGAATCACAAAAATACCAGCCAGAGAGAGAACCTAGCAGTAAGCTTCCTGAGTCTTTTTGTTTCCCTGCTAAAACACCATCTGTATGCTGACTCCTGTTGCAAAGCAACAATGAAAAGATACAGTGTTTGAGCAGAAATGCCACTGGGGACAAAAGCGCAGAAGCCCCTTCCCCTCACTTGGTTTCCCTATTTAAGCTGCAGCTTCCCTAACTACACTTTGGGCACAGAAATAAAACTCCGGGAGGGGGGGGGGAGAGAAATCTACATGCGGCCAGGGCTTTTTTTGTAGCAGGAACTCCTTTGCATATTAGGCCACACACCCCTGATGTAGCCAATCCTCCAAGAGCTTACTGTAGGCCCTGTAAGAAAACCCCTGTAAGCTCTTGGAGGATTGGCTACATCAGGGGTGTGTGGCCTAATATGCAAAGGAGTTCCTGCTACAAAAAAAGCCCTGCAAGCATTCCAAGTACTCCTCCCCCTTAGAATCAGCACCGTTTGAATCCCACAAGTCTAAATTCAGTCTCAGTAGGGTAGCTATCAGTGATTCTAGCATATTTTGGGGGAGGAGTGTTCAGGGAATGAGCTGTCTCTGAGTAAAATTCCAGCTGCAAGATTCCACCCCCCACCCCCCTTCTCAGCTCAGTACATGTCAGGTGTTAGTTACTGGGGAGAGCAGCCCGCCTCAGCACTGACCGCCCAAGGCCCCTGTGCAGGCATCCAGCAGCCCTGCCCATTCATTTTACTGGTTTCAGCTGGAACAGTTGGAAGGGGGGGGATAGATCCAGGTGGGCACCTGTTTTGGTCTGAAGCAGCAGCACAAAGTCTGAGTCCAGGGGAGCCTTTAAGACCAACAAAGTTTTATTCAAGGGATCAGCTTTTGTGTGCAAGCACACTTCCTCCGGTACACTGAAATGGAAGGTGACAGTTCATGGATATGCAGACAGTGGAAATTAGCATACAGTGTAATGACAATGTTTAAATAGATGTGAAAACTAAACGGGAATAACAAGTTAAGTAAAGCAAGTAAACATGTCAAAATAGGAGATTGGTTTTGTCTAAGTATCTTTCTCAGTCAACATGGTTTTTGTGGGGAAGTTTCTCTCGTCTCTTGGGAGTGGGGGGGAGTCCTGATTGGTTGAAGGAGATCAAAAGATCATTGGCCTAAGTTTGAGTTAGGCAAGTCAGCTGCCTGCTGTTGATTTTCCCCGCTCCCCAGAATACTAGAACTCCAGGGCATTCAATGAAGCTGACAGGAAGTAGGTTCAGGACAGGTAAAAGGAAATACTGTTTTACACAGAGAGTGATTAAAATGTAGAATCCACTGCCAGAGGATGCAGTGATGGCCACAGGAATCAAGAGCTTTCAGAGGGGATTAGACAGATTCATGGAGGATAAGTCTATCAGTGGCTACTGGCCATGGTGGCTGAGGGGAACCTCCACATTCAAAGGCGCTAATCCTCTGAATCCCAGAGCCAGGAGGCAATGGGGTGGAGAGAGCTGACAAAGAGAATTTTTCTCCTCCTCCAAAAATATTAGAACATGGGGACATCCAATGAAACTGATGGGCAGTAGGTTCAGGATGGACCAAGGGAAATACTTCTTTCCACCAAGAGTGGTTAAAATGTGGAATTTGCTGACAGAGGATGCAGTGATGGGCACATGAATGGACAGCTTTTAAAGGGAATTAGAAAGATTCATGGCAATAGGGCTATAGGTGGCTACTAGCCATGGAGACTGAGGGGAACCTCCACTTGCAGAGGTCGTCAATCTCTGAATTCTAGCACCACCAAGCAAAGGCATCTATGCCCTGTTGTTGAGCCTAGGTGATTGCCTAGGGCGCAGAGGGCACGAAGCACCAGAGTGTGCAGGTCTGCAACACCCCAGCCCACTCTTCAAGTAGAACGCTGTTCAGAATTCTAGTGTTAAGTCTACACTTTGCGGGCCTCGTCTGCTGAATATTGAACCACTGGCGCATGGAACATTCATATTGAAAGTGGCGGGGGCTTGCCTTGTCTGTCAACATTTTTGCTTCAATAATAGTTCTAGAATCTGTTCACTTCCTAGCAACAGTAACATTTACAAGTAGATTTTGGCTTTCCTTCAGTATACGTCCTTTATAGGCCACAATTCTCTCTCTCTTCAGAATCTTCAGACAGTTTGAGAACTGATCCTGGGTGTGGGTGAGGAAAAGACCCCAAACTGAGATCTGTTTTCTATAAAACAAGGAATACCAGGGCTGGGATGCAGAGGCAGGCAACAATAGGCAAAAGCTACCTCTCTGAAAATCCAAGCCTCACTAGGGGTCACTAGAAGTCAGCCATGACTTCCAGGTACAGACACACACATGCATGCACACAAAACATACAAGAAGCAAAACTGTCATTTAAGGGCTAAACTAGATATAACTGCCTCATGTCTGTAACAGGATCTTCAACGACATTTCTGAAATATTGCACAAAGGTAGCTTCCTCACAAGAATGGTGTCCTGTTCTCTGTTTGCCACTTCAGTACAAAGATATTCACAGGGGCAACTCTCCTTCCTCATGGAGATTTACTCCATCCGCCCACCATTCCACCCACAGGAGAGTTTTTTGTACTAAAAAAATTCAGTCAGTATATCACTCAACAGGGGTTTTTTTGAGCAGGAACACACGGGAACGCAGTTCTGACTGGCTTGGTTTCAAGGGTTGTGGCCTAACATGCAAATTAGTTCCTGTTGGGCTTTTTCTACAAAAACTCAAGCAATATACCCAAGCACTGAAAATTTTAAAAAGGCAAAAAGCTAACTGATTTGGGTGGAGGGGGCGCAGTTTGAGGAGAATGCCAGGCAAGAGGCTAAATGGCACTGGATTGGGGGGTGGGAGGTGGAGAAAAGGCATACCTTCCACTCCACATTTTCCCATGCTCTTTGTGTGGTGGGATTTTAGTAAGATGACTTAAAGTTCATGCCTTACGGTATGATAGGGGTTGGGTTTTATCAGATACGCCTGTCCTCTGAGAGATTTTACTCAAGCAGGACATGGACCTGGCTTGCGTGACCGAGACCTGGGTACAAGAGGGAGATCTGGTAGCTCTCTCTCAAACAGCTCTCCCGGGTTACTCGGTCTTTCACCAATTGCGGACTAGTGGGCGGGGGGGAGGAGTGGCGTTGTTCATACGTGAGGCTTACTCCAAAGATCGAGGGTATTGAATGTGCGGGCCTGGCGTGGGAGGTTGGAGAGGGGTGGGCGATTTGGCTGGTGTACTGTTCGCCTAGCGCACCAGCCAACGCCTTACCGTCCCTGCTTGAGGCCGTGGCAGGCTGGGCGTTGGAGCACCCAAGGTTGGTGATCCTTGGTGACTTCAACGTCCATGCGGACGACCCGACCTCCAAGCCGGTGGCGGACCTAGTGTCATCCATGGCAACACTGGGACTCTCTCAATTTGTCACAACCCCCACCCACCAGGCTGGCCACATGTTAGACCTGATCTTTGCGGCCGGGGTTATGGTGGACGATGTAACTACAGAAGCAGTGCCATGGTTTGACCACCTTGCTCTCAGGGCTCGCATGGACATTCCATTCCAAACCTGCTTAGGCGACGAGTGTATTATGGCTCGCCCGCGGAGCCAAATAGACCCGGAACGGTTCCAGATGGCTCTACGGGATCCCTGGCCCTCTGGCGGTTCCCTCGATGGCCTTATTGAGTCTTGGAATAGCCGGCTCTCTACGGCCATTGATGAGATCGCACCTCGGCGCCCTCTGCGACCTCGGATCAGGCTGGCTCCATGGTATAACCATGGAATTATGCCAGCTGAAACAGGGTCTCAGATGGCTAGAGAGGCAATGGCGGTGTACTCGGGACGAAGCGACTAGAGCATCTTATAGAGAATTTATGAGGTCCTATGAGATGGCAGTCAAGGCCGCAAAGAAGATATTCTTTGCGGCTAAGATTGCGTCTGCAAATTCGCACCCGGCACAATTATTTAGAACAATTCGGAATCTTACTACATTGCCGCAAGGCAAACCAAATGTTAAGGAATTGGAGATAGGCTGTGAGGCTTTTGCGAAATTTTTTGCAGACAAAGTCCAATCGCTCCGCCACGATTGCCCTGCCATGTTGGATACAGTAAGTGGACTCGAGGCTCCATGCCTGCCTTCTGGTTTGACCCTGGATCGTTTTGACCTTCTCAGCTTGGAGGAAGTTGACAGAATCCCCTCTGCTGCACGCCCAACAACTTGCGATTTGGACCCCTGCCCCTCCTGGTTAATTAAAGCTTGCCAGGGGGAGGTAAGACGTCCTATACGGGACATAAATAGATCTCTTTCAGAGGGTCTTTTCCCAACCCCTCTGAAGGAGGTAGTGGTCCGCCCTCTCCTGAAAAAGGTCACATCAGATCCGGCCGAATTGGCGCATTACCGGCCGGTCTCAAATTTGCCCTTTCTGGGCAAAGTAATAGAGAGGGCTGCGGCGTTGCAGTTGCAGTTTTCTGGATGACGCTTCCACCTTAGATCCTTTTTAGTCTGGCTTCCGCCCAGGCCACGGGACGGAGACAGTATTGGTCGCCCTCATGGATGATTTCCAGCGACATCTGGATCGAGGCGGTGTGGCAGTATTGCTGTTGCTAGACCTATCGGCGGTGTTCGATATGGTCGATCACCGGCTGCTGATCCGCCGCCTCGCCGATGCAGGGATTCAGGGGTTAGCCTTGCAGTGGCTCTCCTCTTTTCTTGAAGGTCGGGGACAAAGGGTGGCGATTGGGGGAGAGCTGTCTCAGAGGCACCCACTTAATTGTGGAGTGCCTCAGGGGGTGGTTCTCTCTCCAATGTTATTTAACATCTATATGCGCCCCTTTGTCCAGATTGCCCGAGGACATGGGCCGGCTTGTCACCAGTATGCTGATGACACCCAGCTCTATCTATTGATGGGTGGCCGGACCGCTGACGCCCCTGTAGATCTGGATCAGGCATTGCAAGCCGTGGCTGATTGGATCAAGCTGAGTGAGTTGAAATTGAATCCAGCGAAGACTGAGGTCCTTTGCCTAGGCCGCAGCGGTCCGGAAGGAGGGATCCCCCTTCCAGCTTTTGACGGGGTGCCACTGGTACCAGTGCGTGAAGTCAGGAGCTTGGGAGTGCTACTGGAGTCTTCCTTGACAATGGAGGCCCAGATAGCTGCCACTGCCAAATCTGCCTTTTTTCATCTTAGATGGGCGAGGCAGCTGGCCCCCTTCTTGGAACGAGGCGACCTGGCAGCAGTGATCCATGCGACGGTCACCTCGAGATTGGACTACATGGGGCTGCCCCTGTACCGAACGCGGAAACTACAGCTAGTGCAGAACGCAGCAGCCAGGCTACTAGTGGGACTACCTCGGTGGGAACACGTGCGGCCTAGGCTGCGGGAACTGCACTGGCTGCCAATTGTATACCGGGTTCATTACAAGGTGCTGGTTATCACCTCTAAAGCCCTATATGGCCGAGGACCTGCCTACCTCAGGGACCGCCTCTCTCCATATGTTCCCCAGAGAGCACTGCGTTCCAGCTCACAAAATCTTTTGGAAATCCCTGGGCCTAAGGAGGCCAAACTTAAAACAACTAGGGAGCAGGTCTTCTCTATAAAAGCGCCACAATGGTGGAATCAGCTACTGGAAGAGGTGCGGGCCCTACGGGATCTTAACCAGTTCCGTAGGGCCTGCAAAACTGCCCTCTTCCAAGTAGCCTTTTAAGATGTAACCAGAACGAATATTACGCTGTCTTGGATAAACAGAGACTGTAGCACCACTGTATTGTTTTAGCTTATTCTTAAAATTAATTTATATATTGTATTTATACTGTTGATTGATTTTATCTGTTATTGTTGTACCATGATGTTGTATCATGCTCTGTAAGCCGCCCTGAGCCTGCCTTGGCGGGGAGGGCGGGGTATAAATAAAAACATATTATTATTATTATTATTATTATTATTATTATTATTATTATTATTATTATTATTATTATGTTCATCACAGACTGACAATTACATTAGCTCCTATGGATGGAAAAAGGTATTTAATGTGTGATTTTATTCTTGCCACTTTTGTTGTTCTGGACAAACACCTGATAGTCTTTGGGCAGAGCAATCAGCATACATTCTTTAAGAAATAGTAGTGCACTTTAATTGGGTATTTGTTTAATGTAATAAATTCTGTATGCTGCATATTCTGTGCTACATGATTAACTATAATTGCAACAGTTTTAATTTTAATAAATGGTTTTAATTTTGGAACAGGTTTCTCTCTCTCAGTTCATGGGATTCTTGCCATGGCTTAATGGCAGAGCATCTACTTAGCAAGCAGAAGATCCCGGACTGACTCCCTGGCATTTCTAGTTGAAATGAAGAGGTAGCAGCTGATGCGAAAGAACTCCACCTGACTCCCTGGAGAGCCGCTGCCAGTCAGAGTGGACCTGGACAGACCGAGAGTCTGACTCAGAATAAGGTAGTTTCATGTGTAGGTCTCCCACCCCCCAGTGCTGTTCTTCCAATCTGAACTGCTACCACACAGCTATGGTGTGCAAGAGGGGACACACACAGGTATCAAATCTCCACACTATTCTCAGCCAGCACTGCCACCACACCCTCGGCGAACAGCAGCTCTTTACACAAAGAATGATTCAAATGTGGACTTTGCTGCCAGAGGATGAAGAGATGGCCAAAGGAATACACAACTTTGAAAGGGGATTAGATAGAGATCCTTTTCAAACTGTCCTTGCATTCCATTTTAGTAACTGGTTGCTAATAAGATTTTGTTCCTGTCATTTCAGACAGACCAGTTTTAGTATCTGGCTCCTAGTGGAATTTATTTACCTGCTCATGCAAACCACTTTTTTTGGGTCACCAAAGTGTGTTTAAGCCACTTTTGAGAGAACCTGCTTTCTTCCATTTTCAGCCCCTTCACAGCATGTCTGAATCACTGTGGTATGCTGTTTAAAATCTTCATAATTCTTCCAACAGTGCTTTTTTCCTGCCCTTTTTTGCTACACAATCTCCCTCGGACTTAAAAAAAAAAAAACCATGTTCTAAGGTAAGCATAGAGGAGTAGAAGTTGCCACCACCACCCCAGCCCTGCAGGATGTCAGAGAGGAGGAATGGGAGCTGCTGCTGCCTGGCGCCCTTGCCCAGTAAGCCAGACAGTGGAGGTAGTGGCCCCATGAGTGGAAGGGGAGGGAGGGTAAGGAGACCCCTTGGTTTCTGCTCACCACTGCACCAATGAAGCAGGAGATGGCAGCACATTAGAGTGGCTCTTCAGGGGTGAGCACAGCAAACAAAGTGGGCAGGATTTGGTATTTCCCCCAACAAGTCTCAAGAGGCCCCTGCTTGTTATCACCAGATTTTCCAGGAATGTAGATTATATCAGGGTGGCCAAATTGCTATATGTAAGAGCCACGCAGAATAAACATCAGATGTTTGTGAGCCGCAAGACACGAACGTCAGATGTTTGAGAGCCACAAGACACGAACGTCAGATGTTTGAGAGCCACAAGACAAGAAGGAAGGCAGACAGGCATACAGGCAAATAGATGGGGGAGGGAAGGGTAGAAAGAAAGCAACTTTAAATGCATTCCCCAAGTTTCTGTCTGACTTGGCTTGGATAAGTGATTTAAACAGAGAAATGCCTTCTAGGCAGCTGATGGAGTGGTGGGGGCTTCAAGAGTCATATAATGTGTATGACACAGTCACATGTGGCCCCTGAGCCACAGTTTGGCCACCCCTAGATTATATATTAGTATGACCATCTGTGCTGAGAGCCCGTGCATTGCACAAGGTGGTAGGACTTGAACTGATGAGGCCTGGGTTCAAATTCCTGCTCAGATATAAGATTGCCCCCCTCTGGAGGGGGGCTGAATATCTGTGGACTGGATGGCATTATGCCCTCCCCCCCACACACACACACACTTGGTCCCTCCCCTCCCCTCCCCAGACCTCCCCCTCCCCAGCTCTGCCCCCAAACTCTCTGGGGTGAAGCTCACTCGCTCTGGGCCTGACTTCCCTCTCAGGGTCACAGTGAGGATAAAGCAGGAGCTCCCAGTTCCTCGGAGAAACAAAGGAGAGCAAGATGGCTGTGTGGATGTTGAAGGGCCTGTAATGGTTTGAAAAGAGGCACAAAAGCAACCGGAAGAGAAACCTTAAAGCAAGCAGAGGCCAGCAGGAGCCTGGCTACGCAAATCCACCCCTGGATTCTTCTGTCCAACTGCAGAGTTGTGGATGGATCAAGTCTGTAAATGACGGCACTGTCTAGGACTTCTCTGGCAGTTATGACATAGCTTCCCACCCCCCAAAAAACAAACAATTAAAGCAGCAGTGTTTTCAACATAACTTTATAATAAGCATAACATCTTCTCAGTCTCTGGTACAGCCGATAAACAAGTGCTATAAGCGCAGCAACCTGCATAGGGAGAGGACCCTCAGAAAAGGTAGGCTGAACCCAAGCAAGATCTAACAGTTGGTGCCCATTAAAGAACAGAGGAAGTCCCAAACTGAAGCACACAGGGCCTCTTCTTCCTTCCTCTGTAGGCTCTGTGGCAATTCCTCTCTTGTGCTTGAGAAGAACGAAGGCTGGAGAGATGGCGGGGGAGGGGGGGTCTGTTCAGAGCTCGCCTGCATCTTGTACAATGGGAAAGGCATTACTGTCAGTTTAAGAAGATACGAAAGGGGGGGGGGGGAGGAATGTTGGGAAATGGAGGGGGAAATGTCTCCATTTTCCCCCTGTCAGTTTTGGTGGCTGGAGACAGGAGTGGGGTTGCCAGCTTCCAGGTGGGGCCTGGAGATCTCCCACTTTTACAACTGATCTCCAGCTGGCAGAGATCAGTCCCCCTGGAGAAAATGGCTGCTTTGGAGCATGGACGCTATGGGACTGTACCATGCTGAGTCCCCTCCCCAAACCCCGCCCTCTCCCAGATCTACCTCCCAAAGTTTCCAGGTGTTTTCCAACACAGACCTGGCAAACCTAGACAGGAGAGGTCTTTACAGGTATGGAGAAATAATATTCCCGATGGTCCTGGTATCAAGAAAAAGTCCTATGAAGATATTTTGAGGCGGCCTTTTTTATACACCCTAAAGAAGGGCAGGAGGGTCTCTCCATGGAAGGAGGCCCCAGAGAACTCGTAGAGAAGGGCTGCTCGGTCAGCATCAAAAAAGGCCACTCGACCCCCAGCATAGTTCAGGCACACTCGGATCCTCTTCAGCTCCCCACTCACAGTCAGGGGAGGGTAAGCTTTTATACCAACCCTGTGCATCCCTGCCCACTTCCCCACAGCCCACATCCCTTCCTCAGGAGTAAAAGTGAGTTCTCCCTTCCTCCTCACAGACTTTCTGGCCACCCCCACAGCCCAGTTTTCCTCACTTCCCACAAGGATTTCCCAGAAATGGCGGCCTCCTGTGAATCCCTCACAGCCCAGCACAGCATTATAGTTCTCAAATCTCTTCGGACTGGTGGGCAGAGTTTGAGCTGTTTCTCCCATTTGCACGCTTTTCTGACCCTCAGACAGGATGAGCCATGGATGGGCCGTGTCTGGATCCAGAGTCACATTTGCTGTTGAGGGAAAATGAGACAAGAAGTGAAACGGCATCAGCTGGAGGATTTCACCCACTGGCCTGTTTGGCTTCCTTCTCCTGCCAGTCGTGGCCTCCTCCCACCTCTGCCACCCTCTCCTTGGTCATCAGGCTCTCCTGCCTGCTCCTGCCCTTCTAAAAGGCAGAGCTGTCTTCCCGCATGCTTCAGAAGGCAGACAATGTACACAACAAGCACCCACAGGGACACCATCTATTTCCTCCCGTATCCCATCCTGAAAAGAGAACTACGAAGAAGAGGGAAAAAAAACAATGGCAATTTCAGTCATAGGCTTCTTTGGTTAGAAATCGCACACAAGAACAGAAGATTTGTCTCCCTTATCATGAATCTTCCTTCTTGCTGGTCCTGGGGTAGGGCAGTCTCTACTTCTGGGAGAAGCTCATTCCTGGAGACCGGGAGAGTCCAGAACCTTGCAATTCTGGGAGGGGAGGGGCTTCGCTCCCAGGCCCCAGTCTGGCCCTGAAGCAGCACAGCTCCCTCTCCAAATGATCAAACATGAAATCAGACCTCCAATAAAATGGTCCAAAAAAACCTCCAACCGACCACACAGAGAACAGGGTGAAGAACTCAAAAGAGACGCCCACCAGTTCAGGAAACTGAAATTGAGGCAAAGAAGCCCCATAGAGTCAATACAGCACACCTACTCTGGCTCAAGTGCCTTCTGAGAAAGGGAATTCACCCCTTGGATGGGAAGAGACTGCCCTACTCTAGGACCTGTTGGAACTCAGTCCTAAAATGGCTGACTGACTCCATCTTAGTAATAGTAATGTTGTTTCTGCAATGTCATGCTGAGTCATGCTGCATCATGATCCAGCTGTTACCTGTTACTGAGGTAAGGTGGGATGACCTCACCTGTAATTAGGCTTTGTGCTGACTCACAGAGCTGATGCAACCCTGATGATTGGTATGTGTACTTAGGGAAGCTCAGTGAGCTTGCTCTGTCTGCCTGTAAGGATTGTGGGTTCTGTGAGGCCCGCTATCTGGGTGGCAGCGATCACTGCTGGTGTTGGATCCTATGCTACTGTGCTTGGATCGTGCTGTGTATACTTACTGCTGTATACTGTTATCTACTGAAGTGTGTACTGATTACTGTGTATGACCTTGGCCTGGCAACGACTCTGAATATTGGATACTATTCCTGGTAAATATATCTACCATTGAATACAGCTGTTTCTCTTGTCTATTAATTCCTGTGTTTTGCCTGTCCCTCTCCTTCAGCTCTTCTGCTGCGTGCAAAATACTCTAACATTGGTTCTGGGCCCAGAGCTCCCAGTGCTCCCAGTGTTTCCAGAGGTGCTGCTGTTCTGAAGACAGAGGAGGCAACACAGTGTTTTGGAAGAGACGGAGGCAAACTGCCAAGTTGCCCAGGTGTCCAGTGATAAGTAGCAGAGATGGAAGCTGCAAATGTTGTTTCCTTCTCTGGGCTCAGCATTACTAAGCTGAATGGGACTAACTATGCTACGTGGTCCCAGAAGGTCAGTCTGTTATTAAAGCACCAAGAGCTGTGGGAGGTGGTGGCTGCTCCTTTACGGGGGTTGTTGGCAGCTGCTGAGGACAGAAAAGCTGCAGACCTTTTGCGTAAAAAGGATGTTAAGGCTTTGTCTTTAATAGGTCTTTCTCTAGACGACTCCCAGCTGGTGCATATAGCAGGACTGGAGACGGCTAATGACTGCTGGAATGCTTTGAAGGAAATTTACGTCCGAGGAACTGTCGGTTCTCAGATTCGTTTGGTGAGGAAGCTTCTGCATACCAGGCTGGCAGCTAATGCAGATATGTTATCTCATATAGAGTCTATGCGTAGGATGTTTCTAGAGCTAAGAGAGCATGACCAAATGTTTTCTGAATCACAGGAGGTGTGCATACTTTTAAGTTCCTTAGATGCATCATATGACGCTGTGATAACGAGCCTGGAGGGTTTGCCTGAGACAGGGTTAACCATGAACGTCGTAACTGGACGGCTTCTTGATGAATATGGCAAGAGACAGTCCAATTCCTCTCTACGTGCGGAGAGAAAGCCTGTCTGTAAGCCAGAGAGGGGCAGTGGATTTACTGTTAAGGAGGATCCTGACTGTCAAACAGGTAATGTAATGGCTGTAAGGAAGAAATGCTTCCGGTGTGGCTCATCTAGACATTTGTTTAGGAATTGTCAAGCCCAGAAAGGGAAAGAGAGACGGTCTGGAATGAGGTCTGCTGATAAGAGTGGTAATGTGCATCTCGTTACTACTGGTAAGTCAACTAACCACACTCAATCTTTCCTAATTGACAGCGGAGCGTCGGAGAACCTCTGTAGAGAGAGGAGTTTGTTTACTACTTACACACCTGTTGATAACCAGTCTGTTGTTTTAGCAGATGGAGTTAAAGCAACTGTTTTTGGCAGAGGGAAAGTGTTCCTGCCAAGCCTAAGGAAGGAGCTTCAAATGGGTTTTGTTCCTTCACTTAAGATGAATCTGCTGTCTGTGTCTGCTCTGTGCAGGGAAGGTTTCAAACTGCAATTTGACACCTCGTGCTGTGAGCTGAGGACCAAGGACGGTTTGTGTGTAAAAGCTATGCTGAAGGAAGATTTATACTTCTTGCATACCAAGGTACAAACGTGTAATAACGTCTGTGTAAATAAACCAGTGCATGATAATTGCTGTCATCTTTTACACAGGAAATTAGGCCATGCTGGTTTTCCTGCTCTAAAGAAGACTGTTGAACAGGCAGAAGGTATTAATCTTAAACCTTGCAAGGAATTTCTTGACTGTGAAATCTGCAAGCTTGTGAAGTCTACAAAAGCTCCTGTGCGTACTCCAAGTAAATTTACTAGTAAGAAACCTCTTGACCTAGTGTTCTTAGACCTGATAGGGCCCTTTAAGGAGTCAGTGGGCGGGGCCAAATATGTCTTAAGTATAGAAGATCACTATTCAAGGTATGGTTTTGTTTACCTGTTGAAAGCTAAAACTGAAACCTTTCAAAATATGCAGAATTGGCTAAGGTTTGTTAAGAGAAAAACTGGAAATGTGCCTGCATGCATTATTTCTGATAGAGGCTCGGAATTTGTTAATAAACGTTTTCAAAGTTTGTTTGCAGAGCTTGGGATTGAGCACAGATTGACTGCTCCGTACAGACCTACCCATAATGCTTTTTGTGAGAGAAG
The DNA here is from genome assembly GCF_032191835.1 of Heteronotia binoei. Taxonomy (NCBI): domain Eukaryota; kingdom Metazoa; phylum Chordata; class Lepidosauria; order Squamata; family Gekkonidae; genus Heteronotia; species Heteronotia binoei. Next base: position 19,597,465 of record NC_083227.1, on the reverse strand, counting down.
AGGCCGTACATTGCAAGACATGTGCCAGTGTATGTTACGTGATGCAGATATGCCCTGGAGATTTTGGGCAGAGGCTATGTGCTGTGCCAACTACAACCTGAACAGAGTTTGGTGTTCATCTACTGGCAAAATACCAGCAAGCCTATGGCATGACAAGGTAACTAACTTGGCAAATTTGCATGTATTTGGAGTTACAGCTTTTGTTCATATTCCTCAACAGCTCAGACGTAAAGGCCAACTGAAGGCTAGACGTATGAGGTTTCTCGGGTATGAGAGGAACGGGAGCTGTTATCGTTTTGGCACGCTCGACAGTCGTGAGGTGGTGATTAGTGCTTCAGCCACGTTTCTGGAGAGATCAGAGGGCTGGGATCGTTGCACCCAATCGCCAGCGTTCTGTCTTGAGGATGACCAGGGAATCCGGTTACAAGTCAGCTCGATGCCTAGCAACCCAGAGGAGGGAGAGGCGGCTGAATTAACCCCAAAAGAAGAGATGCCTGACGAGGAGGAGATGGAGGAGAAGCCTACTCGTGAGGAATCATCCGGGAGGAATGTGCCAACTGATGAGCCTGCATTGAGGAGATCTACACGTGAAAGAAGAGCTCCTGAGAGATTTAGTCCTGTAATGTCTGCTATACATGAGCCTGAGAAATATACTGACATTTTCTCTTTGTCCAAGGAAGAGCAGTGTAACTGGAAGGCTGCTATGGACGATGAACTTTCTTCCCTGAAACGTTTAAATGTTTATGTTGAGACTGATACTGTACCTACTGGTGTCTTTATATCGAACCTAGGGGGAAGCTAGCACTGAAAGTCTATACAGATGCAAGTTTTGCAAGTGACTGTGAAACCAGAAAGTCAACAACAGGTCTTTCCATATATTTGGGAGAGGTATTAGTATGCTGGAAGACACAAAAGCAGCGTGTGGTTGCCTTGTCCACCACAGAAGCAGAGTTCTGCGCCCTTTCTACCGCTTGTACTGAGGTAGAATGGTTTAGACAGCTACTAAAGGACCTGCATATAGAGGCAGAGAAGCCTGTTGAAGTTCTGGAAGACAATCAAGCTGTGATTGAGATTGCAAAAGCGGAAGGAGTAAAGACAAGGAATAGATACACTGACATAAGGTACCAGAATGTCAGATCATGTATCATGGAAGGGTTGATAAACATAAGGTATTGTGATACTGGCCACAATACAGCAGATATGTTTACGAAACCCCAGACTATGGAAAAGCATAATGAGCACTGTAAAAGGCTCGGATTGAGAAACGAACAGAACTATTAAGAGGAGAATGTTGGAACTCAGTCCTAAAATGGCTGACTGACTCCATCTTAGTAATAGTAATGTTGTTTCTGCAATGTCATGCTGAGTCATGCTGCATCATGATCCAGCTGTTACCTGTTACTGAGGTAAGGTGGGATGACCTCACCTGTAATTAGGCTTTGTGCTGACTCACAGAGCTGATGCAACCCTGATGATTGGTATGTGTACTTAGGGAAGCTCAGTGAGCTTGCTCTGTCTGCCTGTAAGGATTGTGGGTTCTGTGAGGCCCGCTATCTGGGTGGCAGCGATCACTGCTGGTGTTGGATCCTATGCTACTGTGCTTGGATCGTGCTGTGTATACTTACTGCTGTATACTGTTATCTACTGAAGTGTGTACTGATTACTGTGTATGACCTTGGCCTGGCAACGACTCTGAATATTGGATACTATTCCTGGTAAATATATCTACCATTGAATACAGCTGTTTCTCTTGTCTATTAATTCCTGTGTTTTGCCTGTCCCTCTCCTTCAGCTCTTCTGCTGCGTGCAAAATACTCTAACAGGACCACCGACAAGGGAGATGCACAGTGAGACAAATCTTCCATTCTCCAGTGGTCTGGGGTGGGGAAGTCTCCACATCTGGCACATAAGAAGCAGCATGCCTCAGAGAGGGGAAGAATCTCAGACTCTAGCCTGAAAAGGTATGCTCCAGGACCATTTTCTTCCAAAAGCAGTCCCAGCTGAGCCCATTTTGTCAATCCTGTAATGCCTGGTGAATGAGTAGAACAATTTCCCGGCTGCAGCCCTACAGACCACCTCTAAGGAAAAATAATAATAATATTTTATTTATATCCCGCCCTCCCCGCCAAGGCAGGCTCAGGGCGGCTAACAACATGTCCATACAGTAATTTATACAAAACTTTAAAATCAACATTAGGGAAGGACCATATAATGCTGAGGTTTCTGCCCCTCTGAGGGAGTGGGCTGTAACACCCAAAGGGGGATCCAGTCCCCTGGACTTATATGCCAGGAAAATGCAGCCTCTGAACCATCTGCTAGTGGTGGATGTGGAGACCTTACGGCTTAAGGAACATTCCCTAAAAGGGAATCAAATCTATTGGAAGCAAACAATTAAATGCCTCCAAAAGTGAGGGAAAGAAATGCTCACCATAGGACAGGGTCAGGGATATAGTGGCCACAGAGGCTGGGAAAATCTGGATTCTCCCACCCACATAGCAGCTGCCCAAACTTCACTGGAATCCTTTCCAAAACTCCAGTGGAAACTTGGTTTAAGTAAGCTGGGAAAACCCAGAAAGTGCCTGAATGCAGTGGAGAAGCAGCGGAAAACCTGCTACACATTGAACAAAGGGCAGAGCTAGAACTGACAGAAATATCCTTGGTACTTAATACTTAATTCATATTCCCAACACACACACACCCCCCAGCTGCTGCAAAAAGTAATGCCTGTTCTGGTATCCGCAGTGGAAATTTTAAAAGAATTGCAATATTACCAGTTGGAACTTCTTCTGGACTGGAGTTACCAACATGGAGCTATTGAACATCAGGCATGATCTATCCTGGGCTGGCAAACCTGATGCCCCACCTTTGGTAGGAGAACAGAGAGACTTTTCTTATGGAACTCAGTCAACCTGTTGCCCAGCAACCATTCTCCCATCACTTAAATATGGCGGCAGGTTTCATCCCCTCAACCTTTTCTTTCACCCTTACCAACAGAACAAGAAGGAACTGGCTGTGGCAGGGAGCATAAGATTTTGAGGAACGAAACAAGAGCATTCAATTGTGTTATCTCGGAGAACACCAAGTGGGAGAACACGAATTGTTAGGGGAGGTTTTTTAGTTTAGAAATAATTGATCAGTTTATGAAGAAAAATGTACCTTTCTGCAGATGAAGTCCAGAATCCAGAGTGTCTGAGGAAGCAAAGGAATGGAAAGTGAGCAGCAGGCCCTTCTTGTGACAAAAATACCAGCTAATAATACTATTTTCTTTTGGGGAGGGGAGGGGCATGATACAGCCCAATGTTGTCAAACTGCTGAAGCTAAGCTGAGTCTGTACTTGGATCGACCAAAGAAGACTCTGCAGAGGAAGAAAATAGCAAACACTTGTCTTGTTCACCTCCTGGTGGGGGTTGCCAGAAGTCATTTGTGACTTGATGGCACACAGGTACATATCTCTTCTGAGTTACAGCTTCAGGGTCAAGTAGAGACTATCTTGGGGGTGGAGGATTGTGTACAAATATTCAGATTTGTGTTCACAAGTGACTGGAGTTGAGATTCATGTCATAGAAAGTATGCTAAGGACTGCAGCCAAGGGTCCAAACTGGCTAAATTTAGACTTCTAGACAGAGGCTCCGCAGCACATACTGAGCTGAGTTACACTCTTCAGACTCACTGATTTCAATGGGCTTCGAAGGGTATGACTCTACTTTAAAACCAGTCTGTCCCTTTGAGACCATTCTGTGGGCTCTGCTACGACATACTCAAACAAACACAAACATCCAATCAAAGGGATCAGTTTTGATAAGTCTGATTTGGTCACAGACACATTGCAGAGAGAAGGGGGGGGGGGGTGTCCCTGAAACTGATCCAGCGGCTGTTTCATTAAAAATAGATGCCCTAAAGAGCAGCCTCCCTCCCTGTCATTTTAGGTGCTTGTTTCACCATCTACCTCACCATGTGCCCTTGCATGGTCACAGTAATGATCAGAGATCAACAACATAATATAATTTCGAGAAGTCCATGTAATGCAATTCTGAGCTGAAGTTATGGCAGAATTTTGATCAGAAAACTTTCCATGGTGAACTAAAATGGCCTTCTGAACTGATGCATAAACTCCACACATTCCTGGGTCTCTCAATGATATAGTCAGCCTGGAGCAGACTAAAACACATCTGGCCCACTCTAATGTCCAGTCTGAAACTCCAGCAGTGTTTCTTCATTACCTTTGAGTTGCTTCTTGATGCCCTCCAAAAGGAGATTTAAATCTGAGAAGTCCCAGATGTGCCGCTTCAGTGCAAGTGGAATAGCCACTGGATTCTCAAACGACTCCTTGTCTTCATACCTGGAGAAAATCCCATTAGGGTACCATCCATCCCATTCAGAATCTCCCTCCCTCCCCTCCGCCCCAAGTGGGTCAGAGAAGCAGAGGAAGGAACTGGCAGAAAGCCAAGGGAAACAGGCTGATGCTGAAAGCACTGAAAGGTGGGCGGGCTCTTGAAGAGGAATGCACAGCTCCTGCTTTCTTAAGAACTGGCTACACTAAACCTATTGGTTACTGTGACCAGAATTACTAAGTACTCATTACATTTATTATAATAAAGACAGGTAAATCAAAGATTACATATCATAGACAGACACACAAAAGGGTAAAGTCCTTTCTCTGAAAAAATTCCTAAATGATGGTCCAGATTCCAGTGTGGACTTCAATACCATGAAGTAAGTTGCAATTTCTTGAATCTCATGAAAGGTATCATTAGGATGCTCTGTATTCTCAGTGCTGGGGGGGGGGGGGGGGGCAACAGTGGGAGGGCTTCTAGTGTCCTGGCCCCACTGGTGGACCTCCTGATGGTACTTGGGTTTTTTGGCCGCTGAGTGACACAGAGTGTTGGATTGGATGGGCCATTGGCCTGATCCAACAGGGCTTCTCTTATGTTTTTATGTCTGGGGCAGTGATGCTCTGAATTCTTGGTGGTTCTTTTTTTTGGGGGGGGGGGGGCAAAGTGGGAGGGTTTCTAGTGTCCTGGCCCTACTGGTGAACTTTTTGATGGCACCTGGAGTTTTTGACCACTGTGTGACACAGAGTGTTGGACTGGATGGGCCACTGGACTGATCAAACATGGCTTCTCTTATGTTCTTATAGTCTTCACAAGCTGACCAGTTCAATCCGAGGATTAAGAAGGTTAATGTTAAAGATCCACTTACCTCTGCAATGTGCTTCTGACATCCTAAAGAAAGAAGGCAGAGGGTGAGAAGAAGAGAAAGAGACCTTCAGAGTAGGATGTGTTGTGTTCCCCTTGTGGACTTCCCCCCTTTTCTCTGCAGCCTTACAACATGATTCTGCCATGAAAGGGAAGAGAGGAGAGAGGGTCTGTCTGGGCATAAGTGCCATCACATCTGCACAGACATGCTAGACAGACAGCAGTGCCCAGAACAGCTGTGTGGATGCTGTTCCTGTAACCATATGCCGTTGCCACTGCGTGTCGGTGTGCATTTTATATATAAGTGACATTCCCCCCACCACACTGCCCCTAGACATCCTCCTTTTAAAATGGGTTGTGAAAAGTCTTGCATGTGACCCTCCTTCCTGGTTGGTGGTGTTGTCAAAGAGTTTCCCAGGAACCATGGGGTTCCTCAGACTGTTGGTTGAAACACAAACACACTTTGGCTTCCAGTGGCTGCAGTCTAACAGGGAGGGGCAGGGGGCTGTGGGGGAATGTATTTCCAGGGAGTGTTGTTTTGCAGGGCCCCTGGGATTGTCCAGTGTGCCCCTGGCTGGAGATGGAAAGGGGCAGAGGGGAAAGTGGCCCCGGTGCAGAGGTGAAAACTTGCTAGTGACATAAACTGGGCTGGTTTGCTTTTGCTTTTCTGCTAAACAGAGGGGATTTGGAGCCAGCCTTCTCCCCAAGGGGACTCTGCCTGTTTCTGCCACACTCTCACCTGCAGGAGATCACTGGCCGGCTGCTGACATTTCTCCTCCATCTTCCGGATGAGGCTTTCCAGAGAAGAGAGCTCCTCAGAGATTCTGGCCAGATGCCGATCCCTGTTTCTCACCACCTCCTTCTCCACCTCATCCATCTGGGCCAGCAAAAAATTCTTTTGTTTCTCCAGAATTGTGTGCAGTTTCATGAACTTGGCTTCTGTCTCTTGCTTCTGTTCTTTGGTTTGTTTCTGAGATGGAAAGAGAAGAAAAGCAGGCCAACGTCAGGAACACAGCTGGTCTCTGCAGTGGGAAGAGACGCTTGAGGAGGCTCCTATCCCATCCTATCCCGGAGGGGTTCTTTCAGCCACAGAGGATTCAGTCTGCAGCAGAAAACCCAGAAAGTAGAAGGGGCTTCTTGAGTCCATTTGTTCCCTCACTAAACAGCCTCCACAGGTTGATTTCCGCAGTTCCCATCGGGGGATGAGACATGATGGTTGAGTAGAAACACCACAGGGGGCAAAAGTGCTCAGAAGTCCCTCCCCTCCCTTGGTCTCCTAACCTTAACTGCATCTTCCCTGGCTGCATTATGGGCAAGAGAAATTTGTGGGGGTGGGGGGCAGGAATGTACATACTACTGAATATCCCAAGTTTGCCCCCCCTAGAATCAGCAGTGGCTGAACCCCACTTTCAGTTGGCCTTAATCCAGCCCTGCATTAGACCCTCCTGAGGTCTCAGTCTCCCTCCCCAAATCTCCAGAAGTTTCCCAACCTGGATCTGGCAAACCTATCCCCCCATCCCCCACTGGTGGCCAGAGGAGACCCGGCAACCGTCCTTCTAAATTGAAAGTGGGGGCAGCCTCGTGGGTTGATTTTTCTGCTATTTAGACTTACGAGCAGGTCTTGGCTTTCCTTCTCCACATCTCCTTTATACGCCACAATTCTCTCTCTCCCCTTCTTCAGAATCTCCAGAGGGTTGCAGAACTGATCCTGGGGAGAGGGGGGATCACAGTTGAAATGTGTTCTTTTAAAGGTTTACTCCATGCTCTTCCCTCCTGGCCACCATGACACATTTATTTAAATCCATATATATAACCATGTTAGTTAAAAAAAAAATCAAAATCCAGCATGCTATTCCATCAGGGGAGCCTGTGTGCAGTAACACTTAAAGTGCTGGACTAAGATCTGGGAAATCCAGGTTTGAACCCCCAGTCCTGTCGTGGAAACTCGCTGGGTGACCTTGGACCAGTCTCATGACTCTCAGCCTACCCCTGACCTGGTTAGTCCCAGGAGAGCCTGATCAGCAGGGCCAACCTGGAGGCAGGCAGTGGCAGGCAAACCACCTCCCAACCTCTCTTGCCTTGAAAAGCTTACAGGGTATCCACAAGCCAGCTGTGACCTGACAGCAAAACAAAATTCTGTCACGCCACTCGTGTTCTGAGCAGGCACTTGGGTGGGCTTCTGATCTCCATTTTGAAACCCAAGACCTGACAATCTCAAACATTCACAAGACATTTTTGAGAGCTAGGAGTCTGCCTTTGTACTAATTTTAACTAGCTAGCCAAAGCATCACACATCTTTAAACAAATGAAGGGCCCAATGTAATACCCTTTCTGATGTGACTCATCATACTGGATGTTAAGAAGCACACTATGCCCAAAGAAGGTGCCCCAGTCCTTCACAGTTTCTAAAGGACTATGTCAGACCAGATCATCTCTGCAGTAGAAACTGAAGGGAGGGGCCACAATTCTGCAAGCCTAGTAGAACCAAAGCGATGTACAGAGTACCCAGCAGTACTAGTGCAATCAGAGTGCCCAGCAGAACCCAGTGCCGTTGTGGCAATGCCAGCTGATGTCAAGCACAGAATCGCAGTCCAAGAAGGGGGGATGGAACCTCAGCAGCACTAGTGCAAATGTGCCCAGCAAACCCAGTGCCATTCATAATATCAGCATAAGTTTTCCACTACATTGCTCTTAAATACATTCTGTCGCCAAACAGGATAGTGATGAAAAGGTCTTGAGGTCAAGAAGTGAAAATAAAGGGGGAGGGGAACATGGAAAAATTAGGTGAAGGGAGACAGAAAACATGAATGAGAAGTGTGTGGGAAGGGGGGGGGGTTGTTTATCTTACTGCATGTCATGGGCTCTGACAAGGGGACTGCCAGGCAGAGCCGACAGGGTTAGCAGACCCAACGGAGCCGACAACTGACCCCTCTCACAACTTGACTGATTCACTGCCGCTGCCCGCAGGGTTCTCAACACCTGGCTGTACAGCTGACGAGGACCAACAACAGGTAGACACACATCCCAGTTCATCACATTGCCTTGCTCGAGTACGGGAAAGGCTCTGTCAGGACTTAGCAATCTGAAGGAAAGAGGCCAAACTGCGGGCAAGACGTTCTCTCAGCCCAGAGTTTTAGCAGACGCCAGGCTGGCCCCGCTGCCTGCTAATTGGAAACAGCAGCAGCGGGCTATCTAAGCTCCTGCTTCGAGTTGCATGCTCTGTGGAAGCAACAAGTCCATCCGGTGACTTGCAACTACTCCAGCTCCCGGTCCTTGGCTCCGTTCCTGCTCTGGCTTCCCGGTTTCCTGACTTCTGGATTGTACGATCCTGCTTTCAGACTGCAATTCGGACTCAGCTACTGGTTCCTTCAACGCTCCTCTGGCTCTGACTTGAACTGAACTCGGACTTTCCCCTTGCCTGCTCTCCAGCGTGTGACACTGCAATACCAGAACTGCTGCTTTGCAAGATCTGGCTGAGCTGGGTACAAGGAAATGAAGAGCTAAAAACTAGACTATTGGAGAAAATGAGCTGCAGGCTGGCTACACATGGGCTTCCACAGAGACCAATGTATCAAGAGGCCTCTCCTGTAAATACAGTGCCCTCATATTCTCATACACATGATGCCAGACAGGCTGGCCATTTGTGGAAGGGAAAGTACTCTCTAGATTAAGTTTCTTTCTCTTCTTTTGACTGCAACCTGAATGTGGATCTACTTGAAGAAATGTAAGTTTACTTTTTTAACCATATACTTCTTGGGAGATGTATTTACTGCACTCTGCATCCCGTTCTATGTTTGGGCAAACTCTGCTACATTAACCAAATATCCCCATAATGAGTACCCCTAATATCTAGCTGTTGCCTTTTCCCTCGCTCCACCCATTTTTATTCATCCTTTGACTATTATTCCCTCCCTCTGCCTTTCCTCCTCTAAACAAATCTTTGAGTCTTCTTGTCGCTATATCCTGTTGCTCTGCAAAGACTGGCACGGAAGAGTGTACCCTACTAAGCAGAGTAAATAATATATAACTTTGAGCAATAAAACCACCTTGATTAAACAGAAAAAGTGGGTTGGTCTTAATTTTGTTCTCAGTATGGCCCAAACACTCATCATAAAAAGGAGAAAAACCCACAATTGGTATCTTCAATCTCCTTACAGTCGGAAGCACCAGCCCTGGAGGGAGAGCTCCTCTTCCGCTATGCTGGGAGGAAAGCACATCTTCTCCAGAGAATGATGGAATTCCACCAGCAAGGATCCAGATGAGTTCCTACCTTGTATTCCTGAGCAGCCACTTCCAGGGGAAGTATTGTGTGTCCTTTGTGTTCTGGGAGTCGCTCACAGACAGCACACACCAATTTTTCATCCTCTTTGCAGAAGAAATGGAGTTTTTCCTGGTGTCTCAAGCAAAGACCTTTTCTTGAACTTCGTGGCACCAGTTTAATTTTTTCAACTAGGTTTGCCAGCTGCCAGTTTCGGCGGAAAGCCCCTTTCTGGAACTTGAATTTGCAGACAGGACACTCCAAGTCTCCCAGAGTCTCCCATTTCTCACAGTAGTCAGTGATGCAGGCCCGGCAGAAGCTGTGCCCACAGTCCAGGACCACAGGGTCCGTCAGGCACTCCAGGCAGATGGGGCACTTGGCCTCCTGCTCTATCTCTGTGGATGGTGAAGCTGAGGCCATGAGGGCTGGATTTTCAGTGGCTTGGGTGATAGGAAGGGCAGCAGCTTGTCAGATCTGTAAAAGGGCAGCATAAGAACAAGAACATAAGAGAAGCCACGTTGGATCAGGCCAATGGCCCCTCCAGTCCAACACTCTGTGTCACACAGTGGCCAAAAAACCAAACCCAGGTGCCATCAGGAGGTCCATCGGTGGGGCCAGAACACTGCAAACCCTCCCAACTGTTGTTCCCCCCAAGTACCAAGAATACAGAGCATCCCTGCCCCAGACAGAGAGTTCCAACAATACGCTGTGGCTAATAGCCACTGATGGACCTCTGCTCCATATGTTTATCCAATTCCCTCTTCAAGCTATCTATGTTTGTAGCTGGCACTACCTCCTGTGGCAGTGAATTCCATGTGTTAATCACCCTTATAAGAACATAAGAGAACAGGAATGACCTAGAAAGAAGCCTTTGCATTTTTGTCTATTGCCATGTTGGGTTTGTTTTGAAATAGGTTTTATTGTTACTGCTGACACTATGTAAGTTGTCCACTGCCTAAAGAGTCTGAAAGTTGAGACCAGTGTTCCTTCTAAGCTGAGTGAGTGTGAGCTAGCTCACAGTTTTTCAGACCTCCGGCTCACGCATTTTTCTCTTAGCTCAGAAAAAATGGCCCCAGAGCAAACCAATTTATGCAGTAGATAAATCAATTGCTCACAACTTTAACATCAGTAGCTTACAAAGTTGAATATTTGCTCACAAGACTCCACAGCTGGTTGCATAAAAAGGTAAAGGTAGTTCCCTGGGTAAACACCAGTCATTTTTGACTCTGGGGTGACATTGTATCACAACGTTTTCATGGCAAACTTTTTTAATGGGGTAGCTTGCAATTGCCTTCCCCAGTCATCTACACTCCCCCCCACCCCCAGCACGCTGGGAACTCATTTGACTGACCTCGGAAGGATGGAAGGCTGAGTCAACCTTGAGCAGGCTATCTGAACCAGCTTGCGCCAGGATCGAACTCAGGGCATGAGCAGAACTTAGAACTTCCGTAGTGCAGCTTTACCACTCTGCACCATGGGGCTGCTTTCCTGGTGGCATACACATCTTTAAACAAATGAAGGGTCCATGTAATATCCTTTCTGATGTGACTCAGACTTCATGGAACTTTATTCCCCGGGAGAGCCACCTGGCCACGCTTTCAGCTCATTTTTGCTGGCAGGTAAAGAACTTCCTGTGCCAAAGAGGTTTCCTACAACCAGAAACTGCTGGCTGCCAGGAGCCTTTTCAGAAGCAGGTAGACATTGCTGTGGATTTTAGCTATATCAAGATTTTAGTCTGTTTTTATTTATCACACAATGTTCTTTTAATTTAGCAACTTAAGGGTTGTTGTTTTTTTAAATTAACACCTAAGCTGTTCATTAATGAAAAAAGAACATGCATCTTACAATATAGACAAAAACTTCCATGAAATCTAGCAGAAAACTCTCACAAAATCTATATCTCTACAAAAAATAAAATCTTAACGGCAGTTCAGCACTTCTTCCCTTGATTCCGTTGTAGGAAACAACCCATGCCAGCATCTTATTAAAGGAAACCACCTTTGAATAAACCATTTCTGTGCCTCTGTCTTCTTTACATATTCTTCTTAAAGCATTCCTGTCTTGGCTATTAGCATAATAAACCGAATTTTGCATAACTAGAACTCAAACTTTGGCAGATTGCTGCTTCCAATTTTTAGCAAGGAGCATTCTGGCTGCCAGTGTGGAGTAGTGGTTATAAGTAGCAGACTCTAATCTGGAGTACCGGGTTTGAGTCCCCACTACTCCTCCACATGAAGCTTGCTGGGTGACCTTGGGCTAGTCACAGCTCTCTCAGCCCCTCCCATCTCACAATATGTGCCTATTCTGGGGAAAGTGATTGTAAGAAGCTTTGAGGCTCCTTAGGGTAAAGGAAAGCGGGGTATAAAAACAGACTCTTCTAGTTCACCTTTACAAGTAACTGCCACAGGGCATACTACTGGTTTTTAGGCAACACAGTGTGGCTAGTCTAGCAAAACATTAGAAATTGCAATGGTTCTGGATCAACCGCTGCATACATTCCATTCTGAATATTTTCCCAACACTTTCTAGCAATGTGGCAGTCCCACCACATATAGGAAAGTGCCCGTTCTCATATCTCAGGCACATACCTGGCTTGACCCAAGTTTTTGTTAATTCATTAGGATGCTATCCTCCAAGTGGGACCTGGGCTGCCTTGGAATGACAGCTCACCTCCAGCTACAGAGATCAGTTCCCCTGGAGAAAAAGAGGTTCCTGTCCTCCCCAGGCTCCACCCCAAATCTCTGGGAATTTCTTAACCTTGAGCTTGCATCCCCACCCCCACCCCTGCCAGTGACCTGGGAGAACCTGGCAATGCAATCTGAGGCACACTTGTGAGGAAGCAGCAGGAGCATCTTATAGGACATTTATGGAAGCCTACGAGATGGTGGTGAAGGCTGCAAAGAAAGATTTCTCTGTGGCCTCCATTGCATCTGCAAGCTCTTGCCTGGCCATGGAGAGCCAGTTTGGTGTAGTGGTTAAGTGTGCGGACTCTTATCTGGGAGAACCGGGTTTGATTCCCCACGCCTCCACTTGCACCTGCTAGCATGGCCTTGGGTCAGCCATAGCTCTGGCAGAGGTTGTCCTTGAAAGGGCAGCTTCTGTCAGAGTTCTCTCAGCCTCACCCACCTCACAGGGTGTCTGTTATGGGGGAGGAAGGTAAAGGAGATTGTGAGCTGCTCTGAGACTCTTCGGAGTGGAGGGCGGGATATAAATCCAATATCTTCTTCTTCTTGTTTAGGACTATTTGCTCATTATCTAAATTCCCTTGAGGCAAACAAAACGGTTTGGAATTGGCTATTGGCTGTGGGGCATCTGTGAGCTACTTTGCAGACAAAGTCACAGTGCTCCGCCAGGATCTCCCAACCACAATTCTTATAGTAAAAGAACTTGAAGCCCTTTGCCTGTCTTCAGGTCCACTTTTGGACCGTTTCAGCCGACTCTCCCTGGAGGATGTCAGCAGGATCCTGGCAGCTGCAAGGCCTACTGCTTCTCTCCTTGACCTGTGCCCATCCTGGCTGGTCAAGGCCTGTGGGAATGGTGTTCCAGCCCCTACTAGAAGAGATTCTCAACTTGTCGCTTTTGTTGGGGAGCATTCCAGGGGGTTGAAAGAGGCTGTGGTACATCTACTCTAAAAAAAATCACTGGACCCCATGGTCCTAGCCAACAACCACCCAGTTTCCTGAGCTAAGACAAAAATGTGTGAGCCAGAGGCTAAAAAACTGAGCTAGCTCGCCCTAACTCAGCTTAGAGAGAACACGGGCCCCAATTCATATTAGGTTCCCATATGCTTGAGAAATGAGCTTCCTTGGAAACGATGAATGGAAGAGGTAGCTGGTGAATTGTCCTCTTGCTATGCAACACTTGAGCTAGACCAGGGGTGGCCAAACTTGCTTAACAAAGGAGCCACATAGAATAAATGTCAGATGTTTGAGAGCTGCAAGACACAAACATCAGATATTTGAGAAGGAAGGAAGGAAGGAAAGCAAATAGACAGAGGGAGGGGGAAAGAGAGCAACTGTAACTTTAAATGCATTCTCCAAGCCAGCCAATGGGGTGGGGTGGGGGGGCTTCTAGAGCCACACAATATGTGTGAAAGAGCCACATGTAGCTCCCAAGCCACAGTTCGGCCACCTCTGCACTAGACCAGGTGGGTTCAGTGAATGAGACAGAGCCAGTCTGGTGTAGTGTGCGGACTCTTATCTGGGAGAACTGGGTTTGATTCCCCACTCCTCCACTTGCACCTGCTGGAATGGCCTTGGGTCAGCCATAGCTCTGGCAGAAGTTGTCCTTGAAAGGGCAGTTGCTGTGAGAGCCCTCTCCAGCCCCACCCACCTCACAGGGTGTTTGTTGTGGAGGAGGAAGGTAAAGGAGATTGTGAGCCGCTCTGAGACTCTTCGGAGTGGAGGGTGGGATATAAATCCAATATCTTCTTCTTCTTCTGTAGCAGAGGAATAAGCGAGGCGCACACTTACTGATTGAAAAACGAGGTATTTTACCTTGACATCAAAGCAGGTTCATTTGAGCATCTAGGCTCCCCAAAGTAATGAACGCCGGACCCTTCTCAAAACATCAGCTTTAAGCAAAAGCCAGCCTGCAGCCTCCCGCCTTACACGTTATCAGTTTCACTTCTCTCCTCCCCTTCTCCCTGGTAGTCTGCTTATTCCAGCATGTCTGCTTATCTCTAAGGAGCTTCCTCAGAGGGCCTCTATCAGTACCCATCTGTGTATTACACCCTTTTGGACAGCTCTTCAAATATTGCATCAGACAGTCTCTTTGCTGTTAAAGGCAAAACCATATTTTCAATTATTATAGGGGTATTCATAATTATTCAGGGGTCCCTCTTCATTCCCCCTTTCAGTCTCTGAAAGTTATTTTTTTATTATTATTATTATTTTAAAATCTGAAGGAGACTGACCATCATTAAGCAAATCAATTCTGTATGCCCACTCGAGAAGAGCAGCTAGGTGACTATTTGATTTTTGACATTCCCAAGAAAGACTGAAATGACATTACAATGGGGTAATGCTATAGTATATTGACAGAGATGGGGTGTAGATGGGTCACGGGAGGAGAGAGACAGTGATGGGATTATCCATTCACACTGGCACATCCCAGTATTGTCCATCTAGAGAAGGTGTGTGTGTGAAAGAAGGTCACTCAGAGGCATGCCTTGGCTATGCAGCCCAGCCTTTCAATGTGGAGTTTTCCTGATCTCCATCATGGGGCCTTTCTGGGCACACAGACTAGCTTGAGAGGGCCCCCCCCCCATGTCCTTTAAGGCTCCTCTCTTTATTTGGCAGCACTCTGGTATCAGTTCCTCCTCTTTTGTACTGTCCAGTCCTTGGAGGGTGTGTCTCACATTTCATAGTGCACTGCTGATCGGACTTCAAACAACCAGGGTTGAGACACAATTGGGACAAAGGGAAAGGGTTTTAGGAATGTCAATTACCAAAATTAGGCTATACATGAGTAAAAAATATAAAATAATCCACTCATAGTATATCCATTAAATAATTACATATGTCCAGTCTAAATTTGTGAACATAGATCTTGGAAGGATCCTAAAGAACTTATTTCTTTATCAATAAAACATTATTAGTTATGATGCAAGAATACAAAAACTCATCTCAATTCTAAAACACATAAGGAACATTTGCAAATGATATTCTATAAACTGAATCAACTCATGTGCCTTTATGGAAAACACCTCGTTGTAGCCTAGGTGATTAAGTTACACACATTCAGACATACTTGGAAACATTGCCAGTTGTGGGCAGTCCACGTTTGGCCACATTATTACAATATAAAAACCATTTCACTGTTCATTTCTTATTCCCCTCCCCTCTTAGTCTAACAAAAGGTCTTCTTTCTTGGGTTTATGGAGAATTTGCGTGCTTTATGCATGACAATCTTTTCACAGGGAAATCTGTTTCTGTTGCAGCCAAAAGGAATTCCTTTTCCTGAGAGCACAACTGGAAGTAACAATAGGCTGCTGTTATAATCAGCTGAGGCAACCAGCCTTTTGCTAGGCAGAGGACTCTCCCTGGAAATAAGTTTTCTCCACAACTCAATTTGGATGATGTTCTCGGGGAGGCCTTCCTTCCAACATCAGTGAGGCATGACCAAGCAAATTTCAGGACCTCTAGGTATATATGGAAGAGCCTGGAAACATACTTAGAGAAACAAACAAACAAAACAGCAATTATAGGTGCTTTTTTCCCTTTTAAAGCTTTCCTTGGCTGTCCACAAATTGCCATAACTTGAGTCCAACCCTGTTGAGATAGGTTTGCATACATTAGCTAAATTACCATACTTGTTCTGGACAGGAGACTTCCTCCTTGGTGTTTCAGTTTGACAAGGTCTCTACCCTTCCAATGTTAAAGGACAGATTTCATACAACATACATTATGCAGAACACAAATCCACAATACAAACCCATGCATCACTTCTCATGATTCAGGCTAGTGCATATCCATATATAAAACAAGCATCTAGTGGTTCATGAGAGGCTTTTCATTTCATTTCATTTTATTTTTGTTGCAACAGATATGAATCTTAAAAAGAAAACATGAAATTGTGCACAAAATTTGGAGCTCCAAACAACAACAAAAAGAGATTACCATAGTTGAAGTTACCCCTGGATTGGGAAAATGGTCACAAAAAGGGAAGAAAAACTTCAAAAACAAACACAAAACAAAACTGAGGCCTCAACAGAACAATGCCAGCTTTTATCATACATGTACGTGAGGGATCAGACCCAAAAATGATTAGAGAATTTAAACCATTGGACTTCAGTGGGGTGTTCAAGTCCCACTGAACCCCATCTTCCTCCGTGTCAGCTCATCAAAATTTGTTCTGTGGGTCTCACATAAGTGTGAGAGTGGGTTTCATCAAACTTCAACAACAAAAATCCTAAAAGCAAATAATAGTTAAACAATTCTTAGCAGACATACCAATAATTCTTAAAATTACTAGATAATAATGTGCATGCATTAAACTTGAATTGCAGATCCCGGTTTTCTTCATATATATAACAAAACAATCCTGGAAGGCAAATTCTGGTTAATACGCCTTGACAAAGAAGGTTAAAATAACAGAGAGTCAGAAATTCAAAATAATTAAATAGAAATGTGATATCCAGTAGCAAGCCCGGCCAGGACTGAAGACTGGATTGAAACACAAAATCAAACAGAATTGGAGCCCTACCATGGTAAGAACATGAAACATAGAAAGAATTTTCTTGAACATAACACTCAGGAAAAGTCATGCTCTAACAAGATACTTATAGATGGAGGCATAAAATATGATGAATAAGCATATGGATGCCTTTTCCCACCATCTAGCTGAATAGGAAGATTGATATGCACAGTTTATAGATGGAACATAACTATGAATGACATCAAGAGAACAAATGAAGATATGCATTTTGAAGAATGCAGAACATTATTAAAGTCCATATTTCCAATGAAGACCAAGAGTTTTCAGGAATCCTGCCTACTAAATTACTAAGAAATCTAGAAAGGGTATTTCCATAGGAAATATGACACTAAGAATAACTGGATCTCTGATAAAAAAACTATTAGTTGACAGAATAGTAGTAGAAGCGCCCCACTGGGCCACTCTGGTCAGACCAGTCTCAGTTACAGTTCTAATGAAGACACTCACAAAGACAGCCGGTTCAACAATGTTGTATTAGGGTCAGACAGATATCACAGTCAAGAAGCAGTCCAGTAGTCATACTAGGGTGGCCATAATATCTGCAGGCCAGCCAGGGACACCTTGAGGGGGGAATGAGTGCGTGTGTGCGCGCGCGAAGCGTGCGCCGCCGCAAACAGGAAGTGACGTCACTTCCGGTGACGTCACTTCCGGCGACGGCATGCCACCGCCGGAAACAGGAAGTGACATCACTTCCTGTGACATCATATCCCCGCGCCACCTGCCGGAAGCAGGAAATGACATCACTTCCTGTGACATCATTTCCCCCAAATGCCACTGCCGGAAACAGTGGCATTTGGGGGCTCCTTCCTGAGCCAAGACAAAAATGTGTGAGCTGGAGGCTAAAACCCTGTGAGCTAGCTCACACTAACTCAGCTTCGAGGGAACACTGGTCCCCATCACCTCCAGGGAAGCTGCCTAGAACAGACACCTCTATGAATCTGTCTAATCTGTTTAAAGCCGTCGATGCCAGCAGGCATCCCTATCTCCCAGCCGCCCAGACGGTGCCACAATTTGCCATGAGGGCCGGGCGGGGAAGACTCTTCTCCCTTCGCCCCTCAGGCACGGGGAGCGCGGGAAAGTCAGCTGCGCCACTGACTGACCTGAAGCAGGTGGTGAGCTCCCCGCTAGGCTTCAAACACGGGTACTTGGTGGTGGTGACTTTGCTCTCCGAACAAACTTCCCTGCGAAGTGAGAGGGGGGAAAAAGAGAGGGTGTCTGTCTGGCAAAGTCCTCCTCCGTCACAACAGCTCTCCTGAGCCAGTCATAAGTTATATTTATTTAAATTTATATCCCACTTCTTTCTTTATAGATGGCAGTGTTGTTCGCCCACTTGAGAACCCCATCAGCCTGTATGGTGGGATATAAACTTCAAAATAAATATCAAACCCTTGCATATTTATTGCCAAGCCATCTGTGCAAATGGCCTCTCATTGATTTGAAACCCCTGTTCCAAATCAATGCATGCTTACAGAAGTAATTGCCACTGAATTCAAGAGAGCTTTCTTCCAAGCAAGCATGTATTTGCAGCCTTCACCTATCAAAGCTTCTCGTTCAAAGGCATATGGAAGAGAGAGATTCGAATCACTTTTGCAAACATAAGTTTGTACATGACTGTTGGAAGAAAAGTCCATTTATAGTTTTTAAAGAACTCTGTTATGCAGGCTGTATGCCAAAGCATAACTAATGCAACCTTAAGTGATCCTTGACTGGTGAGAGACATATGGAGGAGTGATTGCCTTTGAGATTACCATCCAATATACCAGGGGTAGCCAAACTACAGCTCTGGAGCCACATATGGCTCTTTCACACATATTTTGTGGCTCTTGAAACCTCCACCGGCTTGGAGAATGCATTTAAAGTTGCTTTCTTTCCACCTCTCTTTTCCTCCTCCCTCTCCCCATATGTTTGCCTGCTTGCCAGCCTTCCTGTCTTGCAGCTCTCAAACATTTGACATTCATGTCTTGCGGCTCTCAAGGATCTGCCGTTTATTCTATATGGTTCTTATATTAAGCAAGTTTGGTCACCTCTGCAATTTACACTTCCTTGGGAGTGAGTCTGAATGAATTCATTCCTGCCTTTGTTACAGCAAAAAAGCCATAAACAAACAAAGCACTGAGTGAAATGAAGTCATGTGTCATTCAAATCTAACCAAGAAAATACAGAGACCACTAAGGCAGTTAACACCTGTAATAGGTGGGGAGCAGTTCCATATAATTTATAAATAAACAGTACAGGTAGTACCTGGCAACCAAAGCCCCACCAGGTATAGTTCTAATCCACTTTGCTGAAACACGGGGCAAGTACCATATTGTGGAATAGGGTTTAGCGGAGCCACAGGTGACAGTGACACGGCAAATACCCGCATGCAACTACCAAGCCAGTGAATCACTCACTTAGAGTGTTGGACTACATTTATGGAGACCAAGACATGTTCAAATACTATAAAATTCTGGCAAGTTACACTCAGCCTCACTGACCACACAAGATTGTTGTAAGAATAAAATAGGAAGGATTGTGAAGCATCCTGAGCTCCTTGAATAAAAATATACTAGATAATAGGTATGTATGTGTGCAGCAGCAGGGTGAGAAAAAAATGAATTGAATCAGTATTTCTGTCCACAGAGTCAGCATTTCATTTATGTCAATTCTTAACATGATCATCAACTCCAGCAAAATATACGAATAAAAACGTGACTCAAAAATAATTCTCAAGTTACATTCAACACATGTAGAGCAGACTGTGCAATTCTGGTTCTGGTCCTTGATTTAATCTGCAAAGTGATTCGCTTTAACAGCTGTACACATACATGCGATCACTGTAACATACAAACGGGCAAATGTAACTCTCTGCATTAATGGTGGAGGAACTCAGAAGAAACTAAACACTCTATTTAGGAAGAGAATTAATTGGGAAAACATAACTCTAATTGAAACAAAATAAGACTTTTTTCCAAATGAGGAACAGTCCAGTGATAAAGAGCAGTCACTGCTCTTTGTTTGAGTGCAAAGGCCAACGCAGTCATGACTTTGCAAAATACCTGCTTTTACGCAACTGGACAAACTGTGCTTTTTAATTTTTTTTTTAAAGGGCAATTCTCAACTCTGACGTACTTCTTGAAGCTCATTTCAAAACTGCCCAGCTTCTCTGTAACATGGACTATCGGCAGACATCAGTGTGCTTAAGATAGCAAGGGGCCAGCGGCTGCTTGACAGCACGCTCCCTAGGATTATAGGAAATGTAGTTGCCGCATCCCCTAGACTACATCACACTCCTTCTGTCAGTGAACCCGAAGTACTACAACTCCCAGAAGCCACAGTTCCCTCCTGAGGCCACATGGAGTTTGCTCAGAGGCTTACACGCTAGTCACGCTGAAGTCCGTTTTGGATTTTTAAAAGGCGAAAATAAATCCATCTACGGACCACAACAGAGTGCGCATAAATAGCTCCTTTTTATGGCCAAGTCCTCTGTATAAGGAAGGCAGTTCTGCGCGCACATGTCGTTTCTAAGTGGGAGGGGAATGAATCAACGTAAGATGAACCCTTTGGCGGGTGAAAAGGGGAGAGATCAGGCCGCAACACACGCACACACACACCCGCCCGGCCTCCGCCGTCTCCTCCCACCCCCCGCTTCGCTTTAGCTCCGGGCCCAGGCCACCTTCTGCAGCTGCCCGCCTGAGAACCCAGCGTGGGACAAGCGCGCTTACTCCAGGGAGCTGCCGGGAGGAGAGAAAAGCCGCGGCCAGAAAGGGGGGAAAGTCCAAATGGAACCTTCCCCACCATCCAAGCCGTGCCTGGGAATGCACCCGGCTCTGCGCCCAGGAGGGCAACAGAGCCGCGGCACTCAGCCTGGAGTGAAGCCGGCTGCCCCCCCTCCCCCCCTCCCTGTGTTGCCTAATCACTAATCAGCGGCTGCACAGAGCCACCAGCCGCCCGAAGGCGCCGAGCGCCGCAGAGGAAGTGGAGCGGGTGAAAAGGGGAGAGATCAGGCCGCAACACACACACCCGCCCCGCCGTCTCCTCCCAGCCCCCGCCTCGCTTTAGCTCCGGGCCCAGGCCCAGCCATCCAGCACGCAGGCGGGGCGGAGCGGGGAGAGGAGGCCAGGTTGCTGCTGCTCCGGCCGGCCAGGCCATCCAGCAGGCGGGGTGGGGAGAGGCCAGGAGGCCAGGCCAGGCCGGGGAGCACTGGGCCGCCGCTTCGGCGGGCCCGGCCATCCAGCAGGCAGGCGGGGCAGAGCGGGGAGAGGAGGCCAGGCTGCTGCTGCTCCGGCCGGCCAGGCCATCCAGCAGGCGGGGTGGGGAGAGGCGAGGAGGCCAGGCCAGGCCGGGGAGCGCTGGGCCGCCGCTCCGGCGGGCCCGGCCATCTGGCAGGCAGGCGGGGCGGGGAGAGGAGGCCAGGGCAGGCCGCTGCTCCGGCCGGCCAGGCCATCCAGCAGGCGGGGAGAGGCCAGGCCGGGGAGCGCTGCCTGGGCCGCCGCCCCTGCCACCCAGCAGGCGAGCGGGCGCAGCAGCAGCTAGGCGGCATGGTGGTGGCTGCCGGCGGGAAGAGGCTGGCTGCGGTGGCGACCGGGGATCTGGAGTCGGGACCCAGAACACAAAGGTCAGAACTGCGCCTCGGCAAATGGGGGGAAGGGGGGAAGGTACTTACTGTGTGTAGTCTGTAGGGAAGCTTTTTCTCTTATTTCTCCTCTCTCTCTTCTTCTTCTCTCTCTGCAATGGGCAAGCAAAGCCAGCCCAGATCAGAGTGAAAAGGGAAACTAGAAGAAGCAGCGGGAAGAGGGAAGCGGGGGTGGGCAGCCACGTTCCACGGACCAATTAGGTGGGGCCCCTAGCTGCCTGCCACGCCCCCACACCACTTCAAGACTGCTCCGCAGTGGCTGGGCAGGCTGGCTGCCGATGTGGAGCCCCACCACTGGATCCATTTTTGCCAAACCGGGACTTTTAATGGTCCCGTGCTTGCAAGCCCGGGAGGCGGGAATTTGACACCAGAGGCGGGACTTTCCCGGGCAACCGGGACGATCTGGCCACCCTAAGTCATACACTTCCAATCAATGAATCCAGTCAGAGGTACAGATACACAGTCCAATAGAATAGTCAATACACAGTCCACAGTCATCAAATTCCAATATCCGTCCAACAGTATGCCACGCTATATCCGTCCGTTCCTATCCCACACTGAACAGATAGCAGGCCACTGCATTTCAAGTCCCCTTAGCCAATCCCAGTCCAAATTGGTTAAAGGCTTACACCTGATGACACTTTGACACCTGTACTCAAGGATGACACAATACTTTGGCCGTTCCAATTCATCTTAAAGAGATAGGACACTGACATTAGTTTCTCAAGACTTAAGAAAGAAGAAGCACAATGAGAGGACAGTTTCACCCAGGGAAGGGTATAGATGTTCCTCTATAACACGTTATAACGTTATGGAAAGGGGTCTTTGTGAGGCAGAACTTCAAAACACTGCTCTAAACAAACACTCAGTACCAACAAGCAAAGGAACCCCCATGTTCAAATGAATGAAAAGTTGGGAAGCAGCCCAAAGTAAGACAGAAAAACTGCCAGATGCAACACCTAAAGACCACATGCTTCTGGTATGAGATGTTCTTAACAAAAATCCCAAGAAGATAAAATTTCCAAAAGGTTGGATCCTGTATTGCTTTAGCAGAATAGATGCTCCATATAAACCCAAGATTACAATTATAACCTTCCAACCCATTGTCCCAGATCAAAAAACTTAACAAGAGATCTGTTAGGTACACCATTTCTTTAAAACAAAGACAATCACAAGCTAAATATCTTAAAAATATTCCCCTTAAAATTAAAGCTACACAATCTAAGTACAAGGGAAACTAATAAACCATCAAAAATTATTCTCAGACTCAAAAGGGTAAGACAAAAAGAAAAGAAATGAATTATCAGAGGAATAGCTTCTAATCTAGAAGAACTCTTAGCCTCAAGGCAGTTTACAGGCAGGGTCCTTTCTCTGGTAGAGAAAGATTAGCTGTTTACAGGCAGGGTCCTTTCTCTGGCAGAGAAAGATTAGCTGTAGTGGAACTTTGGGATGCCAGCTCCAGACTGGAGATTTAAGAACATAAGAACATAAAAGAAGCCATGTTGGATCCGGCCAATGGCCCATCCAGTCCAGCACTCTGTATCACACAGTGGCCAAAATATTTTTATATACATATACACTGTGGCTAATAACCACTGATGGACCTCTGCTCCATATTTTATCTAACCCCTCTTGAAGCTGGCTATGCTTGTAGCCACCGCCACCTACTGTGGCAGTGAATTCCACATGGTAATCACCCCTCGGGTGAAGAAACACCTCCTTTCATCCGTTCTAACCCGACTGCTCAGCAATTTCATCGAATGCCCACGAGTTCTTGTATTGTGAGAAAGGGAGAAAAGTACTTCTTTCTCTACCTTCTCCATCCCTTGCATAATCTTGCAAACCTCTATCATGTCACCCCGCAGTCAACATTTCTCCAGGCTGAAGAGCCTTAAGCGTTTTAACCTTTCTTCATAGGGAGTGTTCCAAACCTTTAACCATTCTGGTTGCCCTTTTCTGCACTTTTTCCCATGCTATAATATCCTTAGACCCAAAATCAGGAGAATATGAGAATTCAGAAAAATATCTCAATTGTGCCTCCCCCCTTTGATACCATGGAGCATATCTATAAACACAAGATGGGGAAGGTGATGAGATATATATGCCTGGTGGAGGTTTAGATTTTACACTTCTTATTTCTAAAATTAAGACTAAATTTGGCTATGTACCTTTTCTGGTTATGGATCTGATTTATAAAAAGACAAGTCTCTTTCTGTAAAGACACATGGTTACTTGTGCCTTCAAGAGGAGAGACCTGAGGTGAAAATTTTCTTTCCTTCTTAATATCTCAGGGCACTGCATTCTAAAAATTATTATTGGTTCTGTTGAAGATTTCAGATTGAGAAAAGAGAAGGGGATTAACATTCCTTCCCAATGGGGGAGGACAGGAAGGGAAAAGTCCCCTATGCAAGCACCAGTCGTTTCCGACTCTGGGGTGACATTGCTTTCACAACTTTTTCACGGCAGACTTTTTACAGGGTGGTTTGCCATTGCCTTTCCCAGCCATTTACACTTTCCCTCCAGCAAGCTGGGGACTCATTTTACCAACCTCAGAAGGATAGAAGGCTGAGTCAACCTCAAGCCAGCTACTTGATCCCAGCTTCCCCCAGGATTGAATTCAGGTCATGAGCAGAGCTTAGGATTGCAGTACTGCAGCTCTAGCACTCTGTGCCACGGTGTTCTTGTGGGGGAAGGGCAAGAAGACTGCAAATTTGCAATCTTTAACTTCCCTAAGCCAGGCTCCAATTTGGGGCTGATTTAGGCACTCTCTATACATTCTCAAAGGCCTTTCCTTGAGCCTGAAATTTATAGAACTAAAGGAGTAAATATTTAACAAACTAGTTTAATCTCTCTTTCTCAGAGATATTTGATTCTGGCATTTTAAAGGTGAAAATAAAGGTACAACTCTCTAAATCTCTTTCTCAATCATGGCAATAAATTGCATTTATTTAATTTGCATCCTTGCTGCATTTTAAAAGAGCTGAACCTAAGTTCTTTTGGGCTGACTGTAATGCAGTAGCCATGTACCAACTAATTTTAGTACTGAAATAGCTGAAGAGCCTTAACTGGATATACCAGGAAGGTCTGGGAGGCATAAAAATTAACATTATGAATACATTTCTTTGCCTAGCCTAACCTAGACTAGAGCCTATTTTGCTAAACAGCCTCCTGACATAATTCCATTCGGGGAAACCCTTGGATCCCATCTGGACATTTGAACTCTGTATGATAATTATCTAGCTCTCTGAATTTATACCCAGTTAGCTAATTACAGTGAACAACTCACTAAAACCAATGCTTCCATGCCTATTTTGTAAAATAAACTTTCTTTAAGTTTATTTGTGTGGTTAGTTACTTTCAGGCCACCACAATCTGAACCAAACTTATCCACAAGCCTTTGGAAGTACCTACTGTCAATTTGTGAAAACTGACTTGGGGAACCCCTTGCTGGAGTGGTGTGGCTTGGTTTTCTCTAGAGTTTTCCTAATAGGCAGAGGCTTGACTGGGGCCTCTGTGCTAAAGCATTTATCCAGTCTGGTGGCAACCTACCTTCCTGGTGTTTCTGGGGAAAATACCAGACTCTGGACCTGTGTTTAACTATCACTTGGCAAGTCTGCTGACCCACCTCGGCCAAACAGGTGGCAGACTTCGTCACACTAACAGAGACCTGATCTTTTAGGCAAGGCCACATTCTCTATAGTTAGTTTTATTTCCTGAATGGGGTTGCCATATCCAGACAGGACAGATGGCTTACGATCTAAAATGGAAGTCTAAAGAAAGATGAGTTCCCTAGGGAACCAGGCTCTGAGCTCTCACTCACACCAAACTTCCATTACCCTGCAGAGAAAACTGAGTCTGCAGCTTGG
The DNA here is from genome assembly GCF_032191835.1 of Heteronotia binoei. Classification (NCBI taxonomy): domain Eukaryota; kingdom Metazoa; phylum Chordata; class Lepidosauria; order Squamata; family Gekkonidae; genus Heteronotia; species Heteronotia binoei. The sequence goes on along the minus strand of NC_083227.1, from coordinate 19,572,313 downwards.
AACTTTGTGCTGTGATTCCAGGAGATCTCCAGGCCTCCCCCTGAGAACTGGTCTCATCTAATTTTAATCCAAATCATTGCTCTTCTGTTCTTTATTTTATTAAGGGGAGAGAGGTCTTTGTTACCTTACAAAGCCAGGTCTCTTCATTGTAAAAGACATTCAAATCAAAAATTTAGATTTTTTCCTTTCTTGAAAGGGAGGTTTAGGGACAAAGGAGCCTTCCCTTCCCATGTGGAACTACCATTCTCTGACATTTCTCAGAATTCTGGCTCTTTTTTAAAAAGTTCCCCATGACTCCAAACATTTAGACAAGACACTTCTAGGGAAAACAAGAAGAAGAAGACGACGACGACGACATTGGATTTATATTCCGCCCTCCACTCAAGAGTCTCAGAGCGGCTCACAATCTCCTTTATCTCCCTCCCTCACAATAAACACCCTGTGAGGTGGGTGGGGCTGAGAGGTCTCTCCCAGAAGCTGCCCTTTCAAGGACAAGCTCTGTGATAACTTTGACTGACCCATGGCCATTCCAGCAGGTGCAAGTGGAGGAGTGGGGAATCAAACCCAGTTCTCTCAGATAAGAGTCTGCACACTTAACCACTACACCAAACTGGCTCTCAAACAGAAAACAGGAGCTGCCAGTGGGATTCTGACAGCTGCAGACACAAAGGAAGCCTTATCCAATCACTTCCCCACTTTCCCGGCTCAGACGCACTCGCGTGGCTGAGAACCGCGGTACTGGTGGGTACAAAAATCGCTTGGAGGCTGTGCCTCCTCTCATTCACACACACACACCACAGAAATCCTTCCAGTTCCTAGCCTCTGTGCTTCAGCTCCAAGGCAGAGCCTAATAGACAGAGCTTCAAAGGTTGATCAAGCCTTTCTTCTCTCTCTCAGGAGAGGTAATCCAAAATTCCCAAACAATTCATACTTATAATCCTGAAGATCTTCCAGTTACCTATACACGTCGGTTTCAATCAGGTGCGAGATCTTGGCTGGCTGGCCGAATACCTTTCCTCACCGGGGCGGAGAAAGCTGGATTCAAGTAAAAAATATGACTTCTGGTGCCTAGTCTGCTGTTCCCCACCACAAGGGTGAAAGGCAAAACGGTTTTGCAGGCCTAGCCAAAGGTAGGAAAAATCCTCCCCGCCATTCCCGGATTCCCAGTATTCCTGGAATTTCTTCCCGGCCAAGGCACCAAGTTATGTAGCAGAGGAATAAGCGAGGCGCACACTTACTGATTGAAAAACGAGGTATTTTGCGTTGACATTAAAGCAGGTTCATTTGAGCATCTAGGCTCCCCAAAGTAATGAACCCCGGACCCTTCTCAAAACATCAGCTTTAAGCAAAAGCCAGCCTGCAGCCTCCCGCCTTACACGTTATCAGATTCACTTCTCTCCTCCCCTTCTCCCTGGTAGTCTGCTTATTCCAGCATGTCTGCTTATCTCTAAGGAGCTTCCTCAGAGTGCCTCTATCAGTACCCATCTGTGTATTACACCCTTTTGGACTGCCTGCTTGTCTAACCATTACAGCTCTTCAAATATTGCATCAGACATTCTCTTTGCTGTTAAAGGCAAAACCATATTTTCAATTATTATTATAATAGGGGTATTCATAATTATTCAGGGGTCCCTCTTCACTTCTTCTTTGGATATTACTATCTTCACAAGTCCCCTGTTCATAACAGGCCCGTAGCTACGAGGGGGCCTGTGGGGGAACAGCCCCCCGACTTCTGGGTGAGGCCTCCTGACTTGGGGCCCCCAAACAGCCCCCAGGGCCTCTGCTGCATCCTGGAGCGTAGGGCAGGGGGCAGAAGCAGTCCCCAGCCTCCCCCTCCAGTTAAAAGAGCTGCAGGCCGATCAGCTGATCAGCAGGCCCTTTAACCCAGCACAGGATTCAACTGCTCCATAGCTATTGGTGCTCCTGGCTTGACTGGTGACGAGGAGTGGGGTGACCTTGGACTCTGTGGAGCAGACCCTGCCAGCTGCCTGTTGTCAGCCGGCTGCGACTCTCGAGGGGGCTGGGAGCCTCTATAAATTTTAGCAGCATTTCAACATCTAAAAGCTTCCCCGCCACGCGCACACACACATCCTGGTAAGTAAATGTTCTCATATGACTGCAAAACTTCCCCCTTCTGCTGTGTATGTGAAGCTCTTCATGTTCTTTGTAATTCACAAGGTAAAACTCGCTCCCTCCCCCCCCACACAGGGAAAGAGCCTTCCCCCGCTTCCTTCCTTGGTCTCTCTAGCAAGCCATTTATTTAGCTCCAGCTCCACAAGGCTGGTTCCTTCCTACCAAAAGAATGACTCAATGTAAATTTAAATAACAAGACACCCTGTATGTGTTCACTGTAACTTGTGAACAGGACTTGTGTGTGTGCATGTGTGTTGGGGGGAGGGGAGGGAGGCTGTATGCTTTCAATACAGTTATCCTGTATTTGGGTAGCAGAAATGTGATATATGGGCTTTAATTCATAGAGTTAAGAACTCTGGCTGGTAAATTCCTGGATATTTTTGGTGGATCCTGAGGAAGGCAGGGAGCTCAGTGGCATGTAAAGTCCACATCCCCCCCCCCTCCAAAAAAGCCATTCTGTACAGGGGAAATTATCTCTGTAGTCCAGAGAACAGTTGTGATTCTGGGTGATCTCCAGGCCCCACCAGGAGGTTGGTAGCCCAATATCTTGGGAGTAAACCCACTGAATAAGAGGACTGAAGGTAGTTCTGCCTTCCATTGCTTCAGGTGGCCTTCCTGGAGTTTGCTTTAATTTTCACACACACACACCCGCCCTCCCAACTTTGTTATTCCAAGGAGGTCTCCCATCCAAATACTTGCCAGAGCAATGTAAAGTTTTTGAAAATTGGTTATCAGTGTGTGTGTGTGGGGGGGGGGGGGAGGCAGTAGGGAGTTTGAGTGTTCTGGGAACAGAAACAGATTCGGGTGGGTAGCAGCATTGGTCTGAAGTAATAGAACAAAATTTGAGACAGGTGGCTCCTTTAAGGCCAACAAAGTTTAATCCCGGCTGTGTGGGGCACCAGCCAGTGTGATGGTAGGTCAGGTGGCCATGAGAGTGGCTATGGGTTGGGGCTGTTGAGTGCCCCCCCCAAAAAAAATCAAAGGCCCCCTGACCTTCCAAATCCTGGCTACGGGGCTGGTTCATAACCCCTCCTAGGCTGTACTCCCTCCTCTCACTGAATCCTCTCTTGACCTGTGCATCCACTGCCAACTCCCCATCCTCTGACTTCCAGTTTGCCTTTTAGACATCCTTCAGCCCTCAAGGCACCATTTCTTAGCTGAATGTCCATCCCCAACTCAGAGACAAGATCAATGGCATTCACTGGTAGAGGGCTCCAAGCACAGCCCTTGTAAGTAGAAGCTGAATCTCCTCCTTCTCTCTCCACCCACCACCAGCATGGCTTCTCTTCCATTATGCAAGAATTACCTGCTGGTTGTCTCACCTCAGAATCACTGGATGGGCACAACGGTCTCCCCCTTGGAGGCAGGGTGGAAAACATCTTTCATAAACAGTGGCGAATTTAACAGCTTTCCTGACCTACCAAAGGATCTTGAGATCCAGGTGCCAATCCCAACCGCACCATGGAAGCTTCCTCAGTGACCTTGGGCCAGTCACACACTCTCACCCTAACCTACCTCTGAGGGTTATTGTTGTTGTGAGGATAAAATGGAAGGCCTAATTTTTCCACTTGTGTTCACTGTGCATGTCCATTGGGTTTTCTTTGTCGTTCTGTATTGATTTTCCTCCTTTCAGCACTCAGTTCACTTTCTGGTTGCTGTTTTCCCCAATGTGTTGAGGGTGGTAGACTTAAAGTGATGAGGCCTGAGTTCAAGTTCCTGCTCAGCTATCGGATTGCCAGCCTCCAAGTGGGGCCTGGAGATCACCCAGAATTGCAGTTAATCTCCAAACAACATAAATCAGTTTCCCTGAAAGAATGGCCACTGAGAGGATGGATATGGCATCATGCTCCCCCCAGTCCTTCCTCTTCCCAGACCCCACCATCCCCAGCTCTGCACTCAAAAGCTCCAGGACGAAGCTCACTCACTCTTGGACTGGCTTCCCTCATAGGGGCATGGGTAGGAGAGAAAACAGGAGCACCCAGTTCCTTGGAAACACAGAGGAGAGAAGAGGAGACTGGAGTTATACCTTCCCTTCACTCAGAGTGCCTTATAATCTCCTTTCCCTTCCCCTTCCTGCAACAGACACCCTGTGAGGTAGGTGGGGCTGAGAGAACTCTGACAGAACCCTTGAGAGGAACAGCTCTGACAGAGTTATGACTGACCCAGGCTCACTCCAGCAGGTGCATTTGGAGGGGTGGGGAATCAAACCTGGTTCTCCCAGATTAGAGTCCATGCATTTAACCACTACACCAAAGGAAAGCAAAATGGCTGTGTGAATGTGAAAGGGCTATAACGGTTTGAAAAGAGACACAAAAACAACAGGAAGAGAAACTGTAATGCAAGCATAGCCCAGCAGGACCCTGGTTATGCAAATCCACCTCTGGATTTTTCTGTCCAACTGCAGAGTTGGGGATGGGTCAAGTCAGTAAATGATGGCAGCCTTTATGACTTGTCCGGCAGTTATGAAATGGCTTCACCCACCTCCCCCCGCCCCCACCAAAGAAAACTGCAGAATTCAAGCAGCAGACTTTTCAACAAAACATCACTTTATAATAAACATAACTTCTTTTCAGTCTCTGGCATAACTGAAACACAAGTGGTCTCTGAACACAGCTACCTTGGCAGGGACAGGATCTCCAGTGTCCATCAGAAAAGGCAGGCTGAACACAGGGCTAAACCTAGCAGATAGTGCCCATTAAAGAAAAGAGGAAATCCCAAATAGTAACTGAAACATGCAGGACCTCGTCTTCCTCTGTAGGCTCTGCAGCAGTTCCTCTATTGTGCTTGAGGAGAACGAAGGCTGGAGAGATCAAGGGGGGGGGGCGGGGTCTGTTCAGAGCTCTCCTGTATCTTTTACAATGGGAAAGGCATTACTGTCACTTTAAGGAATAAGATACAAAGGGGGGGGAGGAATGTTGGGAAATGGAGGGGGAAATATTTCCATTTTACCCCAGTCAATTTTGGTGGCTGGAGACAGGAGAGGTCTTCACAGGCCTTGAAAAAAGGAAGAATATTGAGAAATTCTATTTTCTTCTTGGTGGTCCTGGTGTGAAGAAAAGGTCCTAGGAAGAGATTTTGAGGTGGGCTTTTCCATACACCCAAAAGAAGGGAAGGAGGGTCTCTCCAAAGAAGGAGGCTCCAGAGAACTCGTAGAGAAGGGCTGCTCGGTCAGCATCAAAAAAGGCCACTCGACCCCCAGCATAGTTCAGGCACACTCGGATCCTCTTCAGCTCCCCAGTCACAGTCAGGGGAAAGTCACATTCTTTTATAAAAGCGCTGTGCATCCCTGACTCCTTCCCCATAGCCCAGATCCCTTCCTCAGGACTAAAGATGAACGATTCCTTCCTCCTCACAGACTTTCTGGCCACCCCCACAGCCCATCTTTCCTCATTTCCCACAAGGACTTCCCAGAAATGGCAGCCTCCTGTGAATCCCTCACAGCCCAGCACAGCACTATAGTTCTCAAATCTCTCCGGACTGGTGGGCAGAGCTTGAGGTTTTTCTCCTCGTCTCACACTTTTCTGACCCTCAGACAGGATGAGCCTTTTATGGGCTGTGTTCGGATCCAGACTCACATTTGCTGTTGAGGGAAAATGAGGAGACAAGAAGTGAAACGGCATCAGCTGGGGGATTTCACTAGGGTTTCCAAGTCCAATTCAAGAAATGTCTGGAGACTTTGGGGGTGGAGCCAGGAGAGATTAGGGGTGGAGCCAAGATCAAGGCTGTAACAAGCATAATTGAACTCCAAAGGGGGCTCTGGTCATCACATTTAAAGGGATGGCACACCTTTTCAATTTCTTCCTTCCATAGGAAATAAGGATAGGGGCACCTTCTTTTGGGGCTCATAGAATTGGACCCCAATCTTTTTGAAACTTGGGGGGTATTTTCGGGAGAGGCACTAGATGCTATACTGAAAATTTGGTGCCTCTAACCAACCCCCCCCCCAAAGTCCCAGATAACCGCAGATAAATTCTCCATGATTTTCTATGGGAATAAAGCTCCATGGGGAATAATAGAGTTCCCAGCAGACATTTCCCTCCCCTCCCCCTGCTTTCTGACGACCCTGAAGCGGGGGGAGGGTCTCCAAACCGGGGGATCCCCTGCTCCCGCCTGGGGATTGGCAACCCTAGATTTCACCCACTGGCCTGTGTGGCTTCCTTCTCCTGGCAGTCATGGCCTCCTCCCACCTCTGCCACCCTCTCCTTGGTCATCAGGCTCTCCTGCCTGCTCCTGCCCTTCTAAAAGGCAGAGCTGTCTTTCCGCATGCTTCAGAAGGCAGACAATGCACACAACAAGCACCCACAGGGACACACAGGCCAGTGGGTGAAATCTAGGGTTGCCAATCCCCAGGCGGGAAACTGGCTGTGGCAGGGAGGGACAGATTTTGAGAAACAAGAGTGTTCTGTGGTAGGCTTGCCAATCCCCAGGTCCCAGCGGGGTTTCCCTCACTTTTGCAGGGTCCTTCCCCTCCTCCCAGTCAGCTGGCCAGCGAGGGAAGCCTCGCCCCCACAGCCACCATGTGCCTTTCCACTTCTGGAGACTTAAGAAAATGCTTGAAAAGACTTACTTTTTAGACGGTGTGTCTGTGCCTTTAAATCTAGAAGCCAGGCTGAATGTGGGTGGGGTGAGCTGGCAGAACAGCATGGTTGCTCCCAGTAGCTGTGACAGGAGCCCAGAACCTCTGTATTACAATCTTTTCAGAGGTCGTTTGCATAGTTAGGGGTAAACTAGAACCTTGGTTTCTCCTGTATTAGTCTGAAAAACTTGGAACTTTAGCAACTCATGAGTAATTGCCCCAGTGAGACCACACAAGTGTGAGATTGCAAACTGTTTATTTTGGGGAGAGAGAATGTTTACAGGGAACATGCAGCTGCTTGGGGTGAGGAAATGAAGACGGTATTCAGGAGAACTGCACTGCTGTATTCTTATTTATTTATTTCAGGGAATAGGAAAGTCTCTTGGCTCCACCCTCAAAGTCTCCCACCCGCAAAGTCCCCAGGTATTTTCTGACTGACTTGGTTACCCTCTTCTGCAGTGCTATCTCTGAGAACACCAAGCAGAAGAACACAAATTGTAAGGTGAAGCTTTTTAGTTTAGAAACTATTGACCAGTTTATGAAGAAAAATGTACCTTTCTGCAGATGAAGTCCAGAATCCAGAGTGTCTGAGGAAGCAAAGGAACAGAAAGTGAGTGGCAGACCTTTCCACTTATCACAAATCTTGGGACAAAAATATCAGCTAATACTATTATCTTTTGGGGAGGGAAGGCAGCATGATATAGCCCAACATTATCAAATCTTGGAAGCTGGGTTGGTACTTAGACAGGAAACTAAAGAAGACTCTGCAGAGGAAGGAAACAGCAAACTGCCTCTGTTTCTCACTTGCCTTGAACACCTCTTGGTGGGGTCGCCAGAAGTCGTTTGTGACTTGATGGCGCATAAGTACATATTCCTTATGAGTTACAGCTAAAGGGTCAAGTAGAAGCTTTTTCGGGGTGGGGGGGAGGGGACTGTGTTCAAATATTCAAATTTGTTTTCACAAGTCACTGGAGTTACTTGAAATTCATGCCATAGAAAGTATCCTAAGGACTGCAGCCCAAGGGTCCAATCTGGCTAAATTTAGGACGTTTCTAGACAGAGGTTCTGCAGTGCCATCCTGAGCAGAGTTACACCCTTCAGACTCACTGATTTAAATGGGCTTTGAAGGGTATGACTTTACTTTAAAGACAGCACTGTAAAGAGAAGGGGGGAGTGTCCCTGAAATTGATCCAGTGGCTGTCTTCATTAAATGCAGATGCCCTGAAGGGCAGTTTCCCTCCCCCTTCCTAACATTTCAGGTGCTTGTTTGACCATCTACCTCGCCATGTGCCCTTGCATGGTCACAGTAATGATCAGAGATCAACACAGAATAACGTCGAGAAGTGCACGTAATGCAATTCTGAGCTGAAGTTATGGCAGAATTCTCATCAGAAAACTTTACATGGTGAATTAAAATGGCCTTCTGAACTGATACATAAACTCCCCACGTTCCTGGGTCTGTTAACGATATAACCATCCTGGAACATCAGGCCCACTCTAATGTCCAGTTTGAAACTCTTGCAGTGTTTCTTCATTACCTTTGAGTTGCCTCTTGATGACCTCCAAAGGGGGACTGAAATATGAGAAGGACGAGATGTGCCACTTCAGGGCAAGTGGGAAATCCACTGGATTCTCAAATGACTCCTTTTCTTCATACCTGGAGAAAATCCCATTAAGATGCTATCCATCCAATTCAGAATCTCCCCTGTCCCAACGGATTAAAGAAGTAGAGGAAGGAACTGCCAGAAAGCCGAGAGAGACCCAGGCTGATGCTGAATACTGAAAGATTGGGTGGGGGGGCTTTTGGACAGGCCTGTAGCCAATGGGGGGGCCTGGCCCCTCCACCCAACCCCACACTCCACCTGTATGGCCCCTCCTGGTGACCCGGTTCTCCCCAGTGCTGTCGTGGCACCCGCTCTCTCTGTGGCTGCTGCTCTGGCAGCCGCTGATCTCCCCGCCACTCTGTGGTACCTCCCCCCTCCCTCCCACCGACACACAGGAAAAGCAGCGCAGAGGCCAGCAGCTGCCTCCTCCCCACTTCCTCCCGATTGCTGCTTTTCCCACTGATCAGCTGATGGGGGGAGGCTGTGGCTTTGAAAGAGTCCCGCTTTTCCAGCGCTTCGGTCTGTCGGTGGGTGGGAGAGATGGGGGAGGCACTCCGGAGGGGAGCGGGGCCGCCAGAGCGGTGGGCCCCTCCATCTGAAATTTAATTCGGTGGGACCCCCCACCTAAAATTTTCTGGCTATGCGCATGTCTGTGGAGAGAAATGTTCACCTCATTGTAGCTCCTGCTTTGTTAAGAACTGGACCTGGGTTCCACACAGCAACTGCAGAGAATGGCTACCACAAAACAATACAGCTGGTTTTGTTTACTAAATAGCACTGCGGAAATTGTCCATTTTTCCTGCTCCTTGTGATGTGTTTTGTGCATGTGGAACAACAAAAGCAGGTAAGTCCCCTGCCCAACTCTGTCTTGGCATGAAACAATTGACATGAGGAAGAGAAGGCAGGAGCCCTCTGAGGCCTAAACAGGGTCTGCTTTCTTTCTTTAGAGCCATTTGCTGCAGGTGGCATGTGACACTGCGGAGCCCAGGCCAAACTATCTTTTTAAAAAGCAAATGTCTGGCTTGGCCGTAAGAACTGCAACCCCAAATCCCCTGCTCCTGTCTGTCTCGCAAATGTCCAGGTAAAGAACAAGAAAGCTAGTGAGGGTTCTGGACAAGGACTATCCCAGCTGTCTGTCTGTCCCAGCTGTCCCTCTCTCCCCCCTACCCCTAACATGAAAAAGGCCAAAAAATAGGTGAGGGAATGACTGCTGTTCCTGCAATACTGAATGAAGGACAAATTCACAATGTGGAAACAGCCATGGCCAATCTGCTGCTACCATTACAGAAGGATCTTTATAAAGGGACTGATGGTAAACTGCGGCAGCCGTTTTGTGGCTGACATCATATCCTGTGGCAGCGTCCTTCACACCATGTCAGCATTCCAAAGCTGCCGGCAGCCTCAAAAAGGTTGGAGACCCTTGTTCTAGAGGTGCACATCTAGGTGCCAACCCAGACCACCCACCATTTCACTACACAATTTCCTGCTGACAAGGCTCTGTGTATAAGCTGTTTGCCACTGAAAGATGGATGGAGATCTGATCTGGCTCTGAGTCAAGATGCTGAAGGACTGTGTTCTTCACAGGGTACTCAGTCCAATCCAAACATTATGAAGGTTAATGATGAAGTCCTACTTACTTCTGCAAGGTGCTTCTGCAATCCTGAGGAAAAATGGCAGAGAGAAAAAGAAAAGATATTGGATTTATATCCCGCCCTCCACTCAGAGTCTCAGGTCACAATCTCCTTTACCTTCCTCCCCCACAACAGACACCCTGTGAGGTGGGCGGGGCTGAGAGGGCTCTCACAAGAGCTGCCCTTTCAAGGACAACCTTCTGTGATAGTAATGGCTAACCCAACGCTGGAGCAAGTGGAGGAGTGGGGAATCAAACCCGGTTTTCCCAGATAATGTTAGGGAAACTGCTCTCAAAATGAGATTGGGGAATTAGATTGAGAGACAGCTAACCCTAAAAAGGAATCTTTGTTATCTGTGTATACGAGGCTCAACCGATCAGAGAGTCAATGCTCAATAAAGGACTCTAATTTAATAAAATCAATTGTGGTTTATTTGAAACAATAGTTCGTTCACACAAGGTACAAAATCAATCATACATTCACACAGGTCTAGGAAATATAGAGAGATCGATAGGGGAACATAAAAGGAATGGACATACAGGGTAATACTACCTCTCGCAGACTCCAATGGAAGGCTCCGATGGCGACGAATGAGGGAATAGGGGTAAGGTCCCGAAACTGATCAGGAATCGGGGGTGTAACTACACAGCGGGAATGGGGTTTACTGAGTAGAAGGCACACCTGTGGGTAGCTAGTCCACCGGTTATATAGAGTCACCTTAATCCTGAGGGGATGGGAGGTGACTGGGAGTGGTAATGGGAGGTTCTGCTGATGACCAAGAAGGCTGGACATCGGCTGGACCAATGGCGAGTCAATGGCGACACCTGATTGGATGTGTGCTTCAACCAATGAACATCACCTTCATCCTGGGCATCCTGGAAACTTCCAAGTTGCGACAGGGCCTGGGGCGGCTCCGCTGATATCAATATGGGAATGGTTGGGTGATTGGGAGGAGATGGGATTAACTGGGAAAGGGACAATAGAGAATCAGATATGAACCTAGGTATTCCGGTGTAGACAAAAGGGCTTGGATGTGTCAGGAGAGATTCTTCCTCTTTCTCAACTCTCCTGGGCGAGGACTGTTGTTCAGGAAATCACTTTGGCAATCAGGATTAATAGTGGAGCCATTAATCCATTCATGAACTAGATAGGTTGCTTGCGGGCTAGGAATGACTCAAGGTGTGTACGTGAGGTTCCCACTTAGAAGGAATGAAGCCCAACCAGGCAGGAAGATGGCTACATGTGGTGTTAGCGAAACACAGTGGTTTCCATGCTTAGCGCTTCAACACCGTTCGCCTGGACAGCTCCGTGGCGGCGTAACCTCTTCCTCGCCATGGCGGGTTCCGCGCAGTAGCGGGGAGATGTTTGTGTGCGGCTGCAGACACTCTGTGCCTGTCTCAAGCACTTATATACTTGGTAATAGGTACACGGGAGTCTCATGTAGTCCCTGGATAGTTCTACTCGCATTCACTGGCCAGGCGGATGCAAGCTTACTTCTCCAGGCGCCCTGGCAACCATGTCTGTGACAGAGGGGTCATTTTCTCACAGTTCCCCCCCTCGAGACTGACGTCACCGTCTAGTGGCAAAGTCTCGTATGTATAAAAGAAAGAAAAAGAAGAAAAACGGGGCTTCAGTAAGAGGGCGGTAAGCCCTTGAAGCATGGGGTGTCTACTGGGGAATACCGGCTACCTACAAAAAGGTTGGAGCCACTATCTTAAAACTACTCAAAAACACAATTTTTAAAATGCCAATAGGCCATCAGATCCTTCCCTGGCGTTCATGCTTCCAGTGAGGTCTTCTGGGATACATTGTTCATATTCATTATTTCATGTAGCATTATTAAAATCCATAAAAACACATGGTAAAATCACATAATACAAAGCATTTGCATCAAAGATCATTTAAAAGCAAGAATCACGTGCGCAGTCTAGGCCGGCTAGGCTGCAATAGTTGATTAGATAGGCAATAAACATTTCATATTACCCACGGGTTCACAAGGCAAATCATTCAAAATCTCCGTGCTACATTTCATACTCATAAAAACTCCTAACACTATGCTAGTACATAATTCATCTGTCTATTTCCTGACCTTTGCTCTTCGGGTTTCTTCTTCCCCCCCCCCCCCCTCGATAACTTCCACGCTGGGGACAGGAGAGGCTTCCCTTCTCATTTGGCTTGTCTGTAGTCTTTTTCTGGAGGGGAGGAGGCTGGCGGCGCCGAGGAATCTGCTGCGGATATCCCACCCCCCCTTGTATCCAGGCCGCCCACAGTGAAGCCAAGTTTCTGTCGGAGCATGCTCTAGGCGGAAACATCCGACGTAGCTCGGACCTCGTCGGGGGTCTGCTCACATGACCTGGGGAGACCCTATCTAGAGGGGTCTCCAGGGCATTTATGCAAATTTAGGGAACAATAGGGTTCTGGGAGAAATCTTCACATACTTTGCTTATGTTTATACATCTTTTGAGTAACATTTAGCAAATTCTGTTGAAGCATTTTTACAACACCAACTTTCCTGATGGGGTTACAGTTTTCTCCAGTTGACATTAGATTGCTTCCTTCAACCTCAAAGTACCTCGTTCCTCATGCCTTCCCGGCTTTGAGGATGGGCAAAGCATACGCCTGGAAGTGCAGGCCTATGGACCAACAACCCGAACCGGGGAGCAAGGCCGCGGAAAGGCCTCTCCCATGTTGTAGGTTCGGGGAAGTTGATCCACTGGCTGCCTTCCCCTTTTTTAATCGGGAGCCCGTTTGGGCTCCGGAGAACCAGCTATAAGCGTGGTTCTCTTTTAGGGCCTCTTGGAGTCCCTCCCTGACTGGGAGGGGGGGACTCCCCCTTTACTTGGTAAAAGATAGAAAACATAAATAATAAACATTCACATAATGAAGCCTTAGTCCAAGTTGGTGTTTGGCCTAAGGATCCCTGCCCGTCAATCAAGGTTTTTTTTTTATCGGCAGGGGTGGGATCTGGGTTGCATGGTAGTTCCCACTTCCTGTGAGGCTGTGCCCATATCGTGATGCCAATAACCCGTCAGTAGGCGTGGGATATGTAAATGATTTTTGCAAAGCAGCTTGGGAGATTTCTGCCATTTCCCACACTAATCTGATAGTATAGTGGAGATCATGGGGAGGAGTGTGTCAGGCTGGGCCAGTCATTCCATTGGGTAGGCTTCTCCGAACCTGCACCATTGGAGAGGCCTATGCCCGGGAGATGTTTCTTGGTGAAGCAAGGGAAGAGCCCCTGCAAAAAGGGGTAACTTGATTCTTGCTCCCTCCAACTCCTTACTCCTTGGTTCGGTTTTGTAATCTCTCAAAAGCCTACTCTAATTTTTTCCACAAGCCTGCCCACCCAAGGGCGGGCAACCTTTTCTTGGTATAAAAATAGATCTAAAAACATACAAACATGGGTACAGCCACTCAAGACCTCATTTTATGTTAACCCTCCCGCCCGGGAGATGGCAACTGCTATACTGCCACGTCACTTTTTCCCGCGTCGCCCTGCCGTCCATCACTAGACAGGGCGGTTTGCAGAGGCGCCAGGCAATGATGACATGCAGTTCACTACGCAGACCCAGTGGGAGGCGCATATGCAAATACCCTTCTGCCTTGAAGTGGGTCTCTTGGGCCATTGTGGGGCACCCCCTTCTTCAGAGTCACCCCAGAAAGGCTTATGGTCGCTCTTAAGCGGCTTTTCTATTATTGGGCACTTCTTTCTTGTGGGGAATTCCAGAGTCACTGTGACCTGAAGGTGCTTCGGTGCGTTCGGCTCTCCCGGTGGGGGCCGGGTTCAAGCATTCCGCCTGGTCTCGTGTGCGCCTTTACAAACTCAGGGTGCCCCTGCAAGTATGGCACCTGGTGCAGAGTCTGTTCTGGCCCCCTGAGACCCTAGGTGGGTGGAACTTTTAGCTGGAGCTCCGCGCTCCGGAGGGCAAGTGTCACTGCCTGCCCTCTTTTAACCCTCGGGCTGCTTCGGCGGCCCAACCTTCTCTGGTAAAAGATAGACAGATCTTAAATCAATGGTTCATTGCTCACACATATGGCTTTGGAACTCTAAGTCCCAGATGTCCCCAATCCTGTGCTTTGGGTTAGTGCATGCGCATAGTGTGTTTATGCAGATGAACTAAGCCTAGGGCATGTTGGGAGTGGGACATTGTAAAATATTTTCCAAATAAATGGACCTAAGTTCGGTCCGTTCCTGTGGGAATAGCGGCTCCCGGAAGGCTACTGTTCAGGTGTGCCATGGGCTCCGAGATCGCTCTTCACCTATGTTGCTTTTAATCTATAAGGTAGTTGACAGACCCAGGGCGCCCGAGAGCGAGGGTTTTCCTAAGCTCCTCGGTTCGGGTGCTCATGCACAGCCTGAGTCCCTTCCACAGTTATGTGGGTAAGGGCTGCACGCTCAGGTGTCCCAATGGGTCAGAACAGAGGCTGCACCAGGTTCCTGATGCTTTGAGCGTCTGCAACTTCTTCCCCTCTCCGTTCCCTGTGTTCCTTCAGGATCACGGAGCGCCGGAAGAGTCACAGAGCTCAAACACTGGACTGCTGGGAGTCTCTCTGGGTCAGAACAGGTTCTGTCCCAGAGTCACTTCGGGCCTTGTAGTGATGGATCACTTGGTGGGACTGTTATCTAGACCATCAAGAAGCGATCCAACACTTGCAAGAATGCCCTGAGTTTGTTCTGCTCAATTTGGGCTTCCCTCACCCCATCCCCTTGGGCTAACAAGCCCACCCTTTACTTGGTAAAAGATAGAACTTTCCATAGGAGCAAAGCGAGGGGCTGAGAGATACTGACATGCATAATGTAAAAACCGGGCTGTGGGGACTACATTTCCCATTGTCCTCCGCTTCCCTATCCCAAAAGTTGGGGCATGTGCAGGAGAGATTTATGCAAATGCCTCAAATCCAAGGCGGCCTGGGAACGACGGGGGGGGAGTGGAGTTTTCGGCCATTAAAACTTTATTCAGGGGTTAATAAGGAGGGAGAGGTTTTCCAAACCTATAAACAGGATGTATGGACTTAAAATATAGAGTGGGCCGAGCCTCCATTTGACTCATAGAGACCTTTTTGTTCCTTGGTGGGATCGAGGCACCAGAGGGGGATGATCGGGCGGCTTTAGCCTGTGACCCGACCGGTCCCCGCTGTTGTCAAACATGTGGGGCTGCAGAACCGGGGGTCCCAGCGGGCCTGTTGAACTGAAGCGCCCGGCGCAATCCAGTTCAGATGGGAGCCTGAAGTGGCAAAGCAGGACACGCACCCGATGGGAGTCTTCCTAATGAACACTCCTGAACCCTCGGGGAGCATCTCTTGCAAGCTCTACCTTGCCACTGCTGGTCCTCACTCCACGGTTCGGTTTCGTCGCCTTTCTCCCCTCTCCCTTTCCCTTGGGCTTTACAGCCCTCCCTTACAAGTAAAAGAAAGATCTTGGAAAAGGAATTAAGAGAGGGAGCCCCCCCCCCCTCTCGCACAAGTGGGGAGAGGATTCCAGGCGGTACTTAGGGCTTTTCAATGACGAGGGGACGATATCTCCACATGGTTTGGAGCTCGTCCACCTTCTTTAACTGCTTTCTCAGCCAGCACCCCAAGACAATTATTGCAATACAGAGTATAATCTGGAAGACCAAAATGACCACAATAGGGTGCAAGGCTACGTTAAGTATCGCTGACCCAGTAGGGCTCCAGCCAAGGAGCGCGTCAAGGAACGAATGCTTTCCCGTGTCCTTGATTTGTGTTAAAAGCCCGGAGATTTCCTGTCCATCGTGTTTAACCACCATGGCGGCTGTATCTCCGCTCCTCTTAATGTCTTGCAAGGTCTGTTTTAAAAGGGGATGAGACAGCAAGGATCTAATCGCCCGCAGCCCCATGCCCAGGAAGACTGGCTGAATAAATTTGAACAGGCTAGGGGCCAACAGGATTTCCTCCCTAGTCCATATGGGGACTGTGAACTCTATATCGCACCCTACAATGGAAGATAGGTTGCAGAAACATCTGTTGACACCTGGCAACATGGGTTGGATGTGGAAGGTATTTATGATGAGGTACTCGCAATATGTCCTCACGCAAGCACATCCTCTTCCCAAATACACAAAAGCGGAGGCATTCTCTTGCCTGAGCGCATATTTGCATTCTCGGGGAGAGTCCCTTAATGGGTTCACACAGGGGTGGTGAGTTTGTAGAATTTGCTCATCACAAATAAATCCCAAGTTGTCTTTGTGTACACATGCCTGTAGATCCACAGCTTCCCAACTTCCGTTGTCATTCCTGGCCCATTTATCTGAGTCCGAGGAATACAAAACTTCGGTTGGTCCCACTTGCAGCCCTAGTGGCACAACGGGGTGTACATAAAAGAACCTTTGTGCAGTGGGCATCAGGATGAGAAGTCTCAACTCCTGCCTGTCCACTGAGAAAGATGTATTCACCAGAGTCCACCAAGCTTCCAATTCCAGTTGTGGGGTGGGAATTTCTGATCTAATTAACTGCTTGATTTCCAGGGGGATATTTCCCTCCGTGGCTTGCCTGATCATGCCCATGGTTACTGCTAAATTCATAGCTTGAGCCTGGGTGCATGCCAGCGCCAAAGAAATATTTAACTGTAGGGATTGAGTACCTCTCAACAGCAAGGCAAAATCTCTTTCAATTTGGTTTTCCCAATTTACTAAAATGGAGCTGATGGAATGCTGGACTTCAGAGATGGTGTGGAAAGAGTCATTAATGGGTTTTCCCAGCTGGGAAATATAGGAGGTAGCATAGGCAAATTTATTTGCTAGTGTTTCTATATTTATAGAATCTAAAACCGCTACTCCTCCAGCAACTGGTGCTACCCAGTCTCCTACAGATCGTTTCAATCTGCGAGGCGTGTTCCCCACCCATAACTGCAGCCAAGCCTCCCAACCCTTTTTACTGGGTTCCAAGTAGGGAGCACATTGTGGCAATTTTTCGATGGTATTCAATCCCGTCAGGCTGACCCTTATTTCCTTTAATACCATTTGTGGGCGAATTAAAACTTGCTCCTTTATATCCCTTTTAATCACATGTGAACCAATTATGTGAGAGTTGGCGCTTAATGTGCTCTCAGCGTCGGGAATGAGAGGGTTGAATTGGAGCTGGGTGGAATTCCCTATCGTGAGGGTATAGTTTCCTTCCTCCGATGGAAGCTCTGTGTTGAAGGTGCCCAATTTGGTGAATTTCATTCCCATCGCGGGCTCCTGCTGGCATAGAGGGTCTATTACTATAAACCAGTCAGGAGGTCCCTGTGTTCCCAACTCCAAATCAGTAACGATCCAATTTCTATTTGACCATGCGGTTAGCTGGTACTGATGCGTCTCTCCACTAGGTGTCTGTATTGAGAACGCAAGCGGTTTTTCTATCCTGGAGCCAATTGATAATATAAATTTGAAGGGACCCTTTGCGCTCCATACTGCGGTCGACACGATTGCACTTTCACAGTATGGCCCCATGTCCTCAGTAAACCCTTTAGAGGCTGGAGTAGCGCTAGGAGTTATTGTAGGAGTTGTTGTTAATTTCCGTGGGCCTTTTGGGACATAAACACAATGCATTGGCACTAGAGGTCTCATAGTATCCTCATGAGAAAAACAGTACAGTTCCTGCGTTAGCATTCTAGTCCCAGCACATAACAAAATCATATTAGGTGGTCTAACCCATTCTTCGTCACAGCTGCGAAAGTCATAGCTGCTTCTGGGAAGTCTGCTGTCATTTTCCCCATAATTAGACTTTATGACTTTGCATAGCATGATTTCCTTGGGGTATAGACTTGTTTTACATCTCCAATGAGAGAATGGGACTATAGTGGGCAATACTGCTCTATCAGCTGTACATTTCTCCTGCATTAACATCAACACTAAATACATTGCATGCATCATTGTTCTCACAAATCTCACCTTCACATTCTGGTAATCCATATTGGGTACCTGGAAATAAAGATAAGATTGCGCTGTAGACCCTTCTTGCTATTTCTATAAGCTTGAGAGAGTTAAAGTACTAAGACAAGGTTGGGGAAGAGGGGAAAGGGAAGGAGCAGTTTCACAGGAGAGAAGAAAAGAAAAAAAAACTGCTGCAGTTCTAAAACTACATGTTCGTGTTCTGAGTTCTTATCTCCTGCACCCCCCCCTAGATTACTGTGGACAGGTCTGTCTCAGGAATCTTTTTCCTATACTTGGACTTGTTCAAGTTACACCAAGGGTGAGGAATGTGTCACTTAAGGGGAAATCCACCGGTTCAGGGCAGGGCATGACAGAAATTTGTCGGATTTCGGCTCTTCTCTGCGGCGGCGCCCCTTCAGGTTGCTGAATCTGATTAGGGTTAGCTGGAGTAGTTCCCTTCCATTCCTTGAGTTGGGAACAATGGAAGTACTTTCGCCAGGTTTCTCCGTTCTTTTTCTGGATTTCTACTTGGTAGACTGCTGGGCTGATCCTCAGTGTTATCGGGACCGGACCTAACCATTTGGCTTCCAAGGAGTGCTCGTTTTGCGAGAATCTCCTATATAGCACTAGCTGGCCTGGATCCCACACTCGAGGATTTTTAACCCAGCCTAGTCTCTGATCCATTGCTTGTTGTGTTTTTCCTAGTTGTTTAGCTACCTCCAGGTGGATATTGTGGACCTCCGTGACTAGCGATTGCACCCACGCGTCATTCACAACCACCGGCATCCAGTCAGATGGAAGTTGTGTTTTGAGCCAGAAAGCTTCTGGCAACACCATTTTCCTTCCTGTCATGACCATATGCGGCGTGTGACCATGGACGGCAGTAGTTCCCCTCAGCGCCATCAGGATAATGGGCAGCTTCTCGTCCCAAACCCTGCCTGTGGATTTTACTACTTTCCGTAGGGCTTCCTTGATAGTCCGGTTGGTCCTTTCAATTGCCCCTGAGGCTTGGGGGTGCCCGGCAATGTGAAACCGCTGTTCCACCCCCAAGGCTTTACACAATTCCTTTGTGACCTCCCCGATGAAGTGTGACCCCAAATCCGAGTCCATGACCCTTGGGATTCCCCATCTCGTCCATAGGTGGTTGAATAAAATTTTAGCAGTTGTAGCGGCAGTATTATATTTACAAGGGAAAGCCTCCACCCATTTGCTGAAAGGATCGATCACCGTGAGGCAATATCGATTTCCTCTTGCTGTGCGGGGAAGGGGGCCGATAAAATCAATCTGTATTCGAGCCCAGGGTCCCTCTATTCTTTGGTGTTGGATGGGAGCTTTGGGTCCTGATGTGTCGGCATTAACCATAGCACACGCAAGGCAATTATTAACCCACTGCGCGACTTCCTGACGCATGCCCGGCCACCAGCCCGTCTCCTTTACCCGCTCCAAAGTTAGATTTGCTCCGCGGTGTCCCTGCTCGTGCACAAACTTGATTAAATCCCCTCTGACCTGCAGGGGCACAATCCAGTGTTGCTCCCCCTGGCTATCTACCGCCCAGTAAATGCCATCTTGCTGAATAATGGTGTATTTCCCTGTTTCATCCTTCTGGGCTTTGGCAAGCTCCAGGATCTCTGGGTCGTCTTTCTGAAGCTCGCCCAAATCCATCAGGATTTCTCTCCCTTTGCTCCGGTTCCGAGTGGTGACCGGGTGTAGAGGAAAGGTGGGGGGTGAGCGGAAAGGATTGCTGTCTGCGAATGCAGCTTCTTTAGCAATAGCGTCTACTCTGTTGTTCCACATCCCTTCCTCTGTATATTGTCTCTGATGTCCCTTGACGTGAGTCACGTAGGTGGAGTCAGTTCGCGCCTCTATTCTCTCAGCTATTTGCAGCCATTTCTGAGAGTGCGCTACTGTTTTCCCCTCGCTATTCAGCCAATTTTGTTTCTTCCAAATGGGCAGCCAGGCTGTGATCGCCTGCACCGTCCAATGAGAGTCAGTAAAAATGGCTAGGGGCACGTCCAGAGGCTCAAACTGGAGGATCGCTAGCACTGCCTCCACTTCCGCGGCTTGGCTAGAATGAGGGCGGACTGTTCCTTTAAGGACTAGGGAATCCTGCACTCTAATGGCGCCGTAGCTGGTTCGAGCTGAGCCATTTACGTGGAAGGAAGATCCATCGCAAAACCAACAAACAAGCTCTTGTTGTCGGGCTTCTGCTAGGGTTATTCCTCCACTAACCGGCCAGGGTATATGTTGTACCACTGGCAGCGGACACTCATGCTCTTCCCCTTCAACTACGAGGCCATAGGGCGAGGGCGGTTCCTTTTGCTCCTTCTGGAAATCTACCCCTCTATTAGTTAACGCCAGTGTCCACTGGGCAATCCTTTGGTTCGAAACTTGCCCATCTTTAACTTTCCCTGAGAGAATATACTTAAGAGGGGAATGAGTGGTTTGAACTACCACCCTTGCTCCTCCTATTATAAACTCCCAATGGGTTAAACTCCAAACCAGAGCGAGGCAGACCTTCTCACAGGGGGAGAATTTCTCCTCCACAGAAGAAAGGTTCCTGGAGGCGTAAGCCACCACCCTCTGAGATCCTGCCCGTCTCTGGATCAGGGTAGCCCCCAGACTGTGCTCCGAGATAGCCAACTGAATGAAAAACGGCTGGGTAACGTCGGGATGGGCAAGCGCCGGAGCCTTTGCGAGGTCATTTTTGAGCTCTGCAAAAGCCTTTTGCTGCTCCGGTCCCCAGTACCACTGCACATCCTTCTTCAGGAGCTCATAAAGAGGTCGGGCTTTCTCGGAGAACATCTCGATGAAATCCCGGGAAAAGTTAAAGGTGCCTAACAAAGCTCTTAGTGAATGGGGGTCTGTGGGGGCGGGGAGTTTAGAAATCACTTCTACTCTCTGCGAATCCGGTGTTCTCCCTTCTGCCCCTAGTGTGATGCCAAGGTACTTCACCTCGGTCTTTACTAGCTGAGCCTTCTCCCTGCTCGCTTTAAATCCTGTTTCTTGAATGAGGCTGAGGACCTCCTCGGTGACCTCCCGGACCTTCTCCTCTGTCTCTGCGTGGATCAGCACGTCATCTACATAACTGAGCACGCAATCCTTTGATCCAGGCAGTAGTCGGTCCCACATCTGTACAACATGCGCGTGACAGATGCTTGGGCTAGAATGAAAGCCCTGCGGTGTTCGCTTGAACACGTACTGTTGGCCGCGGAAGGTGAACGCGAATTTATACCAACAGGATTCGTGCAAGCGGATCGAGTGGAACGCGTTGGCCAAGTCCACCACGCTGTAAAATTTAGATCCCGCTGCAATGGCTGCCACTATTTCGTTGTATTTAGCGACCACCGGGGCCACCGGGGGAGTCACTGCATTGAGGGCTCTGAAGTCCACCGTCATCCTCCAAGTTACTCCATCTGCCTTTAGGACCGGCCACAAGGGGGCGTTGCAGATGGACTGCATTGGGAGGATGACATCCCACTTCAACAGACCCTCAATTGTTTTCCCTATTCCTGCTTCCGCTTCCGCGGGGTATTTGTACTGACGCTGGGGAGGAGGATCTTTGCCCTCTATGAGAACGCAAGCGTTTCTCACAGTCCCACACTCCGCCTTGTCAGTAATCCATACCCCGGGAAACTTTTGGGTCCATAGATCTCCCGTCACTGAACATACAGGGAAGGGCGCTTTTAGGGCCGCACATCGGTGTATAGCATTAATAAAGTCCGGGCCTCCCGGGATGTGCCACAGGAGTCCGTTGGCTAAATCTACAGTTAAGTGGTTTTTCTTTAGGAAGGGAGCCCCAATCATTCCATCGTCTTCTCCTGCATTATTACAGGCTGTCATGGTGGCTTTGAGTCTCCCTACAGTGATTGGGATCTTCCTCCATATATGCGAGAGGTGGCTTCCTCCTGCATAGCCGGACAGTTCCAACGTTCGGTCCGTTTGAGTTCCTTTAGTAGCTAGCTTTGGATGGAGCACACTAATCGATGCTCCTGTGTCCACTAACAGAGTGGCAGGTTTAATGTTCCCTGGAGCCCCAATGCCTGCCTTTACCATTGGTCTCCCCCAGGTGTCTGGCTTAAGTTTAGCCACTACTCCTTCGGGGAGATCAGTGGGCCCCGGGCACCCCTAGCGCAAACCCTGTTCCTCATATTCGGGATTGCTGACGACTGCTACTTGATTAACTGCCGCCACTGGTGCTGTGTATAGTGGGACGGTAGGGTACATTGGAGTAGGCGGGTTCTGGGCCACTGCAGCTACGGGTGGTGAATACCCTTGAGGCGCCGCAAAGTGAGATTGGGTTGGCGGAGGCGGGGGAGCAGACGGCTGCTGATTTCCCCACCCCTGCATCACTTGCTGTTGCCTCTCTATCAAAAGTGCAGTGGGTGCTAGATCCATATTGGTCATGTCGCACCCTGCATGGAGTAAAAAGTTCCAGAGCGCCTTTCGCCGAGTCTGTTCTTCGGGCGGCATTGAATTCCAAAAACGAACTCGCTCAGCCTTTCTGTTATAGGAAGGCTTGTACCCTCGACTCTGATTCTGCAAGTCTTGATATGCCTCCCCATAAGGGCCCGTCATTATGTTGGGCTGTGGGGCCGGAGGCGGCTGCACTGCGGGAGGAGGAAAAGGGGCCGAGGGCTGTGCGGGTGGAGGTGGGGCTCTCGGTTGATAGTTAGGATTCCCTCCCCCTGCTCCGTGCTTCTGCCTGGCCGGTTTCCCATTGTTTCGCGCCTGAGCGGGCTTATTTTGTCCTGTTGGAGGATTGACGGGAGGCTGTGATGGGTTATAGGGGTCCGGATTAACTTCCCTCTTCTGATACTGAGAGTGGGGCCCGTTGTTAGCATAAGTAACTGTATTAACAGCTTCCTTAGGCCGGTCTTTCTTGCTACTCTTTTTCCCTTGCGCAACCGTATCCATATATCTACTAATATTTTCCAAATTGGCATGAAGTGTGCTCCATTTGGGGTTAGGTGCATGTGTGGGTCCCAGTGCCTGCCGCGTTTCTGGGTTGAGGCCTTTAATGACATCCGTTATAAAATCAGCGTCATCGTAGTCGGGCTCCTGACCCTCTTCCTCCGGGAATACTACGTCGGCAGCTAAGGCTAAGAATTGTTTTTTTGCTAGGTAGACCATAGGGTCTTCATCTGGACCTTGCACGGTCTGGGTATATACATATTTAACATTCTCTTCGTTCCAAGTGATTCTCAATAGTTCCGCTATCCACTCCAAGGTGGTTATGGCGTCTGTGTGTGCGAGTAGCAACTTTTCTCTCACCTTTTCTACATGAGGGCCGTTTAGAGCCAATCTCAGGACCTGATTTAACTCCCTGATGGTTATATTTGGGTATTCGCGGTACATTTGCATCATCCATCGGATGGAGGTTTCCCTATTATATGGGCCGAGAATTTGGTGTGCCATTTTAACATTTTCAATTTTCCAATCCTTAACCTCCTTAGTTATCTGCACCGTCTCTTTACCGTTTCCCTGTTTAGTGGTAGTTTGCCGGGTGACCACCGGGCATACTGGGGCGGGGGCAATCTCGGCAATCTCATAGGGTTGAATCTCCTCCTCATCCTCACTTTCCTCATCCGAAAAAGCATAGAAGGTGGATGGGGAGACCGTTGCTATAAGAGCGTTTTTACGGTCTAACTTCTGCTGCAGTAAGGCAATCTCCTTTTTACATGCCTCATGATTAGCTGCCTCTTTGGTTTTCTTCACCGTTTCTGTGGCTATTTCAACGGCATACTGCAGTTTGTCATTCCGGTTTTTGGTTTGCTCCAGCTCTTTGCTCAATGCCTTTACTTGCGATTGGGCTTTCTTTAGAGCTGTTATGGCATCTTGATATGCTATAGCTATAGTGAGTTTCTCAGCCTTAATCTCCTCTACGGTCCGACTTGCCTGTTGCCAGTCAAGGTCCAGGGTATTATTTTCCTGCGCTATCCTATCTATTTCGGCAGCGTGTCTCCTGTGCAACTCTGCTTTTTCGATTTCGTGTTCCTGCTGCACTTGTTCCAATTTTTCCGCATGGCCCTGGAGTAGGAATTCCCTTTCTGCAGTTTGCCTCTGGAACTCCCGCTCCAGCACCGCCGCATGGTTTTGGAGTATGGATTCCCTCTCAGCAGTATGTTTTTGGGATTCCTGCTCCAGCGCTGCCGCATGGCTCTGGAGTATGGATTCCCTTTCAGCAGTCTGCTTTTGGAATTCCCTCTCCAGCACCTCTGCGTGTTTCTTAAGAATTGTCTCCAATTCTTGTTCTTTCTTCTCTGCCTGCGCTTCGTGCTGCTTTATTTCCTGATCTCTCTGCGTAAGCTGCTCCCTGAGTTGTTTAATCAGGGCGGAGCTATCCCGCAGGGCTTCAAACAAACCCCACGTGGCAAAGAGGTCTCTTTTGCCAGTGCTAATCGTTTTGTTGTTACAATTTTCCTCAAATATATCTCTAAAGGACTGGAGGGGATCAGGGCCCTGGTCAAAGACTCCCTTGTGCCAAGGGTTGTCCCCTTTCTTTACTTCTGCAAGGTGCTTCTGCAATCCTGAGGAAAAATGGCAGAGAGAAAAAGAAAAGATATTGGATTTATATCCCGCCCTCCACTCAGAGTCTCAGGTCACAATCTCCTTTACCTTCCTCCCCCACAACAGACACCCTGTGAGGTGGGCGGGGCTGAGAGGGCTCTCACAAGAGCTGCCCTTTCAAGGACAACCTTCTGTGATAGTAATGGCTAACCCAAGGCTGGAGCAAGTGGAGGAGTGGGGAATCAAACCCGGTTTTCCCAGATAAGAGTCCACGCACTAAACCACTACACCAAACTGGCTCTCGGTGCTTGCTAAGAGACCTCAGTGCTTGCTAAAAGATCATACCAGGAAGACCTCTCTGGAAGATTCTGCCCTCTGGCATTTTGCTTGTGTCCAGCTAGCAGACTTCACTCAAAGACTGGGGTAGATCTTCATAAAGTGGAAGAAAAATCTCTGTGAGGTTAATACCAGCAGACAAAGTGGAGCCATTTTGGAGCGGTGTGATCTGCTCTGACAACTTAAGAACGATAATGTTCAGAGATTTTTCTTCACATGGAAGGCTGGAAGGCTGTGTACCCCTTCTGGCCACCTGCAGATGCAAAGGCATTCCTAGCAACGTTTCTTCCATCAGCCTTGCATCACTGCAAGACTGCCTCCCTTTTCCCTCCTACATTGCTGAGCCAGCTTGCAGGAGTTTCCCTGCAAGATGGCTCAACAACAAAAGGGAAGAGAGGGTCTAGCCATCAATGCCATCGTATCTGCACAGATGTGAAGGGCAGACAGAAGCAGCTCAGCGGTGGCAGGAAAAGGTGTGCGGATACCATTCCTGTAACCACCTGTTGTGTGTCTGTGTGCATTTGGAGCGCACATCTGCAAGCCGCCACTATAAGCCACGTTCCCTGCCCCACAGACATCCTCCTTTTAAAATGTACTGTGAAAAACCTTGCATGGAATCCTCACTCCAGGGGTGGGTAGGTTTCACAGAGCCCCTGCTTTTGTCCAGTCTGTCCCTGGCTGGAGATGCAAAAGGACAGAGAGGAAAACAGCTCACATGCAGAGATGAAAACTTCCTAGCAGCACGAACTGGCCTTGTTTGCTTTTCTGCTGAGCAAAGCAGGCACAGAGAAGATTTGGAGCCAGCCTTTTCCTCTAGGGGACCCTGCCTGTTCCTGCCACCCCCTCACCTGCAGGAGATCACTGGCTGACTGCTGACACTTCTCTTCCATCTCCCGGATGAGGCTTTCGAGAGAGGAGAGGGCCTCAGAGAGTGCGGCCAGGTGCTGGTCCCTTTTCTTTGCCACCTCCATCTCCACCTCTTCCATCTGGGCCAGCAAAAGCTTCTCTTGTTCCTCCAGAAACGTGTGCAGTTGCCTGAACTTTGCTACTGCCTCTTGCTTCTCTCCTTGGGTTTGTTTCTGAAATGGAAAGAGAAGAAAATCGGTCCAGTGTCAGGAACACAGCTGGTCTCTGCAGTGGGAAGAGCCTCCTATGAGAAGAGCACTTTGGCCTTTCAGAGATCACAATTAACATTCAGCAGGGAAAGCGGAAGATCCACCAGGCCCAGCCTCAGGGCCAAAGAACACAAGGATCTCCCTCCAACTCCTGGAGGGGTTCTTTCAGCCACAGAGGATTCAGTCTGCAGCAGAAGACCCAGAGAAAAGAAGGGAGGCTTCAGTCCATTTGTTCCCCCACTAGAACACCCTTCATAGGTTGACTCCCCCAATCCATATTAGGCGACAATATACTATTTGAGTAGAAACCCCACTGGGGGCAAAAGAGCTCAGAAGCCCTTTCACCTTGCTTCGTCTTCCAGTGTAAACTGCAGTTTCCCTGGCTGCATTTTGGGCAAGGAAAAATTGCAGGGGAGGGGGGAACTACACACTACTCAGTATCCCAAGTGCTTGACGGCTAGAGTGTGTGCCGAGTGTAGTTAGACCATACGGTGAAGTAGTAGGGACGTTGATAAGAAGAGCCAACACACCAGTTGGTTTTATAACAAACCTGTTGCTTTTATATACAAAATATTTACAGCAGTGAAGATATATACAATCACAGTTCTGAGTAACAGTGTGGTTCGCCAGTAATCCAATTCCATCGAGCGAAAAACACCCTGGCCACTCAGATGTTATTATAGTCCAGTCCACCAATCAGCTAATTCTGCTGACTCAGTGTGACTCTGTAGAAATGTCCAGCTATAACCAGTTCTGATTGCATCAACTATAGCAGTCCTGTGACACCTGTCATTCTTACAGTTTGTGATCTAGCATGCTTCACAAACAGACTTACAATACACTAACAGTACTTTCCCCACCTTAGAATCTGCGATGGCTTAACCCCACTTGGCCCAATTCAGCATCGCTGGGCTACCTATCAACATTTGCAGCAAGCATGAGGAGGCGGCAGAGACTCCTCCCAGGTTGCTTGCTGGTGCATTTACACATATGGGGCCTGAACACGTATGTCCTTCTGCCTGTGATTCTCTCTACAGCAAAGAGTGCCTTGGAAAGTCAACTGATGCTGCTCAAAACAAAACATCCAGGGCACTGGAGGGCAGGCAGCTCCCGAGGCACAAGAGCGTGCAGTTGCACAGCATCCCCAGACTCACCACCCAGGTAATACCTCTGCTTAGAATTGCAATGTTACACCTACCTAAGAGCTGCCTTTGGGGCCTGTTCTGCTGCATACGGACCAGGCTGTGCATCTAGGGATGCCAGCCTCCAGGTGGGGCCTGGGGAGCCCCTGGAATTGCTAATTTCCAGACTACAGAGATTGGTTCCCCTGGAGAAAACATGCTTTGGAGGGTGAATTCTGTGGCCCTGTGTCAGTTCTGGATTAACCATTAAGCAAAAGAAATACACGCCTAGGGTACCGGTCCTAGGTGCACTCAACTGCTAGTTAGTGCTAAACAAATACAAATATATATAACAAATACAAATTATACTTAATATAGTTGTGAGGTCTGGCCTGGGGGATGGATTAAAAATCTGAATTTTTAATCTCTTATTTCACCTTCAGCACTTACTGAGTCTCAATGTTTTGTCAGTTAAGTAATGGAAAGGCAGTGGGGCAACGTTGTTGGGCTGTGATTAGGGCAACTCTACTTCCCAACTGAAGGGGAGGGGGCGGCCTCGTGAGCTGACATTTCTGCTCTTTGGACTCTATTCATTCCGCAGCCACAGTGACACTTACAAGCAAGTCTTGGCTTTCCCTCTCAATGTCTCCTTTATACGCCACAATTCTCTCTCTCTCCTTCTCCAGGATCTCCAGACAGTTGCGGAACTGATCCTGCAGAGAGGGGGGAGAACCAAAATTGAAATGTGTTCTTTTTTAAGGTTTACTCCACCCCAGTCATGGGTTGGATATTTCTTGCATTCAAAGCCATTATTTGTAGCCAAGATATCACCAAATTGTGTTAACACTCCAGGAAGGAGGCAGCAAAGAGGCACTGTCACGCCCCAACTTGGGCCCAGAGGCTGGGGAGGAAACTGGAGGGAGTTTCCCTGCAAAGAGACCCCAACAACCTTCCTACCTTGTACTCTTGGGAGGCCTCCTCAAGAGGAAGGGTTTCATGTTCTCTGTGCTCCTTGGATCGGTCACAGACCACACAGATGAGGGCTTCATCATCCTTGCAGAAGAGCTTCAGGGGCTCCTGGTGCTTTTGGCAAACTCTCCCTTTTCCGGCTGCCCCGACCGCCTGATGCCCAAAATAAAGACATAGGATTTGTTTCATCCCCACCCACCTCCAGAACTGTACTTCTCCTTGTAATGGACTAGACACAATTTTTGCCTTGTCCAGTTTAAACACAACACACACACAATGGGAGAGATACAAAGTTTTAATCAAGGTATGAACTTTTTATCTTGCTACAGAGAGAGAGAGAGTGAGTGAGTGAATGTGTGTGTTGTTGGGCTCTTATGCAAGGGCTCTCCTGGGTGCAACTGGGTTTCCCCCTCCCTTTTGAATACAGTGGTATTCATACCCTCATGATCCAGTTTTTCTCAGTAGGAAAGTAATGTGATTTAGATGAGGAATAATAGGCCAGTGAAGGGGATTAGACTGAGACCAGACCAAGTTTACCCAGCACATTTCCTTTGTAGACTGAGGGTTCTGAACTTAAGACCTCCCAGATAGTAGGCTGATACTGACCACTATACATGTTTTCTCTGTTCTTGCACTGCCTCATAGGAGTTGTAGTTATTTCTCTGAAGAGACTATAGTTTTGGAGACAAACACACAGCTCTCAGTCTGTGTCACAATGCCTTCATGACTGACACACAAAACATTTATGTACAAAAGGTCACACAATGCCCAACCATTTCATGTTTTCCTCTGGGCCTTGGGATCAAAGCATTGACAAGATTTCTGTAACAAATGTCAATAAATAAAAAGTAGCTTTGCAACTTACAGATACACACCTGAACAGCATACTCAAGATTGCTACAGAACACTGTCTCCAGATTTTGATGCAATAATTCAGAGCAAGAGGTGTCAGTTATTAGAGACTGTTAAATAAAAGACTAGCGCTCTTGCAATTTTGTAAATGTTTTAACTTTTAAAAAGAATTCTTTAATTGTGTTTGTGTCTTGAAGCCTGATTCAGGGTTTTGGAATCAAGGAAAGCCAACCAGGGATCATATGGCAAAAGTTCCTCAGCTAATGGTGGCCTACCAGTGAAAGGCTGAGTGGGGCATCAATACTGAGAGGGCTAAAAGCAAAGGGTGATTGCCTGGAGGGATCAGGTGAAGAAGACAAGAAGCAACCAGGGTCTCCCCACTACAAAGAGAACCCACCAGAACTAATGGGTTGAAATTAAATCAAAAGAGTTTCCAAAGATTTCAGGTTTTCACGGCTGGTAAAATCATTAGGGTTTGTAGAATCTTTCAGGGCTCAAGTGCCGTGTTCTACTGGAGAAAGTTTTCCTTCCAGACATTTCGTTCTCAGCTACGGAGAACATCCTCAGTGGCATTGCAGCCGGAGCAGGCGCTCAGACCTTCTTGGCTGCTGTGCATTGAGTCTCAAGATTCTACAAACCCTAATAAAAGAGTTTCCGCCTGACCATTAGAGTAGTTCCTCAATGGAACAGGCTTCTTCGGGAGGTGGTAGGCTCTCCTTCCTTGGAGGTTTTTAAACAGAGGCTAGATGGCCATCTGACAGCAATGAGGATCCTGTGAATTTAGGGGGAAGTATTTGTGAGTTTCCTGCAGGGGGTTGGACTAGATGTCCAACTCTATGATTCCTCAAGTGACTTTTTTGAGCAGTTTAATTCTACTTGCTGCTTTGCAGTTTAATACTAGCCGCCAATTTGTGGCCTATGGGGGGGGGCGTGCAATCATATTACAGTGTATGTATTATATTTGCTATTGCATTATACTCAGTCAGCAGCAACGACCTGAAACCTGAAATTGTATTGCCAGGACTGACTTATGCATTAGGCACAGTGCCTAGGTCCCACTATAGTTTTAGGAGTCCACAAAAACGTTTACATTTCTTTTGCAATCCGAAGAAAAAACCGAAATGTTTAGGGCCCACAAAAATTTATCAAATTTTGCCTAGCGTGCACACACAAAAATGCTGAAGAATTTAAAGTCATATCAAAAATAATTTTTAAAAATATCATCATGGTGGTGAGAGGGGCCCACAAAGGCAAAAGTTCCCCGGGGCCCAAGAAAGTCATAATGCAGCACCCAAGTGAAATTTTGAGCCACACACCAAGACGCAAGCGCACTAGTGCTGGTGAGGCGGGACCCAGGAAGAGCCCCGCTGGATCAGACTCAGCCAGGATTCGCCCAGCCCACTGGCCTCTTTCCAAACTCTGGAGGACTAAATGAGTCCAGGAGGAGGGGAGAGGAGCATTTCCACGTTATCATCCAGCGGGATGCCTGACACCTTACTCACTCGCAGGTTCCTACATTTAACTGATTTAGTACCCATCACTTTGCATTTCAATTAAGATTGTTTTCATTGGACTGAAACTACAGCGAGGCCAAGAACGAAGAGACTCTCCAGCTACTCCCCATCAGGATTCCCCGCCTCCCCCAGAGGAATCAGCACCTCTCTGAGCTCCTGGGATATGCCGCAGACCATGCAGAAGGGGGCTTCGTCGTCCTGGCAGGAAAACCTCAGCAGCTCCTGGTGCTTCTGGCAGAGTGGCCCGTTCGCACCCGCAGCATCTTTCCGCTCCTGCAGAGTGAATTTCTTGGCTATTGCCACCACGTTGGCCAGCTGCTGGTTCGGCCTGAGGCTGCTGGGCTGCGCTTTTCCTCTGCACTGGGGGCAGGAAGGCTCGGCGGCCCCCGACGACTCCCCCCAGCTGCGGGTCAGGCAGGCTCGGCAGAAGTTGTGGCCGCACTCGGCGATCATGACGGGGTCTGTGAAATAGTCCAGGCAGATGGAGCAAGAGGCTTCCTCGCAGAGCTCCTTTAGCGGACCTTGAGGCTCCATGGCGGCCTCCGCAAGGCGCTAAAAGAGCAGAGCCACTTTCGCTTTTTCCCGCTCTCCCAAGCAGCGAAGGGGCGTTTCCCTTCATGCAAATAAACTCTCTACCGGCGCCCAATCAGCGGGCCCGAGCAGAAAACAGCTACCTGGAGAAGCGGCCTGCTAAAGCAAGGGGAGGGTGGAGTCAGAGCTTCAGGTGGAATCGCCTCTGTTGCGCTCCTTGGGCAGGTGTTTGCAGGGGGACCTTTCCCGTTGCCCTCCAGGGCCTGGCCCATGGGGGTGCCCCTGGCTGGGTCTAAGGAGAGACTTCCCCGTGAGAAGGTCAGAAGTTTCCTGGAAGGGTCCCCCCAAACTTACATCCATCTGCCCCTTTGATAAATGAAAGCCAGTTTCTCATCTTCCCCCACCCCTCTTACTTCCGGGGAAGGGAGTGGCAGAAATGCTCCAGTTTCCCGCAGGAAGCTGAGAGTCAAAACACGAAGTTCCAGTCGTTTGCATGCGAGTCCCTCTCTCTGCTTGCCCCTTTCCCACACTGCATACATGCGGGTTGTTCCCTGCAAACTCAGATCTGGAGGCAGATTCCGGAGCCACAGGAGGGCAGAAATTACTGCACTGAAGGGAGTCACATTTCCGAAAACTCTCCCCCCCCCCCAATAAAGAAAAGTCCAGGCAGACAGAAAAACAACAAATCAGAGAAAGGGGCGAGGATATAGCCTCTCTCCCTGGAGGGCTAGTTTTCTATTGGCAATGGAGCATGTTGGTGCGGCCCATTCTTCTCATTGCCGTGGTGCTTGCACAGGGACGGCCTCTAGATCAGAGCCAGGCCAAGTAGGTACCACCCATATTGATTTTGGCAGTGGTGAATGAGATGACCCGAACCTACCTGGGGTTTGCTCTCCTGCGTTTGTTACCTGTCAGTAAGTCCCAGTTTCTTCCTTCTGGAAGGGAAGAGCTTTTCCTGGACAATCTGCAGGTCAGGCTGATAAGTATCTCAGTACCTGCCTGTAGATTTCAGTGCTTTCCTGTTTCAGCCTTTCTTTCTTATCTTACTGCCGTCCCACCAATCACTCTTAGCCAAGAACTTTGGTCTCAACAAAAAGCACATTTTTTTCTGAGAAAGCCATTGTATGTTTACATGCAATCTGTTATTAATCTTTACAATGACTTCTACAGATGTACCGATTGCAGTAGTATGGTTTCATTGCTATGGCTTTAGAACACAAAAATAATTATTCCAGTAGCAGTTCAAAGGCTGTTAGTTGTTCTGAAAAACGCAAACCCTGTCTAGACTAGTTGTGGAATATCACCAGAGCAGAAGAGCCTGCTGTTTGAGAACCAGGGCTGGAGATACAAGGCCCTGCACTCATAAAAAGAACCCCCTGGGAGGAGTCTAGAGAGGACCATCTCTTGATCTGCTAACTTTGGATTGTTTCTTAACACAAGGGTCCAGGATGACTAGGCCCTGGTCCAGCTTTTGAGGTGCTTAGCAGCAATTTTAAAAACTGTTGAGATGCCATCATAATGACCTACTGTGGCAATGACTAGTCTAACACCCTAACTTCCTTAGAGTTGTTGTGAGGTGAAGACAGGAAAATAACGGAAGCCACTTTGAGTGCACTTCTGAGGTAAAGGCAGCAGAGACAAGGAGAATAGAGCATAGCCTCTCTTTTACAGAATAAAGAAAGGGGACGAGTTCAGAACTTCCCTGAACTGTCACAGTCAGTGTGGTGTTGTGATTGTAGCATCTGTCTGGGATTTATGAGATCTAGGTTTGTATTCTCAATCTGCCACAGAAGCCTGGAGGCGGACTGAGGGCCAGTCACGCACTCTCAGACAGATCTAATTCCCAGGATTGTTACTGTGAGGATAAAATGCAAGACAGGAGAACGATGGGAGCTACTAGTGATCTACACTTGGACAAAGGCAGGGTAAAAAAGCAAACCAGTCAATTATGAACCAAACTAAATACTGCACCGAGGAATAATTTCCAAGAAATCATTATTGTCTGTTTTCAATTAAAGAGACAATATAGTTTCCACATGCTCCTGTAAGAATGGGAAAGACTTTTGTTACAAATCTGACTACGTTGGTTACAGTTCACAAAAAGGGGTAATGATTCTCTCTTAGGCTACATCAGATATTGCTGTAACTCTTTTGATGGAAGGCAGAACTGCTCTTTCAGTATTCAAAATACCATCAAATACTGGGAGCACAGCAAGTGAGGGGCAGGGAGTGGGAAAGACCCCCAGAATCACTAATGAAAGTGATGGGCGTCTTGCCTGCATCTCCAGCTCCTTCTCTCCCTTCTACAACGGTTGGGGAAAAGGAGGCACCCTGGATTTCCCCACCCCCCTTCTTCTTGCAGAACCGGGACAGCGTATCTAATTTTGAACAGTGCATATTGAAAAACCCAGAAAACAGGGCCAGGTATACATGGGAGACATTTTTCTACAAACCCATGGCAACACTTCTCCCAAGGTTTGCTAAAAATATCCCAAAAAGTTTTTTAAAAAATAAAAAATTTAATAGGTGGAGAAACTTCTACCCTGTCATGAACATAAGAGAAGCCATGTTGGATCAGGCCAAGGGCCCATCCAGCCCAACAGTGGCCAAAAAAACCAGGTGCCATCAGGAGGTCCATCAGTGGGGCCAGGACTACTAGAAGCCCTCCCACTGTGCTCCCCAGAGCACCAAGAATACAGAGAATCACTGCCCCTGACAGAGTTCCATAAATACCCTGTGGCTAATAGCCACTGATGGACCTCTGCTCCATGTTTATCCTATCCCCTCCATGGGATTCCAACTGCCAGTCTGGAGGTGGGAGGAGCAGCTGCTCCAAGAGCTAGGTGTGTGAGGAAGGAGGAAAAACAAAGCCGACCAATATCACTCACCCCCATCCCACCCCCATGGGAGCCTGGCTAGATGGGCAAAAGTTGACTTGAAACTGCTATATCCCTGGCACTGTGGGAAGGCAGGGAGAAGGCCAAGTGGGGAGCTGTTGCTGCCCACATGCCATTGCCCAGTAAGGCGACAGATAGAAGCAGCAGCAGGCGGGAGGGATTAGGGGGCCCACCATATCCCCATTACTACTGTGTGATTCAGGCAGGAGGAGATGTAGGTGCAGGAGGCTGACCGGGTGCCTGATCAGTGGCCAACATGGAAGGAATGGGACTCCTGCCTGTGTCTGAAGAGTCCCCTCTTTGTTACCACCACGTTTTTCTGAATTCTAGATTGCACACTAGTGGGATTGTAAACACTTGTGTTGCAGTGCACAGTTTGGTGGACTTGAATGGGCAAGGCCTGGGTTCATATTTCTGCTCAGCTGTGAATCTCATTTGCTCTTGGCCTAACTTCCCTCACAGAGCCACTTGAGGATAAAACGTGAGCACCCAGTGCCTTAGAAACACAATTGAAAGGATCCAGGTGGGCAGCCGTGTTGGCCTGAAGCTGAAGAACAAAGTAGGAGTCCAGTAGCACCTTTAAGACCAACAAAGTTTTATTCAGAATGGAAGCTTTTGTATGCATGCAGACTTCATCAGACAATGGAAGGGGGTACAGTGAGCAGAGCTACTTATAGCTGGTGGGCAGTGCTACCAACTTTGCATTCTGAGCCACTGCCTATCAGCAGCTCTGCTCGCTGCACCCCATTCCATTGTCTGATGAAGTCTGCATGCATACGAAAGCTTCCATTCTGAATAAAAGATGCTACTGGACTCCTGCTTTGTTCTACAATTTAAAGGAGATGGCTGCATGGATGAAAAGGGCTTATAATGGCTTCAGGAGAAAAAAAAACAATGCAAGCATAACGCAGCAGAATCCTGGCTATGAAAATCCCCTTTCTGGTTTTCCTTCCATCTGGAGGGGAGGGGGGCTTCTAGTCAATAAATTAGGGGACTCCAGTCTGGCAGTTATGACATTCCCCTCCCTGCCCCCCCCCCAAAAGTCAAGTCAGCCCAGTTTTCAAGGTAACATAACTTTATCATAAGCATAACACAATCATTTGTTTAACTGAAAGCCAAGTGGTATGAAGATATCAACTCTGATAGGAGCAGGATCTCCAGTGTCCTTCACAATGGGTTCAGTGAACACAAGAAATCCCAGCAGATGGTGCCCAGTAAACCAAAGGAAAGTAAAAGTCCAGAAAACGGATTTAATCTTGCACGGCCTTCTCTTCTTCTGTGGACCCTGCAGTTGTTCTTCTCATGCTTGAGCGGAAAGGAGGCTGCAGGAGACCCAGGGGGAGGGTCCATTCAGAGCTCCCCTTTGGAATAAGCTGCTATTCTTTGTAATGCGAAATGCGTTAATTGTTTGAGAAATAAGCTACAAAGAAAAAAGGGAATGTTGGGAAATGGAAGGAAAGATGCCTCCATTTCACTCAAGTCCATTTGGGTGCCTATAGGACTAAAAAGAGTGGGGGGAGGCTCTTGGGAATATTTTCTTCTTTATGGTCCTGGTTGAAGAAAAGGTCTTAGGAAGAGATTCTGAGGTGGCCTTTTCCATACACCCAAAATAAGGGCAGGAGGGTCTCTCCATGAAAGGAGGCTCCAGAGAACTCATAGAGAAGGGCTGCTCGGTCAGCATCAAAAAAGGACACTCGACCCCCAGGATAGTTCAGACAGACTCGGATCCTCTTGAGCTCCCCACTCACAGTCAACAGTCTGTAACAGCCATGGCCTGTTACAGAAACCTTGTAGCTGCCCCCCCACTTCCCTGCTTCCCAGATCCCTTCGTCAGGATTCAAGGTGAAGGTTCCCTTCCTCCTGACAGATTTTCTGGCCACACCCACAGCCCATGCTTCCTCACTTCTCACAAGGACTTCCCAGAAATGGCAGCCTCCTGTGAATCCCTCACGGCCCAGCACAATATACTCCCCGTCAAATCTCTCAGGATTGTGGGGCAGAGCCTGAGTTTTTAATCCTGCTTGCACACTTTTCTGATCCTCAGACAGGATGAGTCGTGGATGGGCCGTGTCTGGATCCAGAGTCACATTTGCTGTTGAGGGAAAATGAGGACAGAAGAATGGCATCAGCTGAGGGATTCCACCCTCTGACTTGTTCTGTTTCCTTCTCTTGCCACTCATGGCCTTCTCCCACCTTCGCCACACTCTCCCTTGGTGAAAAGGCTCTCCTGCCTCCTCCTGCCCTTTTAAAAGGCAGAGCTGTTTTCCTGTGGGCTTCCTGTGTGATCTACCCTGAGCTGGAAAAATGGATGGCTCAACAGCCACCTTTGGTGGAAGAACACCAAGACTTTCCTTATAAACCTCAGCCAAGCTCTTGCACAGAAACTGTTCTCCCATGATTTCAATGTGGCAGCAGGTAGGTGAAAAGAGCCAGTTCATCCCCTCAGAGTTCATCTTTTATTTCACCCTTACTGACATCCTCAGAACACAAAGGAACTGGCTGTGGCAGGGAAAGTAGGATTTTGAGGAACGAAACAATAGTGTTTAGTAATGTTATCTCTGAGAACACCAAGTAGAACACAAATTGTAAGGTGAAGCTTTTTAGTTTAGAAATAATTGATTAGTGTATGAAGAAAAATGTACCTTTCTGCAGGTGAAGTCCAAAACCCAGAGTGTCTGAGGAAGCAAAGGGACAGAAAGTGAACAACAGAAAGAATTGCTTATCACAAATCTTGGGATAAAATTATCAGTTAATAACTGTCTTTTTTCTCTTGGGAAGGGTAGGTGGCATGGTATAGCCTCAATTCGTCAGATCGCAGAAGCTAAGCTGGGCTTGTACTTGAATAGAAGACCGAAGAAGACTCTGCAGAGGGGGGAAAACAGCAGTCTCTGTTTCTCACTTGCCTTGAATACCTCTTAATGGGGCCACCATAAGTCATTTGTGACTTCATGGTACATATCTTAGAAGCTACTCTGGGGCAGAGAATTGTGTACAACTATGCAGATTCATTTTCACAAGTCAATTTGAGTTACCTGAGAGTCACTTCCGAGGAATTATGGTAAGGACTGCAGAACAAGAGTCCAATCCAGCTAAATTTAGAACGATTCGAAACAGAGGTTCCACAGTGCCATCCTGAGCAAAGTTACACCCTTCTGAACTCACTGATTTCAATGGGCTCAGAAGGGTGTAACTAAGACAGCACTGTGATCCCCTTGAGACCATTCTGTGGGCTCAACAAGACATATTCAAGCAAACATACATAACCAAAGGGATCAGTTTTGATCAGTCCAATTAGGCCACAGACGCTTTACAAAGAGGTGACCCTAAAAAGTATCAGGTGGACATCTTCATTAAATGAACAATGCCCTTAAGGGCAGTTTCCTCCCCCTCCCATTCATTTTAGGGGCCCCTTCTACCATCTATCTACCTTGAAGTTTGCCAGTGCACGGTCACACAAACGCCTACAGATCAGCAATATAGAACCAATTTTGAGAAATCCATATAATGCAATTGTGAGCTAAAGCAGCAGAATTCTGACCAGAAAAATTTACATGGTGAATTAAAATAGCCTTCTGATACATACATTCCCCATGTTCCTGGGTTTGTTAATCATATAAGCAGCCTGGAGCAGACTAAAACGCATCTGGCCCACTCTAATGTCCTGTCTGAAATTCCTGCAGTGATTCTTCTTTACCTTTAAATTGCTTCTTGATGCCCTCCTAAAGGGTATTTAAACTTGAGAAGTCCCAGATGTCCCACTTCAGTACAAGAGGTAAAGCCGCTGGATTCTCAAATGACTCCCATATTTCATACCTGGAGAAAATCTTGTTATGGTGCTGTCCATACAATTCAGAACCCACACACACACCCTTCCCCCTGGATCAAAGAAGCAGAGGAAGGAACTGACAGTCTAGAGCAGGGGTCCTCAAACTACGGCCCGCGGGCCAGATGCGGCCTGCTGAGGACGTTTATGCGGCTATAGCAGCGCCCGCCTCACGGCCTCACTGGATCTCTTTATTTCAGTCTCTTTGGGGTATTTTACTTGTTTATTTGATGGAAATATACTTCACTTCATAGGGGACCACAGCAGCTTTGTTTATTTTTCCCAAAAATATAGGCTCCCGAGAACTTTAACTTAAACCACAGATTTATTATAACACACAGTCTTTAAACTGGGGATATGGGAGATATTTACACAGGCTAACACGTTGCTCAGTTGTTTCAGGCTTTACATTAACTTTTTCTTCCTTTGAGTCTCTCAGTTACACAGTTCACAGTTTCCCTATAACTTGCTCTCTCCACCTCTAGCCAAGGTCTGGCCTCTTGGGAATGATGTGCCAAGTCTCACCCCTCGACTGGAGTCCCTCTCTCAGCCCTTCTGGTGTCTCAGACCCACATCCACTCCCTCAACCACCTCACTAGATCTTCAGAGTTGTCTATAGGTGTCTGTGACCGTTCAGGTCTTGACTGACTCACACACACAGCCCTCTTGGCTGGTTTTGTCGAGCTTGCAGCCTCTGGAAGTCTTTCCCGCCACTGTCTCAAGCTCCTTCACAGGATCAGCTGTCCCCTCAGCCTCTGTCCGGCACGAACTGACCCTCTCAGTCTCTGTCAGGCTCCAACACTGACCAACTGACTGAATCCCTGCCCCAGCAGTTTCTGTCTCTCACAGACTTTTTCCTCCCTGAGAGCCCTGAGCACTTTGCCCCCACCCTCAGGTCACCTGACGCAGGCCCTGTGCGTCTTCAGTTTCTGGTTAACCCCTAGCTTTCCGTCACAGCGGCCCACCGGGTTATGGCAAAATCAGACCGGAAGTGACGTTCGACCTAAACTCGCGTTAGCAACGCACACTTCCGGCACTGGGCTGAGGCGGCGGAGACAGAGTGTGAGGTGATACCGAGGTGAGGTGAGTTCCCAGGCCGGGGTGTGTGGTGTGGGGAAGGGAGAGAGATGCAGAAGACGGAGAACTGACGGCCCGCGGCCTTGTACAGTAACGGCAGTCCGGCCCTCCAACAGTCTGAGGGACAGTGAACTGGCCCCCTATTTAAAAAGTTTGAGGACCCCTGGTCTAGAGAGACCAGCTGATGCTGAAAGAACATAAAGATGGGGTGGGCCTCTTTGGAGATGAATGTTCACCTCATTGTAGTTCCTGCTTTCTTAAGAACTGGATCTGGGTTCCTTACAGCCAGACTGCATCTGCAGGGAATGGCTACCAAAAAATAAAACTGAGCCCTCAGATTGCTTTCCACTCACACTAGCTGGTTTTGTGCACAAAAATAGTACTGTATTTGCTAATTTCTGCTGCTCCTTGTGGAGTAATTTGCTGGGACTGTGGCCACACATGTGAAGGACCAAAATTACATTAAGACCTGAGAATCTCCTGTCTGCAGACTGGCAACCCCTCCCTGCGAGCGTAGTCGCTAGAATAAGTTAGCCTCATTGCAGAATGGCAAACAAAGAACAATACACTTGTGCATTCTTTCAAGTTTCTGGAAGTTGCTTCTCAGGGGAAAGGGGCGTAAGAAATTCACATGTCATTAGGCAGGTGCTTGCAAATAACAAACCATAATTAATGGGGCGTGGTTATTAGATCAGGGGCAGGACCACTGACCACGCAGAGGGAGGCTTCCTCCTCCTCCTCGCGGACTCCCCCCTTCGCACCGGCCTCTTGCAGAGCGACTCTCTTGGCTATTGCCACAAAGCTGGCCAGCTGCTGGTTGGGGCGGAGGCTGCTGGGCTGAGCCCTTCCTCTGCACTGGGGACAGGAAGGCTCCGCGGCCCCCGCCTCCCTCCAGCTGCGGGTCAGGCAGGCTCGGCAGAAGTTGTGGCCGCACTGGGCGACGGTCACTGGGTCCCTGAAGAAGTCCAGGCAGATGGAGCAAGAGGCTTCCTCGCAGAGCTCCTTCAGGGTACCTTCAGCCGCCATGGCAGCCGCCTCCGCCAAGCGAGGAGAGAGACGAAGAGAGCTACTTTCGCTTTCCCTTCCTGGAAATCAACCCCCTGCCGGCGCCCAATCAGCGGCCGAAGACGAACCGGCGCCAAGAAAGAGAGTGGCGGGAAGACAGCCCTTGGCAGGGAATTCGATCCTGATGGGGAGCAAAGTCTGAGTTCAGCGCAGGCTTCATTTGGGGCAGGAGCTCACAGGAGCCCCGCTCCGGAACCTCTGAATTGTATCCTGCTTTCTTTCTTAACCCCACCCCCAAAAAACCACCTTGCTTCTGGGCTCCATTGCTCAACCCCCTGTGAGAATTTTGCTGAGCTCTAAGCGTTGACAAACTTTCCACACACACAAATAAGGAGGAAATAACCCAAACATATGAAGCAGAGAGGTAGAAATCTTCATCATGCCACTGTGACCACGTAGGAGAAAGTACTTTTAAAAGTATGATGGGAGTAAGGTTTTATTAGGACAGTTATCATTTAAGAAGCAGTTTAAGGTAGATGCTGAGCTGATATAATTTAGGACACCTTCTGGTGATGTCAGGGGTGTGTGGCATATGCAAATGAGTTATGCAAATGAGT
Organism: Heteronotia binoei; assembly: GCF_032191835.1. Classification (NCBI taxonomy): domain Eukaryota; kingdom Metazoa; phylum Chordata; class Lepidosauria; order Squamata; family Gekkonidae; genus Heteronotia; species Heteronotia binoei. The sequence continues at coordinate 19,532,131 of NC_083227.1, read as the reverse complement.
TGTGCTAATGAGCCCTGGCATCTCTTTTTCTATGAAATGACCCCTGGTTCAGCGGCACCTTTAAGACCAACAAAGTGATATTCAAAGTATACGGAGAGAGGTTCCCTTTACCCTCCTTCGGCTGCTATTTGGAGCACCCAGGAGGGAAGGGGAGAGGCTTCCCTTTGGCCTCTAGGGCCTGGCCCGTGCAGTGTCCCAGGGGCTGAAAGGTTTCCCTGCAGGGCTTGACGGGGGACGGGGGGTTGGGTTTCCAGCAGCTCCCCCCACTCCACCCCCCCCAAAAAAAAATCCTGGAAAGGTTCCTCCCAAAGATGAAATTAAGTCTGTGACAGAAAACCAAGAGTGCCTTGACCTGGATAGCCCAGGCAAACCCGATCTTCTCAGATCTCAGAAACTAAGCAGGGTCGACCTGGTAAGTGTTTGGATGGGAGACCTCTTTGGAATACCAAGTGAGGAAGACAAGGGCAGGCTTTATTCAGCCACCTCTCTGAATATCCTCCTGGCCCCCAGTAGGGGTCAGTCACCAGAGGACACCATGACTTCCAGGTGTGTGCACACACACACACACACAGAAAATAACAAAAATACCAGAGAGAGAGAGAACCTAGCAGTAAACTTCCTGAGTCTTTTCGTTTCCCCGCTAAAACACCATCCGTATGCTGACTCCTGTTGCAAAGCAACAATGAAAAGATACAGTGTTTGAGCAGAAATGCCACTGGGGACAAAAGAGCCCAGAAGCCCCTTCCCCTTGCTTGATTTCCCTATTTAAGCGGCAGCTTCCCTAGCTACACTTTGGGCAAGGGGGGGAGAGAAATCTACATGCGGCCAGGGCTTTTTTTGTAGCAGAAACTCCTTTGCATATTCGGCCACACACCCCTGATGTAGCCCATCCTCCTGGAGCTTACAACAGGCCCTGTAAGAAAACCCCTGTAAGCTCTTGGGAGGATGGGTTACATCAGGGGTGTGTGGCCTAATATGCAAAGGAGTTCATGCTACAAAAAAAGCCCTGCAAGCATCCCAAGTATTCCCCCCCTTAGAATCAGCACCATCTGAATCCCACAAGGCTAAATTCAGTCTCAGTAGGGTAGCTATCAGTGCTTCTAGCAAGTTTTGGGGGAGGAGTGTTCAGGGAATGAGCTGCCTCTGAGTAAAATCCCAGCTGCAAGATCTCCCCCACCCCCTTCTCAGCTCAGTACATGCCAGGTGTTAGCTACTGGGGAGAGCAGCCCGCCTCAGCACTGACCGCCCAAGGCCCCTGTGCAGGCATCCAACAGCCCTGCCAATTCATTTTGCTGGTTTCAGCTGGAACAGCTGGAAGGGGGGGTAGATCCAGATGGGCACCTGTTTTGGTCTGAAGCAGCAGCACAAAGTCTGAGTTCAGGGGCACCTTTGAGACCAACAAAGTTTTATTCAAGGGATCAGCTTTTGTGTGCAAGCACACTTCCTCCGATACACTGAAATGGAAGGTGACAGTTCACCGATATGCAGACAGTGGAAATTACCATACAGTGTAATGACAATGTTTTAATAGATGCAAAAACAAAAGAGGAATAAGATGTTAAGTTTCTATAGTCACTATTTGTTTGAATTTAATTTCTGGAAAAACACTGATGATGCTTTCAGGAGGAAAAGAGATCCATTTTTCACAGGTCCTTCTGTAGGAAATTGTTATATGATCCTGGCTACACAAAAAACGACAGCAGTTTTTTCTGTTGCTACATCAGATCTTCATGCAGGTTTTTTGGACAGTGGCAGAACTGCTCATTCCATGTTCCAAATGGCCGTTGAAGAAGATGATGACATTGCATCTATATTCCACCCTCCACTCAGAGCAGCTCACAATCTCCTTTAACTTCCTCCCCCACAACAGACACCCTGTGAGGTGGGTGGGGCTGAGAGGGCTCTCTCAGAAGCTGCCCTTTCAAGGACAATTCCTGAGATGGCTATGGCTGATTGAAGGCCATTCCAGTAGCTGCAAGTGGAGGAGTGGGAAATTAAATGTGGTGTAGTGGTTAGAGCATCTGCCTAGGATCTATGAGACCAAGGTTCAAATCCTTGATCTGCCACGTTCAAATCCTTGATCTGCCACGTGGTGTAGTGGTTAAGTGCGTGGACTCTTATCTGGGAGAACCAGGTTTGATTCCCCACCCCTCCACTTGCAGCTGCTGGAATGGCCTTGGGTTAGCCATAGTTCTCGCAAGAGTTGTCCTTGAAAGGGCAGCTGTTATGAGAGTCCTCTCAGCCCCGCCCACCTCACAGGGTGTCTGTTGTGGGGGGGAGAAGATATAGGAGATTGTAAGCTGCTCTGAGTCTCTGATTCAGAGAGAAGGGCAGGATATAAATCTGCAGTCTTCTTCTTTTCCCAGATGAGAGTCCGCGCACTTAACCACTACACCAGACTGGCTCTCACACCAAACTGGCTCTAAACATTGTGAATGCAGCAATCTATGGGTAGGTGAGTGGGACAGACCTCTGGACAATAAAAGGGATGGGCATCTTTGGGTGTCTCTCCAGCTTCTTCTCTTCCTTCCAGCTGTTGGGAAAAGGAGGGGCCCTGCATTTCCCTTTCCCTCTCTTCTTGTGGAGGGGGGACATTAGCATCTAATTTTGAACCTGGCAGCCCAGCATATCAGAAAATCCAAAGAATGAAGCCAGATACATGCAGGAGATATTTTTTTACCAGGCCAAGGACACACTGCCCACCCACCCCACCACCCCTTTGCAGAAAAATCCAAGCAGCAAAATTGCCCATGTAGGCTTTTCATAAAAGACTGAGATCTTGCAAACTTAGGGTTTGTAGAATCTTTCGGGCTCAAGTGCCGTGTTCTACTGGAGAAAGTTTTCCTTCCAGACGTTTCGTTCTCAGCTGCGGAGAACATCCTCAGTGGCGTTGCAGCCGGAGCAGGCGCTCTGATCTTCTTGGCTGCTGTGCTCTGCTTTCTCCAGTAGAACACGGCACTTGAGCCCGAAAGATTCTACAAACCCTAATGATGTTACCAGCCGTGAAAACCTGAAATCTTTGATATTGCAGACTTCTTGTTTTGACTTTCAGTTTGGGAAGGGAGGAGAAGCCGCCGGGAGACCTCTGCAGGCAGAGCAGGAGATGCAAGGCCTGCTTCCATCACCCACCCAGGCCACCACCAAGAGAGCAGGGTGGGTGGCAGAGGAGTTGAAGTTGCCTCCACCACCCCAGCCCTGCAGGATGTCAGAGAGGAGGAATGGGAGCTGCTGCTGCCTGGCGCCATTGCCCAGTAAGCCCGACAGTGGAGGTGGGGCCCCATGAGTGGAAGGGGGAGGGAGGGAGGGAAAGGAGACCCCCTGGTTTCTGCCCACCAATGAAGCAGGAGATGGCAGCACCTTAGAGTGGCTGTTCAGGGGTGAGCACAGCAAGCGAAGTGAGTAGGGTGGGATATCCCCCCCCCCCCACAAGTCTCAAGGTGCCCCTGCTTGTTATCACCAGATTTTCCAGGAATGTAGATTATTTCAGGGGTGGCCAAACTTGCTTTATGTAAGAGCCACACAGAATAAACAGCAGATGTTCATGAGCTGCAAGACAAGAAGGAAGGCAGACAGGCAGATAGATGGGGAGGGAAGAATAGAAAGAAAGTAACTTTTAATGCCTTCTCCAAGCAAGCTGATGGAGTGGTGGGGGCTTTGAGAGCCACACAATGTGTGTGACAGAGCCACATGTGGCTCCTGAGCCACAGTTTGGCCACCCCTAGATTATATATTAGTATGACCATCTGTGCTGAGAGCCAGTGCATTGCACAAGGTGGTAGGACTTGAACTGATGGGGCCTGGGTTCAAATTCCTGCTCAGATATAAGATTCCCCGCCTCTTGCGGGGGGGGGGCTGAATATCTGTGGACTGGAAGGCATTATGCCCTCCCCCCACACACTTGGTCCCTCCCCTCCCCAGACCTCCCCCTCCCCAGCTCTGCCCCCAAACTCTCTGGGGTGAAGCCCACTTGCTCTGGGCCTGACTTCCCTCTCAGGGTCACAGTGAGGATAAAGCAGGAGCTCCCAGTTCCTTGGAGAACCAAAGGAGAGCAAGATGGCTGTGTGGATGTTGAAGGGCCTATAATGGTTTGAAAAGAGGCACAAAAGCAAGCGGAAGAGAAACCTTAAAGCAAGCAGAGGCCAGCAGGAGCCTGGCTACGCAAATCCACCCCTGGATTCTTCTGTCCAACTGCAGGGTTGTGGATGGATCAAGTCTGTAGATGACAGCACTGTCTGGGACTTCTCTGGCAGTTATGAAATGGCTTCCCACCCCCCTAAAGACAAACAATTAAAGCAGCAGCGTTTTCAACATAACTTTATAATAAGCATAACATCATAACAGTGGCTCAGTGGTAGAGCATCTGCTTGGGAAGCAGAAGGTCCCAGGTTCAATCCCTGGCATCTCCAAAAAAGGGTCCAGGCAAGTAGGTGTGAAAAACCTCCGCTTGAGACCCTGGAGAGCCGCTGCCAGTCTGAGAAGACAATACTGACTTTGATGGACTGAGGGTCTGATTCAGTATAAGGCAGCTTCATATGTCATATGTTCTCAGTCTCTGTATAACCGAAAAACAAGTGCTATAAGCGCAGCAACCTGGATAGGGACAGGACCTTCAGAAAAGGCCAGCTGAACACAGACAAGATCGAACAGTTGTTGCCCATTAACGAAAAGAGGAAGTCCCAAACAGTAACTGAAACATGCAGGGCCTCTTCTTCCTCTGTAGCAATTCCTCTCTTGTGCTTGAGGAGAACGAAGGCTGGAGAGATGGGGTGGGGGGTGAGGAGGGGTGTTCAGAGCTCTCCTGCATCTTGTACAATGGGGAAGGCATTACTGTCAGTTTAAGAAGATACGAAGGGGGGAAAGGAATGTTGGGAAATGGAGGGGGAAAGTCTCCATTTTACCCCAGTCAGTTTTGGTGGCTGGAGACAGGAGTGGGGTTGCCAGCTTCCAGATGGGGCCTGGAGATCTCCCACTTTTACAACTGATCTCCAGCTGGCAGATCAGTCCCCCTGGAGAAAATGGCTGCTTTGGAGCATGGACTCTATGGGATTGTACCCTGCTGAGTCCCCTCACCTCCACTCCCCAAACCCTGCCCTCTCCCAGATCTACCTCCCAAAGTTTCCAGGTGTTTTCCAAAACAGACCTGGCAACCCTAGACAGGAGAGGTCTTTACAGGTATGGAGAAATAATATTCCCGATGGTCCTGGTGTCAAAAGTCCTATGAAGAGATTTTGAGGTGGCCTTTTCCATACACACCAAAGAAGGGAAGGAGGGTCTCTCCAAAGAAGGAGGCTCCAGAGAACTCGTAGAGAAGGGCTGCTCGGTCAGCATCAAAAAAGGCCACTCGCCCCCCAGCGTAGTTCAGGCACACTCGGATCCTCTTCAGCTCCCCACTCACAGTCAGGGGAGGGTAATGTCCTTTTATATAAGCCCTGTGCATCCCTGACCACTTCCCCATAGCCCAGATCCCTTCCTCAGGAGCAAAAGTGAGGCCTCCCTTCCTCTTCACAGACTTTCTGGCTACCCCCACAGCCCAGCTTTCCTCACTTCCCACAAGGACTTCCCAGAAACAGCAGCCTCTTGTGAATCCCTCACAGCCCAGCACAGCACTATAACCTTCAAATCTCTCTGGACTGTTGGGCAGAGCTTGAGCTTCTTCTCCTTTTCTCACGCTTTTCTGACCCTCAGACAGGATGAGCCATGGATTGGCCGTGTCTTGATCCAGAGTCACATTTGCTGTTGAGGGAAAATAAGGATACAAGAAATGAAACGGCTTCAGCTGGGGGATTCCACCCACTGGCCTGTTCGGCTTCCTTCTCCTGCCAGTCATGGCCTCCTCCCACCTCTGCCACCCTCTCCTTGGTCATCAGGCTCTCCTGCCTGCTCCAGCCCTTCTAAAAGGCAGAGCTGTCTTCCCACATGCTTCAGAAGGCAGACAATGTACACAACAAGCACCCACAGGGACACCATCTATTTCCTCCCGTATCCCATCCTGAAAAGAGAACTATGAAGGAGAGGAAAAAAGCAATGGCAATTTCAGTCACAGGCTTCTTTGGTTAGAAATCACACACAAGAACAGAAGATTTGTCTCCCTTATCATGAAACTTCCTTCTCCCTGGTCCTGCCAGTCATGGACTCCTCCCACCTCTACCACCCTCCCCTTGGTTAACAGGTTCTCCTGCCTCCTCCTGCCCTTTTAAAAGGCTGTCCACTTCAAGAGAAGGCACACAAAGTACACAATAAGCACCCACAGGAACACAATCTATTTCCTCCCGTATCCCATTCTGAAAAGAGAACTGTGAAGGAGGGGAAAAAAAAACAATGGCATTTTCAGTCACAGGTTTCTTTGGTTAGAAATCACACACAAGAACAGAAGATTTGTCTCCCTTATCATGAAACTTCCTTCTCCCTGGTCCTGGGGTGGGGTATCCTCTACTTTTGGGAGAAGCTCATTCCTGGAGACTAGGAGAGCCCAGAACATTGCAATTCCTGGAGGGGAGGGGCTTCGCACCCAGGCCCCAGTCTGGTTCTGAAGCAGCACAACACCTGCTCCAAAAGGATCAAACATGAAAATGGACCTCCAACAAAATAGTCCAAAAACTTCCAACCAACCACACAGAGAACAGGGTGAAGAACTCAAAAGAGAGGCCCACCAGTTCAGGAAAAAACCGAAACTAAAGCAAAGAAGCCCCATAGGGTCAATACAGCACACCTACTCTGGCTCAAGTGCCTTCTGAGAAAAATTCTCCCCTTGAGTAAGAAGAGATTGGCCACCCCAGGACCACCAAGAAGGAAGATGCAAAGTGAGACAAATCTTTCATTCTCCAGTGGCCCAGGGTGGGGAAGTCTCCACAACTCCACATAAAAAAGCAGCATGCCCCAGGGAGGGAAAGAATCTCAGATGTATGCTACAGGACCATTTTCTTCCAAAAGCAGTCTCAGCTGAGGCTGTTTTGTCAATCCTGTAATGCCTGGTGAATGAATGGAACAGTTTCCAGGCTGCAGCCCTACAGACCACCTCAAAGAAGGGAAGGACCAGATAATGCTGAGGCTGCTACCCCTCTGAGGGAGTGGGCTGTAACACCCGAAGGGAGATCCAGTCCTCTCGATTTATATGCCCGGAAAATGCAGCCTCTGACCCATCTGCTAATGCTGCATGTGGAGACCTTATGGCAGGAGTGTCAAATGTCCTGTCCATGAGCCAAATTGGCCCACTCAGGGCTTCAGTCAGACCTGCAGGACTCTTTCTCCTCCTCCCCTCCTATCCTCACCCTTGTCCCAGGTCCTGCTGCTTTATCTTTCCATCAAATTGCCTAGAGCAGGGGTGGCCAATGGTAGCTCTCCAGATGTTTTTTGCCTACAACTCCCATCAGCCCCAGCCAGGCAAAAAACATCTGGAGAGCTACCATTGGCCACCCCTGCTCTAGAGTATCACAGTGTAAAACAGAAACGAAACAAAAAACTGTGAAATAAACAAAAGAAGCTCTATACAAAAACTTAGTGACTATATTCCAAATACTTAAAGCAATATAATACTAACATTTCAGATATCAAAACTTCATTACAACTATACTTCAATCACAAATATCTACCAACTACAATGTTCTTTAATTCAAGTCCATTTCATAGCGTCAATTTCCGACTTTTAAAACTCTAGACGATTCACCTGTTCAGACGGGCTGAATTAAAGTGCTGGTGCTCCAAATGCAGATTCATGAGAAAAGTTCCTATATTTTTCATATTCTTCTTGGTCGTCCAAACTTATGGCTTCCAATATTCATAAAAGAATTCTTCAGACATAAAGACGAAGTGGGTATGTCATACCCCTTTTAAAGTTAAACATGGTTGTGCTGGTCTTTTGGGGCAACTCTCTATTTATACAATCGGTGAAATCAATAACGTTATGGTCACTGCTCCCAAGTGGTGTGATCACTTTTACATCTCTCACCAAGTCTTGGGCATTACTTAGGACCAAATCCAGGATCGCCCCACCCCTGGTAGGTTCAGAGACCATCTGCTCCATAGCACAGTCATTGAGAGCATCAAGAAACTCAATCTCTTTCTCTCGACCAGAACACATATTGACCCAATCAATCTGCGGGTAGTTAAAATCACCTATTACGACACAGTTCTTACATTTAGCCACTGTCTTTAATCCTTCCATCATATTATAATCGTCCTCTATCTTTTGATTTGGTGGGCAATAACAGACTCCCATAGTTAAATTTCCTTTTGGGCCCTCTATTTCAACCTAAAGCATTTCTAGAAGGGAATCTAATTCTCTGACCTCAGTCTTACTGGACCGTATACCCTCTCTGACATACAGAGCCACCCCAACTCCAACCCTTCCCTCCCTATCCTTCCGATATAACTTATATCCAGGAATCACCGTGTCCCACTGATTCTCCTCATTCCACCAAGTTTCTGAAATTCCCACAATGTCTATGTTTTCTCCCAACACTAAACATTCCAACTCACCAATTTTGCTTCGAACACTTCTAGCATTTGCATACAAACATCTATAATTTCCCAGGCAAGCTAGGCCCATCACCTTCCTCCTGCCGCCTCGAGACTCTGGCAGACAGTCCATACCGTTTGTCACCATCTCAGTGGACAACTCTGATCCATTACCCGGTAGAAAAGTAACAGCTAACCCTTCATCTCTTTGAGATGAGTCCTCCCGAACCAGAGACATTTCATCTCCTGTTAGCTTTCCCCCAAGATTTTGTTTAAAAACTGCTCTGCCACCTTTTTGATTTTAAGCACCAGCAGCCTGGTTCCATCTGGGGACAAGTGGAGACTGTCTCTTTTGTACAGCTCCCGCTTGTTCCAGAAAGCATCCCAGTGCCTAACAAACTTTAAACCTTCCTCCTTACACCATCGTCTCATCCACAGATTGAGACTTCTAATTTGTGCCTGTCTCTCCTGCCCTGCACGTGGAACAGGTAGCATTTCTGAGAAGGCTACCTTGGAGGTCCTGGCCTTAAGTCTCCCACCTAGCAGCCTAAATTTTTCCTCCAGGACCTCATGACTGCATTTCCCCACATCGTTGGTGCCGACATGCACCACGACCACTGGCTCCTCCCCAGCACTGTCTATCAGCCTATCTACTACACGTGTAATGTCCGCTACCTTTACACCAGGCAGGCAAGTCACCATATGGTCAGTACACGGTTTTGCCACCCAGCTGTCTACTTGCCTAAGGATCGAATCACCAACTACCAAGACCCCCCCCCCCCTCTCTCCCTGCCCAGGGATGGTTCCTTGGCATGAATGGATTCCCACTCATCAACTGAAGAAGAGCTCCCTTCTGAGGGCGCATTCCCCTTATCCTCAGCACGGTGCCCTGTTCCCTCTTGACCCTCATGCTTCCTGGCAGCAATGGGGTTGCCATGTTCAGAGCAGGGCTCATGTAATACATCCCCGAGAGTCTTCTCCAAGTGCCTAACTGACTGTCTCTGCTTCTCCAGGTCAGTCACCTCGGCCTCAAGGGTACGAACTTGTTCCCTGAGAACCAGAAGCTCCTGGCATCGAGCACACATACAAGACTTCTTTCCTATGGGCAGATAGTCATACATGTGACACTCAGTGCAAAACACGGGAAAACCCCCACCCCCTTGTTACATTGGAGGGCCACTGCCCATCTGAGTAGACTTGGGAGAGGGGGAGAATCTTGCAATGCCCTGCTATTTCATGTTTTCCCAAGCTGAGAGTATTTTATATTTTTTTTGCTTCTGCTGTGATCCTTGTGCTTTTTCATGATGGTTTATTTTTAAAATTGCATTGCAAGATCTCTCTATTCCCCCACCTTTCCATTTTAAACAAAATATTGCAGGAGTTTTAAGCATGTTTGTATTTTAAGTTAAAAATAGTGTCTTTAATTGTGTTTGTCTGTGTCCTTTATAAAGTTTATATCTGTACTATCTGCCATTACGTTTTATGACACGCATGGCTCAGCCCCACAAAGTCCCATTTATGTCAGATCCGGCCCTCTTAACAAATGAGTTCGACACCCCTGCCTTATGGCCTAAAAGGAATAAAATCTTTTGGAAACAATTAAATGCCCTCCAGAGGGGAGGGGAGGAAATGCTCACCATAGGACAGGGTCAGGGAAATAGCAGTGGCAGAGGTTTGGAAAATCTGGATTCTCCCACCCACACAGCAGCCATCCACACTTCACTGCAATCCTTTCCAAAACCCTGGTGGAAACTCGGTTTGAGTAAGCTGGGAAAACCCAGAAGGTGCCTGAATGCAGTGGAGAAGCAGGGACAAAATCTGCTACACTTTGAACAAGGGGCAGAGCTAGACCTGACAGAAATATATTTGGTACTTACCGGTAATTCATATTGCTCCCACCCCCAAGTGCTGCAAAAATTAATGCCTGTTCTGGCGCTGAGGTTTTTGCTGCCCCAGGCTGCCGCCCCACCCACATGCCCCATCCCATGGCGAGGTCTTTAAAAGGGGGGAGAGGGCTGCTTCTGCCGCCTCCCCCCTTCCATTTAAAGAAGACCCACCTATCGGGTATTTAAATGGTGGGGAGGAGGTCGTGGCGGCACCGGCTCTTTCCTCCACCCGAGTCCCAGGAAGGTGAAAGAGGTGGCACTGGGCTCCTACCTTGATCTTGGCCTGCCTTCCCTTGCAGGCCACCTCTGTCCTCTGCCTGGGTCTCAGCCTGGTGAAAAGGCGGCACTGCGCTGGCTAGCGAGTGAGGAGGGGGCACCTAACAGCAGCCCTGTAGGCCATGTGGCTCCCTTGGCATCTGCCTATGTGGCCTACTCCCACAAGCCGGCCATTATTATGTTCTCCCTTTCTAGCTTAACATAGCCTCCCTTTGTCCAGCAGAAAATGAATCACTTGAAAGTCTCTGTGAACCGAAAGTGCCTGTGACCTTGGAGGGCTAGGCACTGGGCTCTCAGGAAGGAAAGAGACATATGAACATATGAAGCTGCCTTCTACTGAATCAGACCTTTGGTCCATCAAAGTCAGTATTGTCTACTCAGACTGGCAGCGGCTCTCCAGGGTCTCAAGCTGAGGTTTTTCACACCTATTTGCCTGGACCCTTTTTTGGAGATGCCAGGGATTGAACCTGGGACCTTCTGTTTCCCAAGCAGATGCTCTACCACTGAGCCACTGTCCCTCCCCAATAATAATAATAAATTGCAGACATAACAGACCAGTGTGAGAACAGGAAGATATTCACAAATCAGGACCCAAAGGTTACTACAGGTTACATAGAAGTACTCCCCCCTCCCTTTCCAGGAACATGGCAAGAGGCACTCTTGACACTCTTCTGGACTGGAGTTACCAACACTGAGCTATTGAACATCTGGCATGATCTACCCTGGGCAGGGAACCTGATGCCCCAATAGCCACCTTTGCTGGGAGAACAGCAAGACTTTTCTTATGGAGCTCAGTCAAGCTCTTGCCCAGCCGCCATTCTCCCATCGTTTCAATATGGCAGCAGGCAGGTGAAAAGAGGCAGTTCATCTCCTCAGAGTTCACCTTTTCTTTCACCCTTACCGACATCCTCAGAGCAAGAAGGAACTGGCTGTGGCAGGAAGGGTAAGATTTTGAGGAAGAGCACACCAAGTTGAAGAACACAAATTGTAAGGTGAAGCTTTTTAGTTTAGAAATAATTGGTTGGTGTATGAAGAAAAATGTACCTTTCTTCATGTGAAGCTCAAAATCCAGAGCGTCTGAGGAAGCAAAGGAACAGAAAGTGAGCAGCAAACCCTTCTGCTTATTGCAAATCTGGCGACAAAAATATCAGCTAATAATACTATTTTCTTTTTGGGAGAGTAGGCGGCATAATATAGCTCAATGCTGTCAAATTGTGGAAGCTAAACTGGGTCAGTACTTGGTTTGACCAAAGAAGACTCTGCAGAGGAAGGAAACAGCAAACAGCCTGTTTCTCACTTGCCTTGAACACCTCTTGGTGGGGCTGCCAGAAGTCATTTGTGACTTGATGGCACATAGGTACATATGTTTTCTGAGTTACAGCTAAAGGGTCAAGTAGAAGCTATTGGGGGGGGGGGGGTTTGTGTACAAACTTTCAAAATACTTTTCACTAGTCACTGGAGTTACTTGGGATTCATGTAATAGAAAGTATGCTAAGGACTGCAGCCCAAGGGTCCAAGCTGGCTAAATTGAGGACACTTCTAGACAGAGGTTCTGCAGTGGCATCCTGAGCAGAGTTACACCCTTCAAACTCACTGATTTCAATGGGCTTTGAAGGGTATTTCTCTAAAGACAGCACTGTAGGTCCCCTTGAGACCATTCTGTGGGATCTACTAGGATATAGTCACACAAACGCAAACACACAATCAAAGGGACCAGTTTTGATAAGTCTGATTTGGTCACAGACACATTGCAGAGAGAAGGAGGGGTGTCCCTGAAACGGATCCAGCGGCTGTTTCATTAAAAATAGATGCCCTAAAGAGCAGTTTCCCTCTCTGTCATTTTAGGCACTTGTTTCACCATCTACCTCACCAAGAGCCCTTGCATGGTCGCAGTAATGATTAGAGATCAACAACATAATAGAATTTCAAGAAGTCCATGTAATGCAATTCTGAGCTGAAGTTATGGCAGAATTCTGATCAGAAAACTTTCCATGGTGAACTAAAATGGCCTTCTGAACTGATACATAAACTCCCCACGTTCCTGGGTCTGTCAATGATATAGCCAGCCTGGAACATACTAAAACACATCTGGCCCACTCTAATGTCCAGTCTGAAACTCCGGCAGTGTTTCTTCATTACCTTTGAGTTGCTTCTCGATGCCCTCCAAAAGGAAATTTAAATCTGAGAAGTCCCAGATGTGCCACTTCAGTGCAAGCGGATTAGCCACTGGATTCTCAAACGACTCCTTGTCTTCATACCTGGAGAAAATCCCATTAGGGTACCATCCATCCCATTCAGAATCTCCCTCCCTCCCCTCCGCCCCAAGTGGGTCAGAGAAGCAGAGGAACTGGCAGAAAGCCAAGGGAAACAGGCTGATGCTGAAAGCACTGGAAGGTGGGCGGGCTCTTGAAGAGGAATGCACAGCTCCTGCTTTCTTAAGAACTGGCTACACTAAACCTATTGGTCACTGTGACCAGAACTACTAAGTACTCATTACATTTATTATAATAAAGACAGGTAAATCAAAGATTACATATTACAAACAGACACACAAAAGGGTAAAGTCCTTTCTCTGAAAAAATTCCTAAATGATGGTCCAGATTCCAGTGCGGACTTCAATACCATAAAGTAAGTTGCAAGTTCTTGAATCTCACGAAAGGTATCATTAGGATGCTCTGTATTCTCAGTGCTGGCGGGGGGGGGGGGGCAACAGTGGGAGGGCTTCTAGTGTCCTGGCCCCATTGGTGGACCTCCTGATGGTACTTGGGTTTTTTGGCCGCTGAGTGACACAGAGTGTTGGACTGGATGGGCCACTGGCCTGATCCAACAGGGCTTCTCTTATGTTTTTATGTCTGGGGCAGTGATGCTCTGAATTCTTGGTGGTTCTTTTTGGGAGGGGGGGCAAAGTGGGAGGGTTTCTAGAGTCCTGGCCCTACTGGTGAACTTTTTGATGGCACCTGGAGTTTTTGCCCACTGTGTGACACAGAGTGTTGGACTGGATGGGCCACTGGCCTGATCCAACATGGCTTCTCTTATGCTCTTATATTTTTCACAAGCTGCCCAGTTCAATCCTAGGATTAAGAAGGTTAATGTTAAAGATCCACTTACCTCTGCAATGTGCTTCTGACATCCTAAAGAAAGAAGGCAGAGGGTGAGAAGAAGAGAGAGAGACCTTCAGAGTAGGGTGTGTTGTGTTCCCCTTGTGGACTTTCCCCCTTTTCCCTGCAGCCTTGCAACATGGTTCAGCCATGAAAGGAAAGAGAGGAGAGAGGGTCTGTCTGGGCATAAGTGCCATCACATCTGCACAGACATGCTAGACAGACAGCAGTGCCCAGAACAGCTGTGTGGATGCTGTTCCTGTAACCATATGCCGTTGCCACTGTGTGTCGGTGTGCATTTTATATATAATTGTTATATATAATGTTATAATTGATTAGGAACGGGACTCTATTATTATGTATTTATTTATTTAAATGCATATAGATTTAATTATGTATTTATATGTTTAAATGCATAGAGATCTAGTGATTTATTTATATTGCACATTAAATTGGGACATAGGAATAGGGGGGGAGCTTATTAATGTGCCAAGAAAGACGAATTGATTTGATCAATTTGACTAACCAATTAGAGGGAGAATTGGGGTGGGATGTTAATTTAAATTAGATGCAATTAATTTATAGTGAACCAGTAACCAGGGACTGAAGGTGGAGGATAGGTTAGAGAGCTGGACAGTGAGTCGAGATGAGCTAGTCAGGAAGGTGTGGCCATCACATAACTACTTACAAGATTATACCGGGACATAGGTGTGGATGCCCGGCCAGGGGATTCCAGTGCTCCTGGGGAGGGGAAGATATGACGGTGGGAATAGACATAAATATAAGGGAAGAGGGTGGAGACAAAACAGTGCTCGGCCTCCTTCCAGTCTACTTCCCATCCCAACGGTGACAGTGGGGCCAAGAGGAATTGCCCACCTCCGTCATTGGTGTTGTGCAACGCCAGGTCCGTAAATAATAAGACCGAGATCCTGAGGGAATTCCTGCTTCGGCAGGACGTGGACCTGGCTTGCGTGACCGAGACCTGGGTGTGAGAGGGGGAGATGGTGGCTCTCTCCCAGATGACCCCCCCGGGTTACTCGGTCCTCCACCAATCGCGGACTAGTGGGCGGCGGGGAGGGGTGGCGTTGTTCATATGGGAGGGTTACTCCTTCCGGGCTCTCCCGGCCCCAAAGATCGATGGTATTGAGTGTGCCGGCCTAGTGTGGGATGTCGGAGAGGGGTTGGCGATCTGGCTGGTGTACCGTCCACCTAACGCACCAGCCAGCGCCTTACCATCCCTGATGGAGGCTGTGGCGGGCTGGGCGTTGGAGTACCCGGGGCTTATGGTCCTGGGCGACTTCAATGTCCATGCCGATGACGCAGCCTCCAATCGGGCGTTGGATCTGGTGTCTTCCATGGCGACACTAGGACTCTCTCAATTTGTTACGACCCCTACGCATCAGGCAGGGCACATGCTAGACTTGATCTTTGCGTCCGGGATTTGGGTGAACGATATCGCGACAGAGGCGGTGCCATGGTCGGATCACCTAGCCCTCAAGGCCCGTATGGAGATGCTGCCCCAACCCTGTAAGGGCGTAGAGCCTATTTTGGCTCGCACGCGGAGCCTGATGGACCCGGAACGGTTCCAAATGGCTCTATGGGATCCCTGGCCCACTGGCGGTTCCCTTGATGCCCTGGTTGATGCCTGGCAAGATCGGCTATCCAGGGCGATCAACGAGATCGCACCTCGACGCCCTCTGCGCCCTCGTGTGAGGCTGGCTCCATGGTATACCTTGGAGTTACGACAGCTGAAACAAGGGCTCAGACGACTAGAGAGGCAATGGCGGCGCACTCATGACGAAGCGACGAGAACATCCTACAGAACGTTTATGAAGTCTTATGAGATGGCAGTCAAGGCCGCGAAGAAAGACTACTTCGCGGCCAGGATTGCGTCTGCAAATTCGCGCCCGGCACAATTGTTTAGAATAATTGGACATCTTACCACACTGCCCCAAGGCAGACCAAATGTTAGAGAATTAGAAATAGGCTGTGAGGCTTTTGCGAAATTTTTTGCAGACAAAATCACGTCGCTCCGCCAGGACCTGCCCATCACATTGGATACAGTATGTGAACTGGAGACTCCATGCCTGTCTTCCAGTTTAGTTCTGGACCACTTCAACCCACTCAGCCTGGAGGAAGTTGACAGAATTCTCTCCTCTGCACGCCCAACAACTTGCGATCTGGACCCATGTCCCTCCTGGCTAATTAAATCTTGCCAGAAGGAGCTTAGATGTCCTTTACGGGATGTCATAAATAGATCCCTCTCGGAGGGGCATTTTCCAACATCCTTGAAAGAGGCCATGGTTCGCCCCCTCCTGAAAAAAAGTACAGCAGACCCGGCCGAATTGGCAAACTACCGACCGGTCTCTAATTTACCGTTTTTAGGTAAAATTATCGAGAGGGCAGTGGCGTTGCAGTTGCAGGATTTTCTGGATGACGCTTCCATCCTAGACCCTTGCCAGTCCGGCTTTCGCCCGGGTCACGGGATGGAGACAGTGCTGGTCGCCTTGGCAGATGACCTCCAGAGGCATCTGGATCGAGGCGGCGTGGCGGTGCTGATGCTGTTAGACCTGTCGGCCGCGTTTGACACGGTCGACCATCGGCTACTTACCCGCCGCCTTGCCGACGTAGGGGTTAGGGGGTTGGCCTTACAATGGCTCTCCTCCTTCCTCGAGGATCGGGGACAAAGGGTGGCAATCGGGGGTGAGCTGTCCCAGAGGCGCACACTAGATTTGTGGGGTGCCTCAGGGAGCAGTTCTCTCACCGATGCTATTTAATATCTATATGCGCCCCCTTGCCCAGATTGCCCGGAGGTACGGGCTTGGGTGTCACCAATATGCAGATGACACCCAGCTCTATCTGCTAATGGATGACCGGCCTGGCTGCGCCCCGAGGAATTTGGACCTGGCACTGCAGGCCGTGGCAACTTGGTTAAGGCTGAGTGGGCTGAAGCTGAATCCAGCGAAGACAGAAGTCCTTTGCGTGGGTTGGGGTGCTCTGGGGAGGGAAATATCTCTCTCGGTCTTTGATGGGGCGCCGCTGAAGGCGGCGCGCCGGGTCAAGAGCTTGGGAGTCCTACTGGAGCCCTCATTATCAATGGAGGCCCAGATAGCAGCCACTGCTAAGTCAGCCTTCTTTCACCTGAGGCGGGCAAGGCAGTTGGCCTCCTTCCTAGAGCGCCGGGACCTAGCAACAGTGATTCATGCAACGGTCACCTCGAGATTGGACTACTGTAATGCCCTCTACATGGGGCTGCCTCTGTGCCGAACCTGGAAGCTGCAGCTGGTGCAGAATGCGGCGGCTAGGCTGTTATTGGGGCTCCCAAAATGGGAGCACATACAGCCAGGACTGCGCGGACTGCACTGGCTGCCAGTTACATACCGGATTCGTTACAAAGTGCTGGTCATTACCTTTAAAGCCCTATATGGCCGAGGACCTGCCTACCTGAGGGACCGTCTTTCCCCATATGAACCCCGGAGAGCACTGAGGTCAGCAGGGAAGGACCTGCTGACTATTCTCGGGCCGAAGGAAGTAAAGCTGCAGAGCACTCGTACTCGGGCTTTCTCCGTTGTAGCCCCACACTTATGGAACCACCTCCCGGAGGAAGTGCGGGCCCTGCGGGATTTTGATCGATTCCGCAGGGCCTGCAAGACCATCCTCTTTGGTGAAGCCTTCACCGACTAAAACCTGAGAGACTGCTTAAATGACCTCCTATCTATCTGAATAGCACCACGATGTTAATTTTATTGTTTTACTGTTTTAGAATTTTAATCAATTTGTTACTTATTGTTTTAAATTACTGTATAACTTGTTTTATTAATGAATGTTGTCAGCGGCCCTGAGCCTGCCTTAGCGGGGAGGGCGGGATATAAATAAAATGTATTATTATTATTATTATTATAAGTGACATTCCCCACACCACACCGCCCCTAGACATCCTCCTTTTAAAATGGGTTGTGAAAAGTCTTGCATGTGACCTTCCTCCCTGGTCGGTGTTGTTGTGAAAGAGTTTCCCAGGAACCATGGGGTTCCTCAGACTGTTGGTTGAAACACAAACACACTTTGGCTTCCAGTGGCTGCAGTCTATCAGGGAGGGGCAGGGGCTGTGGGGGAATGTATTTCCAGGGAATGTTGTTTTGCAGGGCCCCTGGGATTGTCCAGTCTGCCCCTGGCTGGAGATGGAAAGAGGCAGAGGGGAAAGTGGCCCTGGTGCAGAGGTGAAAACTTGCTAGCGACATAAACTGGGCTGGTTTGCTTTTGCTTTTCTGCTAAGCAGGGAGGATTTGGAGCCAGCCTTCTCCCCAAGGGGACTCTGCCTGTTTCTGCCACACTCTCACCTGGAGGAGATCACTGGCCGGCTGCTGACATTTCTCCTCCATCTCCCGGATGAGGCTTTCCAGAGAAGAGAGCTCCTCAGAGATTCTAGCCAGATGCTGGTCCCTGTTTCTCGCCACCTCCTTCACCACCTTTTTCATCTGGGACAGCAAAAATTTCTCTTGTTTCTTCAGAAATGTGTGCAGTTTCCTGAACTTGGCTACTGTTGCTTTCTTCTCTTTTTCAGTTTGTTTCTGAGATGGAAAGAGAAGAAAAGCAGGCCACTGTCAGGAACACAGCTGGTCTGTGCAGTGGGAAGAGACGCTTGAGGAGGCTCCTATCCCATCCTATCCCGGAGGGGTTCTTTCAGCCACAGAGGATTCAGTCTGCAGCAGAAAACCAAGAAAGTAGAAGGGGCTTCGTGAGTCCATTTGTTCCCCCACTAAAACACCCTCCACAGGCTGACTTCCCCAGTTCCCATTGGGGGATGAGACATGATGGTTGAGTAGAAACACCACAGGGGGCAAAAGTGCTCAGAAGCCCCCTCCCCTCGCTTGGTCTCCTAACCTTAACTGCAGCTTCCCTGGCTGCATCGTGGGCAAGAGAAATTTGTGGAGG